>NC_044908.1:42122829-42433476 GCF_001633185.2 Quercus lobata
CACCTTCAACAGCTCCACTACCTTCAACTACTTCACTTAAAGAGTCAAGTACCAAAAATCCATTTTTTTGAAACTCATTCCCACACCACACTCCGAGACTATGTGCGTGAACGAGTCTCGAGGGGACATTTGTAGAAAGGGAAAATTCCCAACCTATCACAAGCTGACACGTCACATTATCAAGTCCACAAAATACAGCCAATTACAGAGCACCATGTATTGCTGCTAGGTTTTGCTATCACTATTCAGAAGCCAACAGAAATTTGCCAAGTGTCATGCAAGAACCAATCACGCATTAGTGCACGTGTAAGCGATGACTCAAGCAGCCTCGCACGTGTAAGCGATGACTCAAGCAGTCCAGCACGTGTAAGCAATGACACAAGCGAACCAATCAGGCTGTGACATGTGTCACCAATCAAGTTCCGCCACGTATCGCTCACCCACCCCAAAACTCCTATAAATAGAAGCCTTCCTAAGACATTTAAGGGGACCAGAATTCAGAAGTGAAAAAGCTCTGCGAAGATCAAGCCTCAAAGTCTTCAAGAACTTCAAGAACTTCAACCCCAAAATCGAAGAACATTCGAAGCAGAATCATCCAGATCATCTGCCTAGATCCTAAAGTTCACGGGAATCAAGCCTAAAGTGTTCGAAAACATCAACAAATCACAAATCATCGAAGCTCAACGGATTCAAGCCTCTAAAGCTCCGAAGAACTTCTACCACAAACCTTCGAAGACGAAGAACGCACGAAGAACACGAAGAACGCGAAGAACAAAGGATTTCTAAACAAGCTCATAGCCAGAGATTCATTGTAATTCCGTTTTAGTAATCTTCGATCCATCCCTCAACCAAATTGAAGGATATTTTGTGTTCAAGTCAAATCCACATTACCATAAATCTAATCAATAAGTTTTGCAAGGAGATCGAATCAGAGGATCACTCTTTTGTAATTCCAGAGAATTGTACCACACAATCATCAATACAAATTCGTATTTGTGAAACTATTTTACTTGTTTGATTTATTTCAAACTAGAAATTTAGTCGCTTACACCCCAATTTCAATTTCAATGTTTTTCTCATTGCATCCGCATCCGCTATCTTTTCTTTTCCTAGCTTCTTTATTATTACAGTAAAGGCTTAATTGCTTTCTACGAAGTACGAACTATGCAATTCCCATTTTGTTGGACCGTCAACATTACATGACAAAGGAACATTGGACAATGGACGGCACGGTAACATGGTTCATTTCTGCTACATAGAAGAATTTTTGAATGAAGCAGTACATCCACGTTTGCTTGTTTACGCGGTAGATACCTTTGAATATCAATGATAAACGTGGTTGTCGTGTCACACTCTCATTTCTAAGTTTCCTCTAAGGTCTATGTATATATATATATATATATGTGCCTAATTATTTCACATTCAAATGACTCATAGAGTAGCTAGCAAGCACATTACAGGTTAATAATGTGGAACATGAACAAAAAACTTGTGAATCTTTCTATTTTCCTTGATTTCATAAGCATCCAAATTATAATTACTAGCATGGAAAGTTTGTACTTCTAGCCTTAATTTTGAATGGTTTCACTTGAGATAGAACAAATTGATTTCATACACCTAATATTGTAAAGTTTACCCCTTTATTTTATTTCTTTGTTACTATTATTCTCTACTTTACATGGGCAACTTTAGTTTATTGCATCACACAACACCTACCTCTAATACTATCCACATATCATGGACTTGATCTCCCTGTCTGTCAATTCTTTAATATGTAGGTCATCCCTTATGTGCATTACAACTAAGGGATGGCCTTATTAAGTCATTGTTCTCTAATTATAAGTCATTGTTATTTATTTTATTTTTTGACTCTAAGTCATTCTTTAAAGCTACAGCAATTAAGTGTGAAACTTTCAACGCTAATTAACTCAATTTTTTTCCTCCAAAAAAAAAAAAACACTCAGATTTATACTCCCATATTTGACAATAACCTTAAAGTTCGAATAAAAGCATATTTTTTTAAACGAAGTCCTTCTTATAACTCATAGGCTAAAGAGAAGTATCCAACTTTACAAGATTGGGTTGGGTAAAAAGTGTTCAAAAGTTCTAAGAGTAAGATTACGAAGGGATAATATAATCAATATATCTACATATATACTAAATGTGAGGTTGTACTCACACTTCCTTCAAAATTATTAGGAAATTTTTTTTACTTCTCTATCTACACTCTACACTAAATTACATGATTTTCTTTACTTGAAGCCCAAGCTTTAGCACCTTCATAGCTTCTTCCGATGATTTTTTCTTCTTTTTCATTTTTTAGCTAGGCTGTGGGAAAAGTTTAGTATGGAGTGGTTGTACCAACGTTTACATGAAATGTTATTCTTATTCACCAAATAATTTTTATTTTAAAAAAATCCTAGCCAAAGCCCAAAGGGTCTAACGGACGCTTTAATATTAAATACATATATAATGGAAATCTACAAATTTTTGACCATCCAGAATCGGGCAACTAATCTTAAGAAAACATCTAAACTGAGATCAATGGGCTTGACCACAGATTGAAGGTGTTATCAACGACATTAATACAGTTATGTTGTAGGGTCACCCTTAGTTTAACTTGCAAAGTTTGGTCGGTGAATAAAGGACCTAAGTTCTAATTTCTTATACACCAAAAATTAATTGATGCCTTGACTTAATAATAATAAAGAAATTATCATATAGCAGATGCTATAGGTTTCAATCATATCGTATCTATTAAATAAATTCGAGGAGATATAATAAAGATATTGTAGATGCGAAAGCTTAAAAGAGAGTAACACAAGAACACATGAGAGATATGAGGTTCAATCTAACAACCTATGTCTATAGAGAATGATGATGTGAAAATCGTCAATAGTCATCCAGATGGAGTTGAATCCTCGTCACTATACCTGCAAATGTAGTGTAAGGCTTTGTAATACTCAGAAAAAAAAAAAAAAAAAAGATTTAAAAGGAGGGCGGGGCCAAATTTTTATAATTTATAATTATTAGGGAGTTTTTAGAAAACAAGGTTGAAACCTTAGCTATATATAAGCTTATTAAGTTTTGAGAGAGAAGACTATCCAAATTACTCAAGTAGAGAAAATTTAACAGCATAATGAGGTAAGAGCCTAAGAATCTCTTCTTGTCAAATCTAAGTTTTATTTAGAATTAAAGTATTTTTTACATGAATATTTTGGCCACTAGTGAGACTATTTAAAAAATCCAATGAATATGATGATGTAAACGAAGAAGGAATTAAATCTATTTTCCCTGTGCCGGTGTTGCGTTAACTGTAAGTGCTGCACAGGTTTACCGAATTGGGTTTTGGTGAATGGCAAAAAGTTATGGTTTAGGCCGGTAGTGTGATAAATTATAGAGGTAAAATGTATATGTCAAATAGTATTTTCCCGTAAAAGCATGTCAAGAGCTTGATTCTGGTTTGATATGGTCCTTTTCTTAGTTTTGCCCTCATGCCAAAAGAGAACTTGGGTCGGCGGCAGTGGCAGGGAAAATATATATATATATATATATATATATATATATATATATATGATAACTGGAATTATCACTTTGACAAAGCATTGCCAGCACCTTTCCTTTATTGTTATTAGTATTATTATTTGTTTATTTGGTTGGTTGAGGCGTATAAGGGAAGTTAGTAGGTTTGACATTAGAGCATTAGCATTGAAGAAGAAAGTCAAATTATTTTGTGATAAAACACAGATGAAAAATAAAACTTGGCCAATTTTCTATGCAGGTGGGATTTGTGATAAATTATAAATGAATCACAGTTGGTTCATTAACATGTGCTAGCCGGCACCTGTTAACAAAGTCCTTATCTATAAAATAACAATAGAGGGACAAGCATTTATCAAATGTTAAACCAATTTAAATTATCTAACAACAACAACAACAACAACACAGCATAATAGCGTGACTCCCAAATTTTTTTATGGTTGGCTATTTCCATTTATAACAAAATGACCTACCGCAATATAAGCTTAGTTTTTTTTTTTTAATGTATTTTATATAACATAAAACTGAGAATACTTCACCTTTTAACAAATCTAAACCTCAATTTCTTAATTGTCAAGGGCTTTGTAGTTGAATTGACACATTCTTATGCAAAAAGTGTTTGGAGAGCTAGAGTAAAGGTTCAAAGTGCGAAGTTAGCAACATATTGTAATTATGTCTAAAAAAAAACCTCATTTTCTTAATGAAAAGTTTTACTTGTAGAAAGATTTAGCGTGTGTTTGGATTGAAATTAAAATTATAGATTATTTCACTATTCAGCTTATTTTTACTACAATTCATGGGTCCTGTACGGCACCGAGATCCCAAAACCCATATAGGCCCTTCGGCCCAGGCCCAACAGGAACAGTCCCATTGCCCTAAGCCCTTCTTGGATCTGCCTTAGCGCAAAAACCAATTTTGGGCCTTGAATTCTGATGTGTGCCTGGCATAAGCTTTCCCGGACAAGCGTATTAACCGTGCCCAGGTAAATTATGATATGCTCGGTAAACTGCATTACCGAGCACTATCAACTAAGCTGGAACCAAGTTTCAAGGCCATAATTGTTGCACCGCACTCTCACCTAAAAATCCACTTAAATCAGATAATACTGGACTTTCAATAGCACTAACAGAAGCTGAAATCGTAATCTCACCACTAACCTTGGCTATAAATAGCAGAAGTTTGGAAGGAAGAGGGGGTTCAGAAAAACAGAGAGAAAACAGTCAAGTGAGAAAGTGTGAACTGAGTGTTGTTTTGAGTCTCTCTGCCGAGAACGACCTAGAGGAGGAAATCCTCAAGCCCACTACAAATAAATTATGAGCCCAAGTGATTTAAGGCCCAGCAGCCTTATACTTGGTTCCTACAATTGGCGCCCACCGTGGGGCTCTCTTACGAAACTGTGGTTCGACTGAGACTCAAACGAGGGAAATGTCTGAGTAGCGTCCAAGAGGGCGTGCACCGAGTAGTTTCATAGGATCTTCTCGGGGATTGACATGGAAGGAGAGAAGGCAGAAACAGATGGAGGATAAGGAGCACCCAAGAGGAGAGGAAGGGTCCGGATTGGGAGAAAGGTCGGCCCAGACACACCGAACGGTTTCAGGCATCTCGGCGCATCGACAGTATGATGATAGAGACCGAGAGTTGGAGCGATTGCGTAGATTGGTAATGGATTTGGAGCTGGAAGTAAGGGGTCGGAGCCAAGAAAGGAATCGCAACCCTCAACAAAGGAGAAATCGGGGCGAGGAGGGCTCCAGTCGATCTGGTACACAATGATTCCGAGACCGATCACGCTCTCAAGAGTCACACCGGCACTCCTGGGAACCACGTCATCAACGGGACCGTTCACGGTCGCATGGATATGATGACCGAAGATCAGAATCGCCTGAGGAACGGCAGCACCACAATGCTGCCATGGACGCCATAAGCCGAGCCTTGCGGATGGCAGCTCGGTCTCCATTCTTCGATGAGATTGAACGGGCCCCTATGCCGAGCAAATTCACGCGACCGCCATTCAATTCCTATGAGGGGAGGACAGACCCCGTGGAGCATGTCAGTCACTACATCCACATGATGTCTTTGCATGCACACAATGATGCATTGATGTGTAAAGTATTCCCCTCTAGTCTCGGCTCAACGGCCCTGGGATGGTTCAATGAGTTACGGAAAGGCTCCATCCATAGCTTTGCCGAGCTGATTCAAGAGTTCGGCAGTAGATTCGTGACATGCAGCCGAGTGCAACAGCCGGTTGACGTGCTACTTTCCATGAAGATGAGGGTCGGGGAAACCCTTCGGAGTTATGCCAGCCGATACTGGGAACTCTACAACGAGATTGGTGGAGGGAACGAGAAAATTGCGGCAAGCACCTTCAGGATAGGGCTCCCGAAGACTCTGAATTACAGGAGTCGTTGACGAAAAGACCCCCTGAGGATATGAGGCAACTGATGAGACGCATAGAGGAGTATAAACGCCTGGAGGACGACCGACTGCAAAGCAGGGGGAAAGCTCCATTAATTGGGAGATCTTGGCAAGGCTTTTTTCCGACAAAACCAAAAAAAGACTTCAGAATGCAGGAACCAGAGGTGCAAATCGAAGGGGTCAATGTGGCGTTTAAAGAGCCCGTGGACAAAATCTTGGAGCGGATCAAGAACGAGTCATTCTTCAGGTGGCCAAACAAAATGGGGGGCGACCCGTCCCGGAGGAACCAAAACCTATACTGCACCTATCACAGAGACAAAGGACACACCACCGAGCAGTGTCGGGTATTAAAAGATCATCTCGGGCAACTAGTAAAGGCAGGGTACCTGAAAGAGTTTGTAGTAGACTCCACTGACCGAGAAGCTGGACAGGGCGTCAAACAGAAAAGGAATCCCCTCCCGCCTCCACTAGGGGTAATCGAAGTCATCCATGCTGCACCAAGAGGAATAGCAGCAACAAAAAGGGTATTGACAGTGGCTTGTACGGGAGGAGAATTAGCCGAGAAGAAAAAGAAAGTTGGACGGCTAACCATCTCGTTCGGAGAAGACGACTTGGAAGGAACGGTCTAACCTCACGACGATGCTTTGGTGGTGACGGCCCGGATAGGCGGGTTCCTGGTGAAGAGGGTAATGATTGATCAAGGGAGCGAGGCTGACGTCATGTACCCGGACCTCTTCGAAGGTCTCAAATTAAAGACCCATGATTTGGCGAAGTATGACATGCCGCTGGTCTCATTTGACGGGAGAGTCGTAATTCCCGAGGGACAAATCTCTCTCCCGATGGACATGGAAGGCAAATGAGTTATAGTTACCTTCATAGTAGTCTGATCATTCTCACCGTACACCGCAATCCTGGGGAGGCCGTGGATTCACGGCATGAAGGCTGTTCCGTCCACCCTCCACGTGAAAGTAAAATTTTCCACTGAATATGGAGTTGCCGAGGTAAGGGGGAACCAACAAGTGGCAAGGCAGTGCCTTGTCGCCGCGGTCAGATGGAAAAATGAACAGCTTGGACAAGCTGAGCAGGCCGAGAAAGAAACTTCATAGCAATTACAGAGACCCCGAGGGGAAACAGGGGCAGACGTGGCCGAGGAGGTATTGAAGGTTAGAATTCTTCCAGATACTAATAGGTATTTCCAGATAGGCACAAGCATGAATGACCGGGAAAGGGTAGAGATGTTGTTGTTCCTTTTGCAGAACATAGATGTTTTCGCGTGGAACCCATATGAAGTGCCCGGAGTAGATCCCGAGTTCATTGTCCACAAACTCAACGTAGACCCATCATTTCCCCTGAAGAAGCAGAAACCGAGAAGAGCATCAAAAGAACACGTCGATGCAGTGAACCTGGAGGTCCAACGGCTGAAGGTGGCCGGAGTCATAAAAGAAATATTCTTCCCGAGATGGCTAGCAAACACTGTTGTAGTGAAGAAGAAGAACGGCAAATGGAGATTTTGTGTGGACTTCACAGACTTGAACAGGGCGTGTCCCAAGGACCCATTCCCAATGCCCAAGATTGATCAACTAGTAGATGCCACGTATGGGCACCCAAGAATGAGCTTCCTAAATGCCTTCCAAGGCTACCACCAGATTGCCTTGGCGCCCGAGGACCGAGAAAAGACAGCATTTATATCCCCGAATGCAAACTATCACTACGAGGTTATGCCGTTTGGATTAAAGAACGCCGGAGCCACGTACCAGCGAATGATGACGAGAATGTTCCGAGAAAAAATTGGATGCACGATTGAAGTTTATATTGACGACATGGTGGTAAAAAGCAGAAAAGAGTCACAGCATACGGAAGACCTCCGGGGAGTATTCGAGATACTGTGGCGTCACAAATTGCGCCTGAATGCCGAGAAGTGCACTTTCGGAGTAGGGGCTGGCAAGTTCCTGGGTTATCTGATCTCTACTCGAGGAATAGAGGCTAACCCCGACCAAATAGAAGCCGTGAACCGCCTCAAACCGCCAAGCAATCCTAAGGAGGTGCAAGTGCTCACTGGAATGTTAGCCGCCCTGAACTGATTCATCTCCAAGTTTGCCGATCGCTGCCGGCTGTTTTATCAACTTCTGAAGAAGTGGAAGGGGTTTCGTTGGGACGAGGGATGTGATGAGGTTTTTCGAGAACTCAAGGAATACTTGGCAAAGGCGTCGAGGTTGACGGCCCCGGAGCCCGAGGAGGATTTGTTTATGTACCTCTCAGTCACCAAGCATGTCGTAGGTGCTGTGTTACTAAGGGACCAAGGAGTACAAATGCCAGTGTATTACGTAAGCAAAACCTTGGTAGATGCCGAGACAAGGTACCTGCCCCTGGAGAAGTTAGTTTTAGCCCTGGTGTATGCCACAAGGAAGTTGCCACATTACTTCCAGGCTCATACGGTGTTCGTCCTCACCGAGTTTCCATTACAGTCACTGTTAAAGAGATCAGACTTCACAGGCCGAATTGCCAAATGGGGGACTCGGTTGGGATCGTTTGACATAAGATACCGACCTAGAAGCTCAGTGAAGGGACAGGTTCTCGCAGATTTCATCGCAGAATTCACACCCAAGAACGACGGCAAGGTAATCTGTAGTGCAGAAATTCGCCCATGGAGGGTATTTGTGGATGGCGCTTCAAATGCTATGGGGGCCGGGGCTGGTGTTGTCATAATCACCCCTGAGGGTATACGATTAGAACATTCCTTTAGATTGGGATTCAAAGCCTCAAACAATGAAGCCAAGTATGAGGCCTTATTGGCCGGTTTGAGGGCCGTATTGCATCTGGGCGCGAAAGATGTAGAGATTTACTCGGATTCTCGGCTGGTTGTTTATCAGATCACAGGAGACTTCAAGGCTCGGGACTCTCGAATGAAAGCTTATCTGAGTGCGGCCAAGCAGATTATCGGTCAATTCGGAACGGTAAAGGTATCCCAAGTAGCTCGGTCACAAAACAAGCACGCCGACTCCCTTGCCACGTTAGCCTCATCGGCTACCGAGGACACGCCACGGCTAGTCACAATAGAACTTATAAGGGAGCCAAGTATCAGTGTGAAGAGTATTCCCAACCAAGCCAGAGTAGAGGTTGCACAGGTAGCAGTGGCTAATCCGTGTTGGATGAACCCGATCATAGATTTCCTTGCCGAGGATAAAGTTCCAGAGGATGAAGACGAGGCCAACAAGATTCGTCGGGTGGCTCCCCGGTACTGGCTGTCTTCAGACCGCAAATTGTACCGAAGGTCCTTCACAGGCCCTTACCTTTTGTGCTTACATCCTGAGAAAGTCAGAGAGCTTCTAACCGAGCTGCATGAGGGAGTGTATGGCGAACATGTTGGGGGACGGTCTTTAGCACACAAAGCGATGACCCAGGGGTTTTGGTGGCCACAGATGCAGAAGGATGCTGCCGAATATGTTCGGAGCTGGGAACAGTGTCAAAAGCACGCCCCTTTGATCCATCAGCCTGCAGGACGTCTAAATCCTGTCAGCAGCCCGTGGCCATTCGCGCAATGGGGGCTTAACATCCTCAGACCATTCCCCCGAGCAATAGGGAACCGCCATTTTGTATTGGTGGCTGTAGATTACTTCACAAAATGGGCAGAAGCTGAGGCCTTGGCCAATATCCAGGATACTGACGTAAAAAAGTTTGTATGGAAAAACATTGTCACAAGGTTTGGGGTGCTAAATTCGCTAGTAACTGACAATGGGCTACAGTTCGACAGTAAAGCTTTTCGGACCTTCTGCAGCGAACTCGGCATCAGGAACAAGTATTCAACCCCGGCTTACCCACAAAGCAACGGCCAAGCTGCGGCTGTGAACAAGACTATTTTGAACGGGCTCAAGAGAAGGTTGGACGGGGCAAAAGGAAGATGGGTAGAAGAGCTACCTAGTGTATTGTGGGCTTACCGCACGACCCCCAGAAGATCCACGGGGGAGACCCCGTTTTCTTTGACGTACGGAGCGGAGGCAGTGATACCAACCGAGGTGAGCTTATGCAGCGCACAGGTCGTCAGGTTTGACCCCGTCCGGAACGCCGACTTGATGATGGAGCGTTTGAATTGGTTAGAAGAATGCAGGGAGGCCGCGACCATACGGCTAGCCAAATATCAGCAGAAACTAACCCAAAGATACAACCGAAATGTAAAGGGGAGGGAATTCAGTGCTGGAGAACTAGTGCTAAGAAAGGTTGTGGGAAACATGCGAGACATAGCTACAGGGAAGCTTGCTCAAACTTGGAGGGACCATACAGAGTTACAGCCATCGCGGGTGCAGGGGCCTACTACTTGGAAGACCTCGACGAGAGGCCGCTTCCCCGGCCATGGAATGCCAACAACTTAAAGAAATTCTACGCATGATCATCCGTGTAAGCCTGAACTTGTATTTCGCTAAAATCAAGATTAAGATGAACTTATTTGTATATGCTGTTTCTGGTTTCGTGACTGCACACCAAAAGAATTGCAAATAATGTTTCAAAGGACAGAAACCTGGCCCTCAGCTCGATTAAAATCGCCGAGCAGGTAGAAACCTTACGACTAAAATCTCTAAGGACAGAAACCTGGTCATCGGCTCGATTAAAATTGCCGAGCAGGTGGAAACCTTACAACTAGAATCTTTAAGGACAGAAACCTGGCCCTCGGCTCGATTAAAATCGCCGAGCAGGTAGAAACTTTACGACTAAAATCTCTAAGGACAGAAACCTGGCCCTCGGCTCGATTAAAATCGCCGAGCAGGTAGAAACCTTACAACTAAAATCTCTAAGGATAGAAACCTGGCCCTCGGCTCGATTAAAATCGCCGAGCAGGTAGAAACCTTATGACTAAAATCTCTAAGGACAGAAACCTGGCCCTCGGCTCGATTAAAATCGCCGAGCAGGTGGAAACCTTGCAACTAAAATCTCTAAGGACAGAAACCTGGCTCTCGGCTCGATTAAAATCGCCGAGCAGGTAGAAACCTTATGACTAAAATCTCTAAGGATAGAAACCTGGCCCTCGGCTCGATTAAAATCGCCGAACAGGTGGAAACCTTGCAACTAAAATCTCTAAGGACAGAGACCTGACACTCGGCTCGATTAAAATCGCCGAGCAGGTTGAGACCTTATGACTAAAAACACAAAGGACAGAAGCCTGGCTCTCAGTTAAGCTAAATGGCCAAAACATTGGCATAATCCACGTGAAACATACAAATAGACAGAAATTCATTCAACGGATTAAAATGAAAGTCAAACGGAACGCATTTTACCAATTAAATAAATAAGGGTAATTGTTCATGCACCACATCCCAATGCCTTAGGCAAATAAACCATTAAAATTAGAAATATGATAAAAATAAGTAAAAGCATAAAAGGACTGTAAGAAAATTAGCTGGAGGGTCGGGCTGGGTCCGTTGCTTCTGGCTGGTCGGTCAAGGGAAAATGCGGGTCTTCACCGAGGAGCTCCTGCACAGTCGGGATGCTAGTGGCTTCCATGTCCTCTGGCTCAGCATGAGCGTCAATTTGTTCAACCAGCTCCCTCATGCTAGCCGTTTCCTCCTCGTCAATAGTAGCCGGGGTGTCCTAGACGGCAGCGACAGGGCTCAGAAAGGGAATTTGGCCGGGGTCTCTCAGGTGCGAATCCTCGGGAACACCCAGTGCTTGGAGAGCGGCGAACCACCCGGCCTCAAAACCCAAGTTCCGAGCTCGAGCCACTACCGGCTCTGCAGAATTCTCGGCATCAGCGAAGCCTTCGTTATACCATTTTTGCTCCGCGGCCGCTAGGGCTGCCCTAAGGTCGGCTAACTCCTCGGCGTTGGCAGTATTAAGGCTGATGGCTTCAGTTAACTTGACCTACGTCTCATTCTACTTGGCCAAAAGCTCCGCACACCTCTTTTCGGCCAATGCCCTGTTCTTCTCCGCGGCAGCAGCCTTCTTCTCGGCGGACTCAGCTACCTTAAGCTTTTCCTTCGCCGTTTTAGCCACTGACTCCCGCGCTCCCTTTTCACGCTCGACTTCCTCGGCAAGATCCCGTGTCCGGCTGGCTACTATGTGAGCCAGTTGGGTAGCCTAGCAAGCACAAAAGTTAATAAAGAAGCAGAAGTGAATGTATGGAAAGAAAACGAATAAACTAAGTAACTACCGCAATGGCATGCCACTCTAACCGGCGCCCCACAGACTCCTCAGATCCCTCCTCGAAGGTATGCATGTCCTCGGGAAGAAGAAGACCTTCGACCAAAGTTTAGGCAATACGGCCGCCTTCGCCCTTCTCCCACATCCAAACACAGGCGGTTGAAGGCAGCGGCTTGCCGTCCAAAAGGAACTTGGGCTTCCACACTGGAGCCACCTGAGAGGAGGACGCAACCCCCGTACCAGCCTGGGTTGGCGGCTCACGGATAACGATTCCCCCTGTTGGTGGGGGAGGAGTCTGGACGGCGGCATCCCCCGGGCCCGTGGAAGGTTGATCGGTTACCTTCTGTTTCTTAAGGGCCCGTCCACCCTGTGAAGAGGGTGGAGGCTGAGGCCCCTGGCCCCGGCCCTGAGAAGGTGGGGGCTGGTTGGGTTGCCGTGCACCAGGCACAAAACGGTCAATGGTCATGACCTTCCTTGACACCATCCTTCCGCCCAGATGGATAGCTTCAACCAACAGGGCAGCTGCTTCAACCGCTGGTTGCTGAGGCTCGGTCGGGGGATCCTCGGGCTGAGGCTACTCTTGAACAAGGCCCTCTTGTTGGACAGGTTCGTGGGCTAACTCCCTAAGGCGCCGAGACACCTGTTCCGCAGACTCGTCTCGCAATGGGGCTAGCTCGTCCGAGCAGGTGAAGCGCCGTCCAAAATCTCTCGCCTCCCCGGTTGTAAGCGTTGGCGGCAGGAAATTCGCGTACCGGACGTCTATGTAGGACAGCAGGGGATTGTCAACCAAACGTGCCTGCTTAAAATTCTACCACGTGGAGTAAACTAGCTCTATCCCGAGGATCAGGTGCGAAGCTCGGAGTTGTCCGTCCCAGTGCACGTATATCTCGGAACGAAGGATGAAGTTTAAATCCTTGGCGTGGACGGTTCTAATGTCCGGAACAAACACTTTGCCGTCTGCAAAAGAACAAGTGCCATATCAGTATCTGATTATAAAGATTTATTCCATTAAAAGAAAAGGAAAAGCGAAGGAAAACAGTTAGATCAAGGGATTGGTACAAACCCACTTCACACCGTGAAAGGGGGTAAGGGACGTCCCCGGAAAACCAATTGCCGCGCACCCGAACGAATTCCCCGGCGGAGTTCCTGTTCGAATCAGGCAGGCATGATATCAGCCGTACCCGATTATCTCGTGCCTTTAGGTAATAGTTTGTAGCTTTGTTCCCACAGAGTCTATACATATGGTTAATATCATGGTAATTTAACTGTAAATCGAAAGTGTGGTTCAACCTACTGACGCAGCTAACTACCCGGTAAAAGTTGGGGGGCAGCTGGTCGGGACACAGCCCGTAGTACCTAAGTGTATCGGTCAAAAGGGGATCCACAGGAAACCTAACCCCGCCTTCTAAGATTGCCATCAGAGGAAAAAAGGCTGTACCGAATCCTCGGTGGAGAGCAATATCACTCTCGTGGCAGTAAGCCACATCCACGTCATCGGGAATACTAAATTTGCTCCTAAAGGTGGCTAAGGCCTCCAGAGACTCTAGAAGATAAGAGTAACCCATCTATAACGCCTAATGCTATGAAAGGGAACTTGAAAAAATAAGCTGAAGGAATAGAAAAAGGAAGAAAAACTTACTTTGGGTTCTAAGGAGGAAGAAAACACTGGGCAGGAGAGTAAGCACACAGAGAGTTGGTTGGCAGAGAGTAGGCGCGAAATATCAGAGGTGGAGGAAAAATGAGAGAATGTTCTATGGGGAACTATTTATAGAGTCAGAAAGGGGGGGGGGGCAAAGAAGCGTTTAATCAAGTAGTAAATGGGCGCGATTTACGAACGACCCTGCGGATGCCAAACGTAACTAGTACGCGCACCGCTTCGGTTCACGAAGCGTCAAGCAATAATGACAATTGTACCTGGCGCCACGAAACGGCGCGTCTTTTGAGATGAGCATTAATTAGGAACGATTACCACGATTCCCAAGCCATGAAAGTCTCCGAGGTCAAAAGGCTCGGCCAGCTCCTTGATTCTTCCCAGCAACCGGGTATGAATCAAGGGGGGGCTAATGTACGGCACCGAGATCGCAAGACCCATATAGGCCCTTGGGCCCAGGCCCAACAGGAACAGTCCCATTTCCCTAAGCCCTTCTTGGATCTGCCTTAGCGCAAAAACCAATTTTGGGCCTTGAACTCTGATGTGTGCCCGGCATAAGCTTTCCCAGACAAGCGTATTAACCGTGCCCGGGTAAATCATGATATGCTCGGTAAACTGCATTACCGAGCACTATCAACTAAGCTGGAACCAAGTTCCAAGGTCATAATTGTTGCACTCCACTCTCACTTAAAAATCCACTTAAATCAGATAATACTGGACCTTCAATAGCACTAACAGAGGCTGAAATCGTAATCTCACCACTAACCTTGGCTATAAATAGCAAAAGTTTGGAAGGAAGAGGGGGTTCAGAAAAACGGAGAGAAAATAGTCAAGTGAGAAAGTGTGAACTGAGTGTTGCTTTGAGTCTCTCTACCGAGAACGACCCAGAGTAGGAAATCCTCAAGCCCACTACAAATAAATTGTGAGCCCAAGTGATTTAAGGCCCAGCAGCCTCATACTTGGTTCCTATAGGTCCCATCGCACTTTTTGATACTATTCATGAGCTCCACTGTACTATTTCAACTAACTTTTGCCTTTATTTACAGTACTTTCAGTAATAAGTTTTCAGTTTCAGCAAAATAAGCGGTATCCAAACAGACCCTTAATATCTTATAATTTTTACTATATCTTCAAAATTAATACATTTTTTTTTAGGATAAAATTAATACACTTAAATAAACTTCAAGTTAAAAAGTTGGATCACCCCCTCCCCCCTTCTTTATTTTATTCATTATATCTTAAAATTTTGACCTTGGTTGAGTTTATCGTATAACGTTTCTAAGTGTCCATTTGTTTCAACGTTTGAAGCCCAAAAGTTGCGTTTTCAAAAAAGTCAGCTCAAAAATAGTGTTTGGTAAGTATGAAACGCAACTTTTTGGAAAAAGTTGTGTTTTATATTTGAGAAGAAAACGTGCGTTTGAGTTATGGAGCTCTAGAGGTCCATAAACAAAAAGTTCATGCGCGTTTTGAAGCTATCCGTTGGGCTCTTCCGAAAATTACCAAATTACCCTTGATTAAATCTATAACAAATTTTTTCACAATAAATTTTAAGGCGTAGGTTATTATTAGCTAATATTGGTGAGAAAAAAAAAATTTAGAAAGAGAAAAAAAATAATTTTAATAGTATGTTAAAATTAAAATCAGTATTAATTTTTATCACAATATTTTCACAATACTTTCACAATAAATCTTAAGTGATAGGTTATTATTAGTTAATATTAGTGAGAAAAAAATAATTTTTTTAGAAAGAGAAAAATTGATTTAAGTATGATGAAGTAGTTTTTTTTTTTTTGGCTAAACAAGTATTATGAAATAGTTGATTTAAGTATGAAACAAACTCACATAAAAAAATAAAAATAAAAAGTATGAAATAAACTCCCTTATATATATTGTCCTTTTTGGTAATTTATCCCTCAAACTGCCACTTTTATAAATGCTAACCAAACACTCAGTTTTTTCAAAAAACACTTTTTAACAGTTTTTACCAAACACTCAGCTTTTTGAAAATGCACTTTTTCATTATACACTTTTTGAAAATTCAACTTTTTCATTATGGACTTTTACAAAAAGTTGAACCAAACTCACCCTAAAAAGTAAAGATTGAAAGAATACTTTCATGATTTAATACCGTACTCAAATAAATTTTTCAGGCCTTTTTTTTTGGTTAAATAATAATTTTTATACAACTAAAAAGCCTCTTTATCAAGTTATTTAATTATGTAGTATTTTTTTGAAATTTGATTTTGCTAAAATTAAGTTCAAAGTAAAACTTGATTTTGTCAAAGTCGAGTTCTACGCAAGTAACCACTGATGTGGCATGGTCGATGTGGAACTAAGAACTACTAAACTCGAGTTCCATTTGCCACATCAATGGTTATTGCATAGAATTTAACTTTGGCAAATTAAAATTGAGTTTTACTTTGAATTCAACTTTGACAAAATCTAGTTCCGAAGGAGCACATAACTAAATTAATTGGGAATGAAGATTTTTAGGGTCCGTTTAAGATCCGTTTATTTTACTAAAACTGAAAACTTTATACTGAAAGTACAGTAGATAAAGGTAAAAGTTAGCTGAAATAATACAGTGAGACTCATGAATAGTACCAAAAAGTGCAGTGAGACTCATAAATAGTAAAAAAAAAAAAATGAATACTAAAATAAGTTGGCAAAAATAATCTTTACCAAATAGACACTTAGAGCATTAGTATTAGTGGTTCTAAAAAGCTATTTTTAGCACCACCATATACAAAAAGGGTGCAACATTGGTGATGGTATAGGTAAAATTTTTACCTACACAACTACAGTGCACAGCCATGATTGTGCACTGTAGCTCAAAACTAAACTCAAAAATAATTTTTTATTCCCACCTTACATTAAATTTTTTTTTTCTATCTCTTTTTTCCTCTACCCGATTTCAGTCATTCACTTTCTCAGATCAAACTCTCACCTCTGCCACCGATTCATCATCCTCTCACCACCACCACTAAAGCTTACCATTGCCACCGAAACTATCCATTGCCGATTCATCATCCTTCTCCCTTTCCTTTTTTTTTTTTTTTTTTCATTCCTTACCGGTCCAACTCCCCTACCCCACGTTGCCGACCCACGTTGGCCCATCTCGACCTCACCGCCGACCCAAGCCCTAGGCCCCAAGTCCCAAGTTGACCCACGCCAACCCATCTCGGCCTCTCTTCTGTCTGGCCCATCTCGGCCTTTCTTCTCTGTTTGGGTAACCCATTTCTTCAAAGCTTGCTTGTTGATTTACAAGTGAGTTGTCTTTGTCTTCTTCATCATTTAATGCTTAGGGTTTTTGATTTGGGTAATTGGAATGATAAATTTTTCATGTCAGTTGGGAATTGTTTTAGTAAAAAAAAAAAATTGTATATATATAATTTGGGGTTAAAAAATATTATTGTTCCACTAGAAGATTATTTGTTATCATGTGGCTTTATGAGAAATTGTTTTAGTAAAAAAAAAAAAAATTATATATAATTTGGGGTTTAAAAAATATTATTTTTAAACTAGACAATTATTTGCTATCATGTGGCTTTATGAGAAATTGTTTTAGTAAAAAAAAAAATTGTATATATATTTTGGGGTTTAAAAAAAATATTATTGTCACACTAGGCAAGAAGGAACCATACCTTCGAAAAAGGCACCCATAAGAAGGAGGAATGCAAGAAACTGCAAGAGAGAACAGCTCGGAGAAGAAAAAGCACAGAACAACAATGGTGGGGGAAAAGAAAAAGTGAAGAAGAAAGAGAAGAGAAAGGAAGTTTAAAAACTAAACACAAAAAAACTAAAAAACCAGTGGGAAACCCAAAGAGCCACATAAGTGGAGCATTAACTCCACTAGCCATAACGTGCCACGTGGCCACGATGTGTACAACACTGCCACAACGCATTAATGTGCAGCCACTTTGCATCAAGTATGGAACGAAACCCCAAGAGTCATGTCTGGGCAGAAAACCTTTCACCTTTTGATGGTCGTCATGACATGTAATGACAACAACAAAACTTGGTGGGACAGCTGACGGGACCAACGAACTCTCTTGCCCAGACAACCCTATCAAATACCTCCATCCACCTAGCCACGACATGGACAAGGAAAAGCAAACCATTAATGAGAAGCTTTAATGCCTTAGACAATTACCGATTAGCTATCAAACCGTTGGTAGCCCAACAAAACCTACATTAATAAGCCCTGAGGCATTACGAAAGGAGCAGTAAACCCACAATTAAGGCCCCAGCAGCTAGAAACTATGAAGCTATATATACACACTCAACAGAACCAGACCATGTACATATACACACACCCAAAATACACAAGCATAGGTAATTTTGATATTCTAAGCTTTCTTATTTCCTCAAAAGCTTCTGTACGCTGACTTTGGCATTGGAGGCATTGTGGCGGGCACCACACCGGTGACCACCTGAGGAAAGCTGTCACGCCCCAAACTCGACTATAAAGACAAGCACATGACAACTGCCGCACGCTTATTAAAGTAAGTACCCTACAAGTGTGCAAGGCCTTCTTAACAACTAAAATTTATCCTTAAAAATTAAATCAAATAAATCCGAAATACCTCAACAATTTCTTTATGAATAGATCTCCAATAATTTAAAAGGAACAAAATCCAAACTTCATGTACATAACGCCAATTGGCCAATAAATATAAAACTATTAGAAGACTATCCAATCCCAAAACCACTAAACTTCTTTCCTGCTCACAACACAATATCAAAACTCCTAAAACTTGCTATTCTTCACAATCTGAAACTGGAGGGGGAAAAGAAAGTGAGTTGACAACTCAATAAGTAACCAAAATCCTAATAAGTTCTATCAAGTAATAGATCTGCAAAGTAATAAGATGTAATATGAGTTTTCAAAATTTATACTATGGGTTTTCAAAAATAACAAAAGAAGTTTCATAGTCCTAAAATAATAAGTTGCAAATAGATCACATACTTTAACCTTACAAATATATATCATAGATGGTTTAGAAAGTAGTCAATTTTCCAAATATCAAAAGCTATAACTTACAATAGGTTCCAAAAATATATAACCAGTTTAAGTGACTCAAAATAATTAAATACTCAAACATTTCCAAAATTACATATGTAGTTTTAAGGACTCAAAATGGTTCAAATATTTAAACGTAATTCATATTCTTAACAATCTTATGACTATGGTCACACTATATTCCCGTGACTGGGCATCAGAGTACCAATGAATAACCCCCATTGGCTGGGTATTAGAATACTAATTAATAACCCACATGGTTTGGGTATCGGAGTACCAATGAATAACCCCTATTGGTTTGGGTATCAGAATACCAATGAATAACCCTCACTGGTTGGGTATCCAAGTACCAATGAATAATTCTCATTGGTTTGGATATCAAAATACCAATGAATAACTCTCACTTGTTTAGGTATTAGAATACCAATGAATAACTCTCATTGGCTGGGTATCAAATTCAATTCATAGTCAGATTGTTCATAATCATATAAATCAAATCATAGTTTCTAACAAAAATATATTTTATTCAAGCATGTATATAAAAATCATATACTCAGTATTAAAAATGTATTTGTAATAATCTTTTACTTAAAATAAGTAATACAATAGAAATAAAAATTCTATGTATTAGAGTCAAAACATAATTAGATTGTCTAAAATCATATATATCAAATCATAGTTTGAACAAAAATATATATTATTCAAATACATACATATAAATATAAATATATATATATATAAATATATATATATATAACTATATACACAGTATTCAATATATTTGTGATAATTCTTTATTCTTTACTTTAAATCAATGTAGCTAAAACAATTAAATAAAATAGTAACAATTATAAACAAATTTCAGTAGTTAAAATACAATAATATAAGCAAAATAAAATCAATTAGAATAAGGTTACTTACCTCCAAAAACTATTCCAAAAGAAAATTTTCTTTAACAATTCCTCTAAAATCTTTAGATATCACCTAGAACAATCTTCAAATATTTTTACTCAATAATTAAATAATCTAAGAAAAACTTGTAATAATACCCAGCCAGATAGAGAGACTACTAAAAAATATCCAATATCTATCCACTGTTATCTCACACCAAAATTCCTCCTAATCATAATTACAATATTTTTATTCTCTTTATTTTCTGCCACTAATAGTTCTGAGGAATCAAGTCTATAGTTACACCATACCTATAGGCATAAAGGGTCAAAAGTACATCACCTAATTTCTTTTTTTTTTTTTTTTGGCTGAATACCTAATCTTCTATATATGAGCTGATATATATATCACTTAGAGCATCAGCATTGAAAAATGCTACTCTATCCTATTTTACCATCCCAAAAAACTACTTTATCAATTATACCATACCATTTTAGAGCATTTGCAGCAGTGGAGCTAAAAAGCTATAATGCTATTTTAGCTCCACCAATATAGCAAAATAAGCTCACAGCAGTGGAGCCAAAGCCATAAAATTTGGCTGATTTGCTACAGTGCACATCTATAGATAGATGTGCACTGTAGCACTCATCTAAAAAAAAAAAAAAAATTTTAATCATCAACCGATTAAAATAATCACTCCCACTCACTTTTTTTCATTCTTTTATTTTATATCTCACCGTCCCCTCACTCTCAACTCCTTCTCACTCTCAACTCCTTCTCCCTCACTCTCAACTCCCAGATCACTCCTCCCTCACTCATCACCGTCGCCGCCACAAACCAGCCCAGCCCACGCCGTCCCTCGCCGTCCCAGCCCAGCCCAACCACGCCGTCCCAGCCGCATCTCCCTCACTCATCTCTCTCACCCATCGCACTCCAGATCACTCATCTCCCTCACTCATCACCGTCGCCGCCACAGACCAGCCCAGCCCACGCCGTCCCTCGCCGTCCTAGCTCAGCCCAGCCCACGCCGTCACTGCATCTCCCTCACTCATCTCCCTCGCTCATCGCACTCCAGCTCATCTCCCTCACTCATCACCGTCGCCGTCCGTCGCCGTCGCAAGCTCTCATCTCACTCATCAAGCTCTCCACGCCGTCGCCGTCCCAGCCGATCCACTTCAGGTCAATGCTCTCTCTTTTCTTTTGTAGTGAATTTTTTCTGTTATTTGGTCTCTGTGCACATGAATTTTTCTGTTTTTTCTGTTCTGGGTTTAGTGTGATTTTGTGGTCTCTGTATTGGGAATTTTCTGTTATTTTGTTGTGTGGATTCTGTGCTCTCTGTATTGGGAATTTTCTGTGTGCAGGAATTGGTTCTGTGGATTATGTGTCTCTGTATTGGAAATTTTGTGTTTGGAAATTTTCTGTTATTTTGTTGAGTGGATTCTGTGCACTCTGTATTGGGAATTTTCTGTTTGCAGGAATTGGTTGTGTGGATTATGTGGTCTCTGTATTGGGAATTTTCTGTTTGCAGGAATTTGTTGTCTAGATTATGTGGTCTCTGTAATTTGTGCGGGAAAGCTATGTTTTGTTGTTAGTGTAAATTGTGTGCACAAAACCACGTTCCTGTGTTGCATAAAACCAAAATTGACTCATGGCTCATATAAATGTCTCTGTAATATAACCTATCAAAAAAAAAAAAATGTCTCTGTAATATAAATGTAAGTTTATTGTGTAATTTATCTATGTAATTTGTTGTGTCGATATAAATGTTAGTTTGGAAATTTTCTGTGTGCAGGGAAGTTTATATATATTTTTTCTAATTTTATGGAGTCACGTAGGGACACAGAGTTACGTAGAGACCTAACATTTATCACGGGTATCATGAACGGGATATAGAAATTGACTCTCAATTTCTGGGAACATCTCAAAATACTCCTGTGTCAGTTTCTGATTCTCCACCTCCACCACCACAAGTTGAAAGTACCTCTTCTACAAAAGGAAAACGGGGCTCTAACTTTACTGTAGAGGAAGATAAACTCTTAGTGGCAGCATGGCTCAATACTAGTGTTGATGTCATAAGCAGTAATGAACAAACACAAAATACCTTTCGTCAAAAAGTTTGGGAATATTTTATGCAGTACAATACATCCAGTACCACACGCACTGTTATCTCCTTACTAAGTCGTTGGGGTACGATTAGTGAAAAGACAAATAAGTTTGCTGGATGTATGGCTCAAATTAACGCACTTCATCAAAGTGGTATAACCGAAGAAGATAAGGTATAAATTATATTACAATAGTATTAAAATGTTCATTCACCAATAGTTTGAAGATATTAATCATGTTATATTTGTTTTAAATTTTTTTTAGATTATCAATGCGAAGACTTTGTATTTAGAGAAGCACAAGAAACCCTTTCTTCTTGATCATTGTTGACTCATGTTAAAGGACCAACCAAAGTTTGCCAATCCTAACAATGCTAGATCGAGATCATCTGTGCCTCCAACTTCAGAGGCAATATCTATTAGTGAAGGGGATTGTGGGTCCGGACTTGGTGACACTTCTAATTTTGAGAGATCTATTGGTAGGAAGGCCGAAAAGGTCATCCGAAAGAACAAAGCCGCCGGAAAAGATGTAGGGGAATATTTGAACAAAAAATTGAAATTGATTGAGGATGTAACTCGGTTGGAAGAGGAAAAACTTGCAATTGAAAGGGAAAGTAGGGAAGAAAAACTTAAGATTGAGAAGGAAAGAATGATGATTGAGAAGAAAAAATGTGAGCGAGAAGAAAGGTTAGAGGAAGAGAGAATCATGATGATAGATACAAGTGGCTTAACCGGAACACAAAAAGCTTTTTATGAACAACTCCAAGAAGAAATCATGGCAAAACGAAGATCACGTAATTAATGGGTTTAATTGTATTTTGGATGTAATTTAGACTTTTATGTATTTTGTAGTGGCTTATGTATTTTGTAGTGGTTTATGTATTTTGTAGTGGCTTATGTCACTTGATGAATTATCTTAAACTATGTGTATGTATTTCTGTTATGACTTGAAGTGCAATCTAGCAAAGACTTTGAAGTGCAATCTTTTTTATCTTTTGTTAAGTTCTATTTGATCTTGTGATAGACATTGATATAATGAATGTCTTTCATCCAATTATTTATATTCATTGAACATTCCTAGTATCATATGCTTGGTTTTGAGATGACAGGTCTTAGAATAAATCTATGAACAATGAGCATTCATAGTATTTCCAAGTTTTTTATTTTTAGATGTATGTGTTTGTGTTGTGATTTGTGCTTGAATTAGTTATATTCATTTTAATTTGGTTTATGTCACTTAATTTTAATCTTACATCTATAGTAATAATTGATTTTCAATTGTCTTGAAGGTTGCATCCATGAATCACTTTTTGTTTCGCAAGTTCCTTCTTGATGACTCAGATGAAGATGAGATCATCGAAGAACTTGTTATGGAAGCATCACAACCTAAGCGTCATCGTCGTTCTATTCAACGTAATCATTTGGTAGGGCATGAGAGGCTTTTTCTTGATTATTTTGCTCCCACACCAATATATCCATCCGCTTTATTTCGTAGGAGATTTCGGATGAAGCGTTCTCTTTTTCTTCGTATTCAATCTCAAGTTGAAGCTCATGACTCTTATTTTGTCCAAAAAAGAAATAGTGCCAACAAACTTGGTTTATCTTCATTACAAAAGATAACTGCTGCACTTAGAATGCTTGCGTATGGAGTATCGGGTGATTTGGTAGATGAATATGTGCGGATTGGAGAAACTACTGCATTAGAAAGTTTGAAAAAATTTGTTACTGCGGTAATTGATGTTTTCTCTGAAGAATACTTGAGAAAGCCAAACAATGAAGACATTGCTAGACTGTTAGCTCATGGCGAACGTCGAGGTTTTCCAGGTATGTTAGGTTCAATTGATTGCATGCATTGGAAGTGGAAAAATTGTCCATCTGCATGGAAAGGTTAATATTGTGGTCATATTCGTGAGCCTACTATTATTTTGGAGGCAGTAGCATCATATGATCTTTGGATATGGCATGCATTTTTTGGATTACCTGGGTCAAATAATGATATTAATGTGTTAGAGCGATCTCATGTATTTAATGAATTTGCTGAAGGACGTGCTCCTACAATACATTACTCAATTAATGGTCATGACTACACTATGGGATATTACCTTGCTGATGGTATATATCCAAAGTGGGCAACATTTGTGAAAACAATCCCAGCTCCACAAGGACATAAGTATAAATTATTTGCAGCAGCCCAAGAGGCGTATAGGAAGGATGTTGAGCGTGCATTTGGAGTGCTTCAAGCACGTTTCGCAATTGTCCGTGGACCTGCACGATTTTTTCATCTTGAAACACTCAAAAAGATCATGAAAGCGTGCATAATTCTCCATAATATGATTGTTGAAGATGAGCGAGAAGATGAGCGGGATGATAATGAAGTGGTAGATTTGGATTATGAACAAAATGATGGAGTGGATAATCCTCCTCTGCAAATGTTACATGAACAAAGTGATGAATTTTTGTCATACATTGAGAGGCATGGACGCATTAGAGACCGAGAAATTCATTTTCAACTCCAGTCGGACCTTATTGAACATTTATGGCAATTGCAAGGCGAGTCGTAGGAACTTTCTTTTTTGTATGTGGGTTTAGTATGAGTCGGTATAACTTGTGCGAGTGTGTGAGTTTTATTGTAATTTGGTTTGAGTTATGTATGTGAGCAAATCTATGGACTACATTGTTCTTGCTATAATATGTATTTTATTTTATATGTTTTCTTATAAATCTATGGACTACATTATAAAGTTCCTTCATTTCATAGTTCACATTGTTCCAAGGTTGCTTCCGGATAATTGAAACGATAATACGTTATCATGATAATTGAAAAATTGTTTTAGTAAAAAAAAAATGTACGAGTATAATTTGGGGTTAAAAAAAAATATAACACTAGACAATTATTTGCTATCATGCGGCGGCGGCGGCGGAAAAAGAGGCGGCGGTGGAGGTGGCGGCGGCGGTGGAGGCGGCGACGGCGACGACGGCGATGGAAAAAAAGTCGTCGGCGATGGCGGCGGCGGCGGCGGTGGCGGCGACGGTGGCGACAGCGGTGGCGGTGGCGGTTGAAGGTGGTTGTGGTTGTTGTTTATTGTATAAGATATATTATTTTATTGTAGTGGATATATTATTTTATTGTAATGGATATATTATTTTATTGTGATGTTTATATTATTTTATTGTGTGAAAAGCTAAAATAGATCCACTGCTGCAGCATGTATGTAGGTAAAATAAATAAAGTAACTTTTGGTGGAGCTAAAAAGCTAAATTTTTAGCTCCACTGCTGTGGATGCTCTAATGCTCTATAAATCATTTGTGAAAGTCACGTGCAACAAATGCGATATTATCAGAAAAGGTTAGGCCGTGGCAGTTGGCACATTGATCTGGTTTGGATGTACATATTTATTAGATTGTGCGCAATCCAAAAGGTTGCATTTACTCATTTATAACCGTCCAGATTGAGCATTTAAGTTTCATTTGTTTGTTTGTAGACGTGTGCATGTGTGGTTGTAGTCTTGACTGTCTTGTAGATATAATTCTTTAATGGGAAAATATATAGTGGATTAATTTTATAAATTAAAGAATATGATGAAAAGTGATTAAAGGTGTTGGGGCCCTTGTGGGGAAACAGTAGTAGGTGGGCGTGATTATTATAGTTACCATTATATCTCCAAGATGCCTCTTCCTCATATTCACCACTCAACATCATTAGTGCTTCTGCAATCAAATGCTACTACTATGTCTATATTGTGGAGCATTTTGCTACCCTTTCATGCATTGCAACAATCACAGTACCCAAGTGAACTCACAATAAAGCTGTGCTGAAAGGGTATCTAATAGCCTTTAATTTGTTGGGTTGGGATCACACCATAAGTACTTATTAACTGCTCAGTGAAGTTGGGTCACAAGACAAGTAGTCATTTGTTAAAGTTGTCATACTTTTACAGCTTAATAAATAATTGTGTTGAGCAGTACTATTATCATTCAGGAATATTTCTCAATGTTTTGATCGAAGACCCTTTTGTTGTTGAATTGTTGTGGTACCCAAGTGAATTGAATTGAATAAGGAAAAAAACTGGTGAGACTGAAACGAGACTGTTGTCACTGACTTTATTATCGAATCTGTCTAATTTTTGTGGTGTGGCCGATTCTAGATGAGCTTGTGAGAGAGTATGTGATTTTTTCTATAAAAAAGTCCGGTCTTCAGCAGAACTCATTGAATAATGAAGGCATTGTGGTATTTTTCCGCAAATTTTTTAGTGGCTCTAGCAATGCTTACACGTTGCTCCAACTAAAAAACTCAAGCTAATGGGAGCTATGACCGTATAGGTCTTTTTGGATAAATAAGACCATATAGATCTAAGAATATTTTGTTATGCACTCATTGTTTATACAATGGCTTATGTATTCTTTTTTATCATTTTACTTTTTTTTTTTTTTTTTTTGAAATCATACTCAATTATAATAATATTTTTTTAATTAACATGTCATTTGCATCCTTATCTTTTAGTAATTTTTCTCATTTTAAATCTTTTCTTTCTATATATTTTCACTTAAGCTACATATTTTTACTAAATCATACTCAATACTCACCTGAGAAAAATACATTTTGAATCTTATCTTTAACATTTCATTTGAGTTACATTACTTTTAAAAATATGTTGCTTCTTAATTGGTTAAATATTCAGTATCAAAAAGTATAATTTAATAGATATTTTAGGATCACACAAAACTTCTAATGTGTTTGTCCATTTCATCCACACTATTTTTATCCTATAATTCACATTATCTTCCATGTTGAGAATTTAATAGTGAGCTTTAAAAGAAAAAAAAGTTTGGGAATGTGTGAGACCTTAATAGTTAATATATCACGTGAGAACACAATTTTAACCCAAAACTTAAGGTTTTTTTTTTTTTTTTTTTTAAGAAGAACCCACAACTTAAGTTAAAACTTATGCTAATGGATATGGACCCAAAAGAATTATATCCATCACTCATTATTGTTAGTTTGTTACTACTGCAATACACTCAAGGTGGTATTAAACCAATCAATGAAAAACATTTACACATTGGAATTAGTCCAACGTTTACATAATTCTAATAAGTTAGAAGTAGCGTTCACTCAACGTCTTTTTGTTTTAACTTTAATGTCCAACTTATTTTCTCTATCAGTTTATATGCTTTTTAAATAAAATACATCTAAACTCAAGCTTAGTCTAGTGTCACAATGAGTACGCAAATGATTAAAAAAACTCATCCACAACATCAGTCTATAAATAAATCTCAGTGATAAACATTCAGTTGGTCATCTATTCTGTGATAGGCGTATAATCAGGAACAGAGCTATACTAGGTCCAAAGGGCTCTAGGCCCCTGAATTGCAAAATAAAAACAAAACCAAAACATGCATTATAAAATATATTAGGGCTTAATTCGAATTGAGATCAATGAAAATAAAACTTGACTCTTCTCCCTCCACAAATTAACCTAAACAACTTCACAGATCAGTCCAAACAATCACAGTCCATGGATCATCAATCTCTTCTAACTCAAAATCTTGGCTCCATCCTTGTATCTAACTCTAAAGGGGCATTTGGTTTACTGTGATGTGCTCTTGATGTGATATACATTTTGATGATATGAAATTAAGGTTTTTGGTTTATTTTATTTTTTCTAACATTACCATAATTTAAAATTACAAAATATATTACATCATATTAATCTCATCACATTCCGGAACAGTAATGTTATATTCTTGTATTGAGATTACATTAATTTAAAATTACAATAACTTATTATTACGGCATAATGTAATATTACGGCAAACCAAATGCTTTCTAAAAATACAATGGATGAAAATCAGCCTAAACAATCACAGTTTATAGCTCATTAATCTCCCCTAATTCAAAATCTTGGCTCCTACCTTGTGTCTAATCCTAAAAATACAAAATCAAAGCCAAACAAGAGAATTCCTGCACTGTCACTTTCTTTAGTCAAAAAGTTGACACCCCAAAGGCTGTGCACAGTGTACGACAAGTTGAACAAACAAAGTCAGTCCGTCAATTACGGGAAGAAAATCAAATTGGGATTGTTAATCAATTTTCAACTTTTATGATTATGTTATGATTCCTTGGTCGATGCCCTGTGGTGTATGCAGCTTCCTGGTGCCAGTGGTTCACCAAACCATTTAAGAATCGGATTGGTGGATCCCTCCTCTTGAATTGTGCAATGTCCCGAAACCTAAATTGACATTAACTCCTTGATAGCTCCTTCTCTCAACCGAAATTGACGCAGATAGATCATAGATAGATATATAAGATGAGAAAACTCCCGCCCTACCATTTGGCATGTTGTACCAAATTATTTTATTTTATTTTTTTTGAGAAAAAAAAAAAGGGACCAAATTAAATATGATTGTAGTGCTTAGCCAAACAATTTTTCCCCTTAGTAATTAGATAAACAAATATGGATGGATCAAAGTAGAACTCATACCTAAGCTTAGGTTTGCAATAGCATAATGAATGGATTGTCCTACACATTGTGCGGTTTATCATTCTTTCCGAGTCTGCCTTCAAAGCTAAACATACTTGAAAGCTCTCAAAAAAAAAAAAAAAAAAAAAAAAAAAAAAAAAAAAAAAAAAAACTTGAAAGCAATACTTAAAACCCTAGGTTTTAAATTTTGACCATAATCAACTAATTTTAGGGGCTTAATCACTTTTACCTTAAACTAGCATTAAACTCAAATATATACTTGATTAACAAATTCACAATCCATGGATATCAAATGAAAGCTACAACAAGTAAAGCAATAAATTAAAATAGTGGTAGAGAAACACAAACCACATGATAACACCGATATATTATTTAAGAGGAAAACTCAAGCAGCTGAATAAAAAAATCTCTCCACGGCATCGATACTTAAAACTCCAATAGTGAATAGTTGTGGTATAGGTTTAATTACAATAAGTCCTCCAAGCTTAAATCTAGCCTAGCACTTGAATCCTCCAGCTCACAACTGACTATGCTGAGTCCTTTCTTCAACTAGTCTTTGAAAAGTGCACTTTGAGCGGCAAACCGCAAGCCAACAAGAACCCTTGGATTTGTGGTGTTGCTCCAAATGATTTCCTACATCAGTGACTATGAAAAATGTTGTCACTAAATTTATTATACTTAATTATATAACATGATATGCAAAAAATAGTAATAAATAGAAGTTTTGTTACAATTTATAAATATACAAAAAAGAAAGTCCATAGACACAAAAGTTTGAAAAACATTTTTGACAATTACTAATGTGGTAAATTATTAGTGGTAGATAAATAATAAAAAATAAAAATGATGTAAATAATGTGCTTAGATGAAAACTAACTAGTACAAGCTTGTTACATTAATAATGTTAAAAATGTTGTCAATATTTTTGTGTACACAGCATTGCTCATATAGAAATGCTTCTATTCGAGTATGCCAAACAACTTTGAGATTACACTATGAGATTGGGCGCCCATCTTTTATTTTTCCTTTTCCTGTTCCGGTGGACATACACCATAATCTTTTGAAACTGTAATTGAAGAAATATAAAGTTATTTTGAACGCGTTCCTTATCTACTTTCTCCTCTCTCTCTTTTTAAAGTCATCAACACCAATTGCTTTTCTTCATATTCTTCTTTCTCTTTTTCTTTTTACCCTGTTATTAATAAAGTTTTGAATTTAATTACTTTTTAATTTAATTTAAATCGGTGCAATCATGTAATATCATCATCGGGGTCGCCGAAAATTTTGGTTTATGCTTGTACGCTATTATGGACTTATTGCTGGTGTTGCCTAAATTGACACACAATACACGCCTAGGAAGTAGGAATCAGCCGGGCAATTGTGACAACTCTGAGCTGAAGTGCCTTATTGTTGTTGGCTAGTGCTGTCTTTTCTTTTACTAACAGAATAACGACAGAAATGGATTAGGTGATTAGGGTGCATTGCATATGGAGGAAATTTCCTAGAGCTGTAGTTGAAATGGCTCAATTTTTTGTACTGTACCCTTAATCATGGGAAATTCTAATTGGTCCCATGCAAAGGACATGTATTAGCCCCTAGCTAATGCTTTACCAAATTGGTAGTCAGCTTAATTATGTATGAATTCCAGTTAGTACTATGTTAGTTCGGATTAATATAGGTCACGACAAGCTATTAGGAAACTACTTACTATCTCTCGCAATTTGTCTCATATATCTCTTTTGGGGGATTGAATATTGATACATTAAGCCTTTTTTTTTTTTTTTTTGGGGTTGAGATAGTGATACATTAAGCTGAAGCAACAACGACCATATTGCGTATACATTTTATTGACTTTCATAACCAGTAGCGATTAGCATGAAGAACTTTGCAATTGCAAACCCAGAGACAAGATTACAAATTAACAATAAAAACCATGCTTAAATAAAAACTATACTTCAGCTTTTTTTCACCAACTAAACCATATATGATTAAATAATACTATCAAACACCAATCTCATTCTTTTGCACTTAATTAATTAATAATTGTCAAGCCAAACTCATCATGGCACGAACTCATCTTGGCTCTCTTGGAACTCTTCCTCATTTTGGTACCCTTCCATGGAGTTCTTGTACTCAAAAGTGTTCTGATTGTTGTTGCTGCCATAATAACCCCTGTTGTTGTTGTTGTTATTGTTCCAATTTCTTGAATCCACTCCTCTAGAGTTCTCATAACGGTTTGGATTGTAGTTATTCTCTAAGTTAAGGTCGTAGTAGTACTTCCCATTCTCCAAAAACCTCGTGTCACTCATGCCTTGCCTCTCAGCATTATTGTAACTGTTGGCACCATTGTTGTTGTTGTTGTAGTTGTTCTGGTTGGCCAAAGTGGTGTAGCCTCCTCTCTGAGTAAGCCTTGAATCCCTCAGACCATTTTGGCTGGCATGGTAAGCATTGTTGTTGTAGTAAAATTCATTGTTTTGGTTGTTGTTGTTGTTGTTGTTGTTGGGGTTGGGGTTGTAGTTGTAGTTCTGGTTGGAGTTGAGGTACTTGTTGAGAGATTCATCATCTTCAAACACTGTTTTGAATGGGGCGTTATTGTTGGTGGTGGTGGTGGGGGTGGTGGTGTAAGGTGCAGCATTGACGTTGGTTAGTGAAGTGGTGGTGGTTGGGGTGGGGGTGGTGGTGGTAGGAGGGAACTGGCCAGACTCATGGCCATAGAGACCATAGCCATTTTGGGTCTGGGGGATGAAGACTGGCTGCTGCTCATGCTTGGTTAAAAATTCTTCTTTGTTGGGGTCAACTGTGGTGGTCTCTTTGGCATCGTTGTTAACGTTTGTGACCTTGCTGAAGAACTGGCTTTCTCTAGCATGGATTTGCACAAAGAAGGAGAGGGTTAGGATGAAGAGAAAAGAGATGAATTTTGCAGATGGAGCCATAGGTATATGGCAAGAGAGAGAGAGAGAGATATTGTTTGTGTGAACTGAGTGTATGACTAATGAGAGCTAGGGAGTGCTTCACTTGATCCAATCTTTATATAGAGAAAAACCTCCTTTACTTACCCAAAAATAAAATTCCAATAAATTTTGGATGAATATCTCTCTCCAAAGTTTCAACTCATTAGGTAAATAGACGGGGGAACAGTGATGATTGTGGTCCCCTCTATGAGTGATATGAGTGAACTTTAAAAAAGAGTTCTTTAACTTTTGATGGACCGCTTCATGTAAGGCTTTTTTTTTTTTTACTGATTCTTTTTCGACAGAACTTTATGCATCCATTATGAAACAACATAATTATGTCTTAATCTTTCACTTAGGGATCCAGTTATTTTCCTCTTAATAGTTTCATTTGCATTGCTAACCATTTATTCGGCTTCTTGATTTTTCGACTCTTTTAAGCAAACTAACATTAATTAAGCTAAAACAAAACCTTTTCCTTTAATTATCATAGCGGTCCCATCCTCCTCTCCCCGTCATCCCTCCCCAAAATAAATAAAAGTACTTAAGTAACTAATTTATTTCCCTAAAAAAAAAATATGTTAACTAATTAAGGGTTTTTTTTTTTTTTTTTGAGAGAGATAGATTGCTCTTTATGGTGTCTACTCCTGATTGCTTTTTTTTATTAGACCAAGAGACTAATTGATTTTCGTATAGGTGGAGATTGAACCCAGACTTTTATTCAGCAGTAAGAGACTTTAGTGAAAGTTGGACCTCAGATCTCTTATTCGACAATAAGAGACTTTAGATTACTAGGTTAAAAACTTTTGTAAATTATTGAAGCAAAGCAATCTCCACCTAATGAAATAGATAGAAATGTTAACACTTTACTTTATTGTTTAGATACAACTAGCCAATATCCCTCGCAATACACGGTGCATTTTGATAAATTTTATAAAAAATTAGTTATGACCTATTAATTTCATGAATACTATTATGGTTAGTCACAGACTCACAGTTAACAATGTCACCTACAAACTTGTTGGTTCTTAGGTGTTTTTCTTATATGATTTATGCTTTATATATAGATTCTATAGTGTTAATTTCTACATTTCTTATGCCACTAAAGTCTCTATCTCCACTATTTCAACACCTATAATTTTTATGTCATTCAAAATAGCTTTTCTTTAGTTTCATAATTGACATGATAGATAAAATTAAGGCACATTAACATTTTAATTGAAGAAAAGTTTGATTTTTAAGATCGTAATTATAATAGGATGAAAATTGACAAAATGATATTTTAATCAATTAGCTATAAAAACTGCTATAATTTCATGATACGATAACACACAATAATGTCATAATGTCATAATAATATCACAATTTAACCTCACTAAAAGAAGCCAAAACACCAAAAATACTACAAATCCCTACCAACTATATATATGCATCATACGAAAAATCAAAAATCTAAATTGACACACAATATGAAAAAACCAATCTAAACACATTACAATGCTACATTAGTAAAAACATATATATATATATATATATATATATATATATATATATAATCTAAACAAAATATTTAAGATGAACATAATATTTTGGAAATTAACATACCTCTCAGAAAGGGAACCAAAGATATTATGAGAGAAATTATAGTGGACAAATGAGGATTTATATTGGAAAAATATGGAGACAAATAATCATATCATATTATCTAATTTATTGAATCCGACTCTTGCAATTTTGCATTGAAGTTAGTCTTATGTTGGAAATTGAAAAGTTTTCTTAGTTCCTACCTTTCTCATGACTTTTTAGATCCATCCATATCAATCCAAAGCATTTAAAGTTATAAATATATATGAATTTTTTGAATTTTATTAATACATTGAAATAAATGCATCTACAATTACTTAATAGTTTGACATAAATTCTAAATTAGATGAGGTAAAAGTCTAAATCAAAAGAATTTCATACGATGCATCACTTGGCAGAACCCCTTGCTCTCTCGCATGAGGTCTCTGCTTTTATATATATTGATTTTTTACTGATTATTTATTTATTGAAAGTTGGTTAAAATATAATTGTAGCAAAAAAAAAAAAAAAAGGAGAGATTTTAAACATCTATACATAAACAAATAAATTAAAAAGTTGAAAAAAAAAATTGATGCCAAACCAACACTAAACCATGCTACACATATAATCATTAGAATTCATGCATGTGAAAGTATCCTCTTGGACACACTTACATCTACTATTTTACATCAATATCTACAATTGATGTAAAAATGTCCACATTTAACATATAAACAATGGAGAAGACAAAAAATTATCTTTTGGGGGGGGGGGGGGAGGAGTGGGTGATAATCAGAAGATTGATGCGTCTAATTCAAAGTCAAATAATGCCATAAAAGTGTCCAATTCAAATTCAAATACTTGCCAAACATAAATCAGCCAATATACTCCCTTGATTCTCTCCTCCATAGCACATCCCTTAACTTTAGCTGATTTTCTATAATTGTAATCTCTACAATTTAGGGAAGTTTGTCTATAATATTTTAGTATTAATACAAAACAATATACGACTTACTGGGTGTTTTTTTTTCAACCCAACATAAAATTTGTATTCTCTATTCCTTTATTGTATCAGAGTTATATGTCCAACGACCTTTAATAAAAAAACAATCTTTTCCAGCCTCTCTTTTTTCTTTACTTTAGCTAATTTCAATAGAACTCACCAATTCTTCAATTGGTGTCATGGTACCCACTCAATTTGTTTGAGTATTATTTATAAGTATTCTTACACTAAAAAGAATTTAAACATTTAAAATTTTCGGAGGGGTGAAGTTGTATTTTTTCAAGGAACTACTTGTTTTTTTTTTGGTGGCTAATTGCAAGGAACTACTTGTAAATATAATTACACTATAGGGAAAATTTCATAATGGATACATAAAGTTCTGAAAGTGGATGTAATAAAAATGGCTGTAAAAAAAATAAGTGTAAGAGTATCATTATCATTCATGCATATGCACGTATGACTATCTAATAACATCAAAATTGCCCTAATATCCCTAATGGTCACAATTTTGTTCTTAAGACCATTCGCATCAACCTGTGTAAACTTTTATGTCTATGTTAGTATAAGAACCTACTTTTTTCTATTTTACATAATCACCTCTCAAAAACACCCACATCAAATTAATCTATTATACACCCTATATTATTTAAATAATCATTTTTATTCTTTTATTATTATTATTTTCATTTACTCTCTCTCTCTCTCTCTCTCTCTCTCTCTCTCTCTCTCTCTCTCTCTCTCAAATCTTCAAATTACACTCTCTCGCCTCTTACCTAGGGTTGTCCATCAACTTGTCAGACCTGATCCGATCCAAAGACCCGTGGACGGATCTGAATGTCCAGACGTGTCGTGTGCGAGTTTGTTAGTGTTAAAAATTCAAGTTTTCAATTCGAGTTTGGGTTCCACATTTACCAACCCATAGAAACCAACCCAACATGTGAGAAATTTAAAAAGAAAAATAATGGGTTTCACCCATTCAGTTTCAGAAAGAGAAATCAACCCAAAGAACACAAAGATAAATCAAAACCCTAAGGACAGAAACCACAATCCAAACCTGTAGAAATCAAATAGCACAAATAAGTCCACAAACCCCAGATCTATGAGACTGAAACGAAGAGAGAGAAAACACTACACCGGCACCACCACCACTCCATCACCACATCCATCACAAGATCAATATGAATTTTTTTTTTTTTTAAAAAAAAAAAAATTACTTTGACCCACCATTAGATGCACAAAATCAAAGCCACATATGGCAGATCATAGGAGATTTCAAGAGAGAGGGGTTTGAGCAAGACTCAACCTAGGACGGCGAGTGCAATGATGACTACGAGTCAATGACAGTAGTAGTACGACCAACTTGATAATGGCCATGGTAAGAAGGGGGGCTAGTGTTAGGGATTTGAGAGAGAGAGAGAAAGAGACAGAGAAGGGGAATGTGAAATCTTAGGTCTGGGTTTTGATTTCTCTATGTTCTCTTTGTTGCTATGCTTCAGACCAGAAATTACTCGATGGCTCCAACCCACTCAACTGACGACCCGAGCCATCAAGTTCGACTCGAACATTCAGTAGTTTGCAAGTCCATTTTTTGTTCACCCGATCCAATCAGGTTTGGTGCAGGTTAACTTAAAACCCAATTCAACTTGACCCGTGGACAGCCTTACTCACCTCTCCATCACCTCCATTGCTTTTGTTGCTTTGTTGCTGCTGCATATGGATTTGTATATGGGTTTGATGATTCATATGGATTTTATATGGGTTTGATGAGTTTAAGATCTAGATTTAAGATGGGTTTGATGAATTTGATAATTTGTATGGCTTTGATGAATTTGCAGAGAATTTTGTTGGGATTCAAGGGGAGATTGAGAAGAAGAGAGTCAAGAAAGAGAGAGAACCCGATGGGAGAAGTGAGAGAAAAAATATTTAAAAAATAAATACAAAGTTACAATAATTGAGTATATTTACACGGTTATTATAGCAAAAATGTAAATATACTGTGTTATAGATAGACTGATGTGGGTACTTTTTGAACAAAAATGAGTAAATTTTACATTTTTTTTTTCTATTATACACCCACTTATGTAAGTACTCTAACTATGGTGTTCACTCGATTATCTCTAAAAAAATGAAAATTAATGAGAAATAAAAAGGCTCAAGCTAGAAGGCCACTTGGAGAATACAACATATTCGTATAAAGAAAAAAACCACAATAATGCCAGTGCCACATATTTTCACACAAACTTTATCGTAGCTGTTTTATGTGACAATTAATAATTAACTGTCTGTCTCTATTACATGAACCTACTATTTTTTTTTTATTACTCATAATCTGCCATGTAAAATAATTGTGATAAAATGTGTGGAATGTGGACTAGCATTATTGAGAAAACCATGGCCGTGGCCGGCTAATTATGCGTGGATTGTGGATTGTGGAGTGGGTGGGACATGCAAACAATAATGGTATTTAGTGCACGCAAGCATGTGCCCTCTGTCTTGTGTCTACTCTATTCTAGAGTGCAAAAGAACTTAGAGTAAGGCATAGGGATACAACTAATCTTTAAGAAGTCTGTTACGCCGGCCCTACGCGGCTCACATAAAAACTTATGAATACTTTTTTAGATGGGACATTAGGACCATATAGCATTACCAAAAAGCCAATTTCTTCCCATCAAAAAAAAAAAAAAATTTCTTGACGCGTGCGGCACCTGCAGAATTGATAAGTTTATGTAATGGATTCAGCAGTCTTCCAAAACTAGTGCGTGATTGATGATTGTTCAGAGAGACCATCAAGATTGAGACATTTCTGAACCTATTCACATTATGACCACCAAGGCACCAAGTTTGCTAATGGCTTAACACAGCTAAGATCAGTACAAGTTGAGGCCCAGTGATTGCAATTGCACATTTGCATCCACTAAAATTTTATAAAAAGTTTTGAGTTATATATACGGATTGCCCTTTGAGACATTTATTAATGATCTATTTTGAAAAAAAATTTATATAACTTTTTTTTTCTTATAAAAGCTTTTTAAAAATGGCTTATTAACAAATGCCATCAGAACACCTGTTAACAAAATCCTATACCAAATGAGAGAAATTTGAAATTTCTTACTTAGTAGTCAGGAGCTTTGTAGAGTCATTTATCCTTGCCAATAAATTTCAATTTATTATAAAAAATAATTTGGAAATTTTGTACTTATGGAAGAAAAATCTTAGCTCCGCCTTTGTCTTTTTAGCACAACAAAGTCTTCAAGGCTTCCAGCTAAGGCTGCAACTCAAAATCATGTGCATGTCTAAGATAAATAATATAAGCCCAATATGGTCAGCAGATTAACTCATCTAGTACGTCTTCAAGCCAAATATGGTCAACAGATTAACTAATCTAGTCTGCAACTCAGACTACTTTCACCTAATGTTAGATGCGTTTGTTTGTTTTTGGGGTAGGGTGGGTGTGGGTGGTTATTTTTTCTACCAATTCGGATGATTACATTATTCAAGTTGTAAGAAAACGAAGAAAAATAGCATGTCCACAATAATTTTCAACAAATCTTAGTATAAGAGCGCAATTTGTAACAACTCCAAGATAAAATTGGACTCGTAAGTAAAAAGGGCTCCCACAATATCATTTGTAGAGAGTGGGCTTCAAAGGTATGGCCTGGGCATAAGTGAGTGGTTTTAGTCGTAGTTTCTACGGGAAACGCTACATGGGCGGGCTTGGCCTCACTAGCCAAACCCTTTTGTGGCCAGCCTCCTCTTTATCTTTGTTTGTTTCGCCTTTTATACTGGTGTTCCATTCCTTTTTTTTGTGTCCACGTGTTGATTTCTACTTTTGGGGTGCAGGCCTGTCCAGTCGACCCATACCTAGAGTGGTTGGGAATTGCTGGAAAGGCGTATGGGCATGGGCATGGGTTTGTCAGACGCCGAATTCCGTATTACTATGTTGGCTGCTTTTTTCCTGGCCCTGCCCGCTACACTCGGCTTGTTCCTTTCTTTGGGCATTTAATGAAGTGCCGAGGAGGAGGTCGTCCTCGGCAATGGCCCTCCTCGACTTGGGCTGCGATCCTTAAGATAAACTGGGCCTAGGCCGAGGCTACACTTTCTTTGGCCCCACAATAGTCCCTCAAAAGCCTGCTGCCCGACTTTTAGTTGGGAATGAGGGTTTTGATAATGTTGGGCCTACATCACAGCCTGCTCTGATTCTGCACTCCATGAATATTTGCATTTTTCCATTTACTCGGGAGTCGTGTCAAAACGAGGGACACGCCTTTATTTTTCATTCGCGCGGAGTTTTTTGATATTTCAGTATTCGAGGTGCGCCTTCACGAGGATCTTCAGATCCTACGGCTGAGGATGAGGTTGGAAATTGAGCCCAGTCTGCTTTGTCTGTAGCGTTCCTTGGAAATTTGCACAAGTTAAATGCCACCGGTCTGCTCTGTGTATAAATAGGATATGGGGTCACTCCCCTTGCATACAAACCCTTCTGCTTCCTTCAGAAACATAATCCATCCGCCATACTCAGTCTCTATTTTTAGTGTCATTTAGCCTCAGGTTAATATGCTTGAGGCAGGGGTGGGGATGAAGGATCTTTACCCGCTTCAGAGGCACCGAATCCTCAAGGTGATATGGTACGGACAAGGATGGCACAGATTCAAGCCGGTCCTCCGCTTTGACAGGGGGAAGATGGTCTTCCTCTCTCTTTTAGTCAAAATCCGAAGCAGGTTCTGGTCATGCCAGATTTTTGGCATGTCAGAAGAAGGAATTTTCGCCATCAGCGCCGTCTGCCTTGTCGCAGGCAAATTTTTGTGGGGGCTCCCCGACTTCCGGCTCCCTGCACCTTTTCTTCAACGGTGCAGGCCCCAAGTTGGGTTCCCTGCACCTTTTCTTCAGCGGCGCTGGCCCAAAGCCAGGTGCTCTCTGCACCTTTTCTTCGAAGGTGCAGGCCCCTCTTCGGGTTCTTTTGCTGCCTGAGTTATGGGCATGTAAAAGTATTGAGGAGTGGTTCCCTTACTCAACATCTCGGCGCAGCAGCCAACCTTTCCTCTGTGCTTCTCCTTCGGCTTTATCTTTATTCTCTTGTATTTTTCTTTTTACTTACGTAGTTAGTTCTAATGTAAGCTTATTTCAGCTTTTCATTGTACACTGTACTATTCATTTGTCTTAATAAAAGATGAGTTTATTTCTTTCTAAATACTTTTCTTTTCTGCAACAACTACTTTGTGTATGAATATTAAATATAAGCTTGCCTCTAATGACACTCGGAGCAGAAAAATGCCTTAACACAGATTCCTACTAGTTCAATCTTACGGACATTATCAAGTATAACAATGGTAATCCTCAATAAATTAAACTCTTGGAACTAACCGGGATAACGGCTGAGTGCTGCGCGATGCATGCTAGACCAATGTCCGAGAACGATAAACTCTAAATAATTCATCCGAGAGGGTAGCCGAGCAGTGAGGGGCCTCAATTGTGTTTTTTGGCAGCATACTACTCTAAATTGCATCAATCCCTTTGGTACTGAGGGTCCGAGGGTAGGCTGGGCAATCCCTTCAGTGTAGGGATTAACCCAACCGTTAATGGGGGAATTCTCCTCGGATAGATCCTAAGGCCCATGTAACGTAGTTTTTCTTTTAAGTAGTTGGTTTCCCCAGAGGCTTGAGTCCGAGAACCATGCAAGGCCTTGGTTCTGTCCAAAACTTGTATTTTTTCTTCTAAGTAGTTGGTTTCCCCAGAGGCTTGAGTCCGAGGACCATGCAAGGCCTTGGTTCTGTCCAAAACTTGTAATTTTTTCTTCTAAGTAGTTGGTTTCCCCAGAGGCTTGAGTCTGAGGACCATGCAAGGCCTTGGTTCTGTCCAAAACTTGTAATTTTGCTTTTAAATAGTTGGTTTCCCCAGAGGCTTGAGTCCGAGGACCATGCAAGGCCTTGGTTCTGTCCAAAACTTGTAATTTTTTCTTCTAAGTAGTTGGTTTCCCCAGAGGCTTGAGTCCGAGGACCATGCAAGGCCTTGGTTCTGTCCAAAACTTGTAATTTTGCTTTTAAGTAGTTGGTTTCCCCAGAGGCTTGAGTCCGAGGACCATGCAAGGCTTTGGTTCTGTCCAAAACTTGTAATTTTTTCTTCTAAGTAGTTGGTTTCCCCAGAGGCTTGAGTCCGAGGACCATGCAAGGCCTTGGTTCTGTCCAAAACTTGTAATTTTTTCTTCTAAGTAGTTGGTTTCCCCCGAGGCTTGAGTCCGAGGACCATGCAAGGCCTTGGTTCTGTCCAAAACTTGTAATTTTGCTTTTAAGTAGTTGGTTTCCCCAGAGGCTTGAGTCGGAGGACCATGCAAGGCCTTAGTTCTGTCCAAAACTTGTAATTTTTTCTTCTAAGTAATTGGTTTCCCCAGAGGCTTGAGTCCGAGGACCATGCAAGGCCTTGGTTCTGTCCAAAACTTGTAATTTTTTCTTCTAAGGGTCCGTTTGGATACAGCTGAAAACTGAAAACTGAAACTGAAAACTGAAAAACACTGTAGCGAAATAATTTTTAAATGTGTGAATAGTATCGTGGGACCCATTTTTAATGAAAAAGTTGCTGAAAAGTGAAATTTGTGGGTCCGTGAACAGTACACGATGTGCTGTGATTGGTCCAAAAAAATTTGAAAAGTCAAAGTTTGCGGCTACTGTTCATTGAACAGTGCATGAACAGTAGCCGCAAACCCAAAAAAAAAAAAAAAAAAAAAAAAATGAAAAACGCAGACGCAGGATTGGGCGAAAACGCCCAATCCAAACGCACTCTAAGTAGTTGGTTTCCCCAGAGGTTTGAGTCCGAGGACCATGCAAGGCCTTGGTTCTGTCCAAAACTTGTAATTTTTTCTTCTAAGTAGTTGGTTTCCCCAGAGTTTTGAGTCCGAGGACCATGCAAGGCCTTGGTTCTGTCCAAAACTTGTAATTTTGCTTTTAAGTAGTTGGTTTCCCCAGAGGCTTGAGTCCGAGGACCATGCAAGGCCTTGGTTCTGTCCAAAACTTGTAATTTTGCTTCTATGGGGCTTTGGCTTTAGGGGAATTAAATCCTCGGCCGAGCCCCTTGACCCATCTACGTGGCTGACGCTATAAAGTGTAGCCTCTAGTCAAGAATCATAGTCCCCAACGAAGCTCTACGTTAGCACGCTGTAGCTGGCTGATAGAAAATGACAAGGGTATTGTCCCACACCATCGCCTATGCCAAGACACAAACCTCCCCACAGACGGCACCAATTGTAAGAGCGCAATTTGTAACAACTCCAAGATAAAATTGGACTCGTAAGTAAAAAGGGCTCCCACAATATCATTTGTAGAGAGTGGGCTTCAAAGGTATGGCCTGGGCATAAGTGAGTGGTTTTAGTCGTAGTTTCTACGGGAAACGCTACATGAGCGGGCTTGGCCGCACTAGCCAAACCCTTTTGTGGCCAGCCTCCTCTTTATCTTTGTTTGTTTCGCCTTTTATACTGGTGTTCCATTCCTTTTTTTTGTGTCCACGTGTTGATTTCTACTTTTGGGGTGCAGGCCTATCTAGTCGACCCATACCTAGAGTGGTTGGGAATTGCTGGAAAGGCGTATGGGCATGGGCATGGGTTTGTCAGACGCTGAATTCCGTATTACTGTGTTGGCTGCTTTTTTCCTGGCCCTGCCCGCTACACTCGGCTTGTTCCTTTCTTTGGGCATTTAATGAAGTGCCGAGGAGGAGGTCGTCCTCGGCAATGGCCCTCCTCGGCTTGGGCTGCGGTCCTTAAGATAAATTGGGCCTGGGCCGAGGCTACACTTTCTTTGGCCCCACACTTAGATAACAAGTTATTACTAGTTCTAAGATTAGCCCATTAAGTCTCCACTTAAATTACGTTTTTTACCCGTTAGTAATAGTCAATAACAGCTTGACGGTTAGAATTTGTAATGAAAATAGTATGAACATAGCATTTTCTGATAATAATTAGTATTTAAATAGTGTCATATGTGTACTTCAATATCTATTTACGTATGCAACATAAACCAGTTCTCTGTTTGTCCTACCATGAAGTCTAATAAATATATAACCAGCAGTTCGCTAGAACTTTAAGTGCACTTAATAATTTACTCATCAATGCTATATATAAGTTACGATAATTGCTGCTGAGTAGCAGATGGATTCTTCTTTAATAACCTCATATGTTAGATGGGTGAATTTGATGACTACATTTTAATTATTTTGATGTCCTCTTATCCAACTACTAGGGCGTCAACTTAGTTATGCAAATTTATGATCTATAAATTTTTAGTTGTACAATCTGAATCTATTTAATTCTGCTTTTTTAGCAAGAAATGAAAAGGAGGATATAGCTGTGTTGCTGAATTTTCCAAGTTGTTTGCTAACAAAGCTTGCAATTGCAGATAGCTCAATTGACCCTGGCTAGTTAAGCACTCCCAAGTGGACTAAATCAACAAAATGGTATTAAGTTCCACCACCAAAGTAAATTAGTAGTACTTCAAATGGTATAGAATCAACTATAATTATCATCAGGTGGAATTAAAGTTTAGAAAGAACCTCTTTTTGAAGAGTTTGAGTCATTTGATTAAGTATAGTTTGCTCAACTATAAGTGTCCATTCTCAAGACTCTGGCAAGAGATCAATTTCCCTTCAAGAACCAAGTTAATTAAAAACTGCTTGTGTAGCTGTTTGGCATTAATGATCCAAAATTAAATGAGTTTCCTAACCGATTGAACACTATGATAAGTAATAAAAGGAAAAAAAGTTATTTAAAAACAGGGTAAATAAGAGGACAATAATTGGATGTTAAATAAGTAGTGAACATTTTTTCCCGTGATGAATATAAATATGAATATGAATATACCCAATGATAAGTTCATATTTCTTCATTCTCTTTTTTGATGCCTAATGTGCTGTGTGGAAGGTGAAAGCTATTAAATTGATTAATTAGTGTCATACAAGAAAAAGAAATTTTAAAAAAATGGAATTTAAAAAAAAAAATTTGAATGATTATTATCTCATAAAAGGTAGGTTTCACTTTAAAGTGCAATTGTGCAAAAGAAGTTTCCAAGCCTGGTGAATATGCCAACTGTCCCCCCACCTAAAACCTATCTAATGCCTGCACCTAAAACAGGAAAAATAAACAGAAAGCTAGAGGGAGAAAGAAGATAAATACAATCATCAACTTTAAATTTCTATCCTCTCAAAAAAAAAAAAAAAAAAAACACTTTAAATTTCTAAAGCAAAAATGCCTATAATTTGACTAGTCCAAAGCAGTAGAACCTTAGGAAAAGCAGCCCAATTAGTCTCAAATCTATGTAAGATGTATTTTGAATTTCCATATTACTTGCAGCACTTCCTCCCCAAAACAAATATGGTATAGTTATGCTCTGATTTCATCATTATACAAGTAGGATTTGGACTAGTGGGCGACCAAATTTCTAGGTGGAAAACATAAATCATGAAGGCATGTTAACTAGGGCTACCTTAAGATTATCTCTTTTTTCTTCTTTTTCTTTTTTGGGTACATACAAAAGGGAGTCCAAATACACTATCATATTGTCTCTACGTCAAAACATTTACCCTACCTATCAAAAAAAAAGAAAAAAAAATGCTCTCGACTCTACAATACCAACAACAATTCATGAAGTAGCTAGTAGGTAGATTGACAAGAGAATCCAAGGTGGGTTCAGTTATTTCGATTGGTAAAAAAATTTATTGTCCATTATCATGAAACAAATTCTATAAATTTTAAATCCTATTGTATATTAAAATAAAAAATTACAAAATGAAGGATACATAATATAGGATTTGAACTTTGAACCCTTATAATATAAATAAATAATATAATAATAATGCTACAGTGTCAACGTGTCAACTAATTTTTTGTCCTTTTCTTTGTACTACCTGGGATGTGAATTTGTAGCGTGATTAGCGGAGGGGAGTTTTCAGTCTATCGGTGTATGTTTTGTGCAAAGTAAAAGGAAAAGAGGGAAAAACCTAATAAAGTAAAAATTATAATTAAAAAAAAAAGAAAAAAAGAAAAGAGAAAAGGATCCGAAGTCTTTTGTTGTTTGACTCCATAAAACCTAGGGCTAGCTTCTCAATATTTTCTTTTCTTTTCTTATTGTGATTCCTTTTCAAATTTAATAGGTGATTATACTCACCTACCAACCAATCATACCGCATGCCATGTAATGATAAATAAGTACAAATATTTTATTTGGCGAATTATTGGAATTTCTTTTGTTTTTGGAATTTCAAGTTTTTCTCAAAATATAACTAAGGAAATTAGGGAGTGTTTACCAAAAAAAAAAAAAAATTAGACTCAATTGAGCGAAAGCAAAATTAGAGGTCTAGAAATGAATTTTGGTGAAATTTAGAGAGTAAATTTTGCATTTTTGTTAACAAAAGTTTTTTTTATTTAGAATAAGGTCACAAGTTGTATTCTAGTTAAGCGCTTTAAAAAAATAAAAAAATTTGGACTAATTCAATCTTGAGGATGCTAAAGTGATAAATATACAAATATTTAGTAAAAAGAATTTGGGAGGAGGAGAAGGAGCTCGTTTTGGCCATGGCCCCCTTTTTAGCATGGCTTTGTTCTTATTTTTTAATACTATTTTTTTAACAATTATTCAATCAATAAAATTCAGACTTTCATCTCTCTATTTTCTAGTAGATTCCAAACCCTTTCTCTTATGGATTTAAGGATTTTCGTGGGTTCAAAGAGTAGTAACAATTTAGTTTATATTCAATTAAAGAGAGCATGTGTGTGTTTTCTTCAAACCTCCATAACATAAATATGAGAGAGAGAGAGAGAGAGAGAGAGAGAGAGAGAGAGAGAAATGTAGAGTCAAGCCAAAGAGAGAGAGAAAGACAGCAGCGGTGTGCCAAAACTTAGAGAGATTAGGAAAGAAGGAGGAGAGTGACAGTTGACTAGGTTTCTTTTTTCAATTTGAAGTTGAGGCTGGCGCTATTTACGCTTATATTTATATATTGACCATGTGTATTGATGTAATTAGGGAACTTAAGGAATCACATTGAAGATATTGTATCTAAGTTTTACCCTAAAACAAATCAAAGGCAGAAAGAAGTTTCATAACCAAAGCAAGAGGAAAAATCACCATAAAATAAAGGCAAAATTATTTATTTAGTTCTTAAATTTTGATTGGCAATGCACTGAAATTTTGAAAAGCTTTTTACTTTTTTAAATTATTGAAAACTTTACACTTTTTGTCACTCCATCAATTTTCATAAACTAGATGACTCTATTTTTACTAAGAGACTTATAGCTTAGTGGTATAGTCTGCTCTCATTATTAGAACTAGCTTTTGTATTCCCCCTATACAAGGTGTGCAATAACAAAAACAGAATTTAGTATTCTTTTAAATCCCGAAAATAATCTATGATTGATTATGTACTAAATTCACAGCAGTTTCCCTTAATGTACAAATCAAATTGTTATGAAACTTAGTTTTGAAACAAAAAGAGTAAGAATAAATACAACTATTCTATAAACTTTTTTTTGGTTCAAAGGATAATATATTAAGCTAGCAACCCAAAGTATTAGCACTGCCACGGCAATACCTTAAGTACACATAATTAGAAGCATCCTAGGCAAGTAAGGATAAAACATAAATAGGAGGGTTATCAAAAACAACAAAACCATCCTCCATCTTTGCTTCACAACTAATCCTTACCAATCATTTGGCACCATTCAAAAAGTAATGAAGAAGAATTAAAAAACCAAAAACATGCCTACTTTTGATCTAAATATCATCCCAACAAATTTTTTTTTTTTAAAAGAAGAAGAAGAAGAAGAAGAAGAAGAAGAAGAAGGAAACAATCGCGTGTACATCCAAATATAACAGAGTATCTTGCTTGAAGATTCTTAAGTCTCTTATTTCTTAGTTTGCTCTTAATTTTCTACGAATTAACAAAAGTTTTTTTTTACCATAGAATTTTAGCTACATAAAAGTTAAAACACAAACGTAGAAAACAATTTTTTAAAATTCATATTGTTAAAAAGATTTTTTTTATTTAAAATAAAAACAAGTTTTAAGATAGTTAAAATTTATTATTTATTTTATTTTAAAGTTTATTTGGACTATATTAATCTTTTGGAAGCTAAAGTAATAATATATAAAAATAAATAAATAAATATTTTTAAAAGGATTTGGGAGGAGGAAAGGGGGTCTGTTTTGGTCAGGAGACCATGGACCCCTGTGTTGGGTGCATAAAGCATGTGGTCCAGCCCACAAAGTAAAAGCCCACATATGGGCTTGTATTATTAATTTATTATTCATGTGCTACTGAGAGTGTGCGTCGGTTGGGTAATATATAAAGACAATATATATTAAGCTTTTGGGTGTGCCGCATATTGAAGAATAGAGAAAAAAGATTGCCGCACAAAGAGCAAAGGTGAGAGTAGCAACAAGGTGCCGCACAAGAGAAAAATAAAAAATAAAAAATAAAAAGGGAGCAGCCAAGAGGGAGCTGCCTAGAGAAAGAAGACAGCCAAGAAAGAGAGTTATGCGTGGAGAAGAAAATAAAAAGGAGAGAGAAAAGTGTTGCGCCTTTGAGAAAGATAATTAGTATGTGTGCGTGAGCAAAGAAAAACAAGAGAGTTTTTTTTTTTTAACCGTGAGACATACATAAGAATTATTGTAATTGATTTGATAATAATGAAATTATTCGGAGTTTGTCTCATGGTTTTTTCCCTTCAAAGAGAAAGTGTTTTCCGCGTAAATTTTGTGTTCTTGTGTGTGATTTTTATTTTGAATTGCTAATATTGTTGATAATATTATTTGAGACCCAACAAGTGGTATCAGAGCTAAGGTTAGAGTGGAAGTGATGGTCGGAGAAGAAGGTAAGGTTTCAGGAATTGAGAAGTTTGATGGAACAGACTTCGGGATATTGGAGGATGCAGATTGAAGATTATCTCTATGGGAAGAAATTGCATCTGCCTCTTTTGGGGATGAAACATGAAACTATGAAGGATGAAGACTAGAACCTTCTTAATAGACAGGTATTGGGAGTTATTCGATTAACTCTGTCAAGATCAGTTGCACACAATATGGATTTGATGAAGGCTTTGTCTAGCATGTATGAAAAGCCGTCGACTAATAACAAGGTGTATCTGATGAAGAAGTTATATAATCTGAAGAAGGCAGAGGGCACTCCAGTAGCGCAGCATCTAAATGAGTTCAATACAATCACAAATGAATTATCCACGGTGGAAATTGAATTTGATGATGAGGTTCGTGCATTGATTCTTTTGGCTTCTTTACCAAATAGTTGGGAAGCCATGAGAATGGCAGTGAGTAATTCTGCAGGGAAAAACAAACTCAAATATGATGATATTTGAGATTTGATTTTAAGTGAAGAGGTTCGCAGGAGAGATGCGAATATAGACAATGCACAAAATCAAGCTTTTGTCACTGAAAACAAGAGCAGAGGTAGAAGCAGAGGACCTACTGATCGAAAATTCAATGGTAGGTCACAATTAAGAGATAGATATCAACTCAAGAAAACTAGAGAATGCTTCCATTGTGGGAAAAATGGTCACTTAAGAAGAGATTGTTGGCATTGGAATAAGGAACAAAATAAAGGAAAATATGAAAAGAATAATAGTGAGAAAAATACTACAATTGCTGTGATTGCTGAGGATATTGTGGTGCTCTCTATTGAAGAGCAAAAGTGTAAGCATGTTTCTAATAATGATGATGAGTGGATTGTTGATTCTGCATCCTCCCACCATGTTATCCCTATGAAGGGGTTGTTTACCACGTACAAAACAGGAGATTTTGGTACAGTGAAGATGGGTAATTCTAGTTACTCAAAAATTGTGGGAATTGGTGATGTGTGCATTGAAACCAATGTTGGTAGCACTAAGATGTTGAAGGATATGCGACATGTTCCAGATTTAAGGATGAATGTGTTTTCTACATTGGCTATAGATCGAATGGGTTATTGTAACTACCTTGGTAATGGAAGATGGAAACTTACTAAGGGATCAGTGGTTGTTGCAAGAGGACATGCATGTTGTGGTATGTACAGGACTCATGTGAAGACTTGTAAGAAGAAGCTCAATGAGATTAAAGATTTTGAGAAGACTCCACAGTTGAGAGTTGGGATTAATGGTGTTGATACCAAAATGGTGAAATTTTCATTGCCTGGTAGTGCTTCAAAAGGGGAAGTGGTAGGTGATGAAGAATATGAAGATGCTAAGGCTACATTGGATGATGATGAAGTGAAAGACATTGGTGGTCTTGAGCAGGGGGAGCAATATCCTCCACTAAAGATTGTTGAACTTCACGAGAAGAGGACTACTGGAGAACATCATACTGTCAGCTTCAAAAATAATTGGGCTTTTGATGAGGGGGAGCCAAGGGATTGGATTAAGGAAATCCAAGATGAGATGAATTTTTTGAGAATGAAAGGTATTGACATTGATGAGATGTTCTCAATATTGGTGAAGAGAATGAAGAAGGTCAAGCTTGAAGTCGGCTTAACCAACATGGATCTGAACTGAAGAGTTAGATTGAAGATCTCCTCCATCGGTGGGCTAAAGGGGGAGATTGTTGGGTGCATAAAGCAAGTGGTCCAGCCCACGAAGTAAAAGCCCACATATGGGCTTGTACTATTATTCTGTGGCTAGCAGGTAGTAGTATAGTCTCCAAATTCAAGTGAATTAGGATTCGTGTGCTACTAGGAGTGTAAATCGGTTGGGTAATATATAAAGACAATATATATTAAGTTTTTGGGTGTGTTGCATATTGAAAAATAGAGAAGAAGGATTGTCTCACAAAGAGCAAAGGTGAGAGTAGCAACAAGGTGCCACTCAAGAGGGAAAAAAAAAATGGAGCAGCTAAGAGGGAGCCTCTTAGAGAAAGAAGACAGCCAATAAAGAGAGCTGTGCGTGGGGAGAAGAAAATAAAAAGGAGAGAGTAGAGTGTTGCCGCCTTTGAGAAAGATAATTAGTGTGTGTATGAGAGTAAAGAAAAACAAAAGAGTTTTTTCTTTAGCCGTGAGACATACATAAGAATTATTATAATTAATTTAATAATAGTAAAATTATTCGAAATTTGTCCTATGGTTTTTTCTTTTTAAAGAGAAAAAGTTTTCCATATCAATTTTGTGTTCTTGTGTGTGATTGTTATTTTGGATTGATAATATTGTTGATAATATTATTTGGGACCCAACACCCAGGTCTTAGGGTTGCATTGTCCTTAGCATCAAGCAAATTTTTATAGAGAAGTTCAAGGTATGGTGAAGGAGAAAACATACAACAATTAATTTTACCCAAACTAAACTCTATAGGTTTTCTTTTGGGAAACGTTGATTGTGATGTAAATGTATAGTTTTTCAAAGAATTCCTATAGTATTTAAAATTTGAATATTTATTAAAGATTTTGGGCTTGTCAAATGACTTGCGATCTCAGTAAACATTTGTGAATTGAGAGGCTAAGTTCATGCAAATATTTCATATATTGGTTGTTGGACGACAGATTAAGTATAAGTAGAACAAATCATGAGATAAATAGAATGACATCCGCTGTAGCACATTGGCAATTATTCGTAAACTTGATTGAAATAATCCGGGTTCAAATCCCGGCAGCGGAATTTGTTTTTCTTTTACGGGCCTATGCTATTGCATGTTAAGCTCTTGTCATTGAAATTGAGAACCCAATGTAAATGAGCTCATTTAAACGAATCTAAGGCAAAAATGAGTTTCATAACCAAAGCTAGCGGAAAAATTACCATATTATAAAGACAAAATTATTGAATATATATATATATATATATATTTTTTTTTTTTTTTGGTATTGAAATTTTGAAATTTTTTTTATCTTTAAATTATTGAAAACTTTACACTTTTTGTTATTCCATCAATTCTCGTAAACTTACATTTTATGTGTCCAACTAGACGAAACAATTTTTATTTTTATACCAAGAGACTTATAGTTTAGTGGTATGGTCTACTCTCATTTATTTGAAAAACTACCATTTTGAATTCCTTCTCCTCCCATTGTTGTAACTTATTGAATTATTAATAATAATAAAAATGAGACTATATTTAATATTAGAGATTTGACATGTCCTACTTGGATTATTGCATTTTTTTTAAAAAAAATGAAAAGAAAAAAGAGCATAGATGAGGTAAATATGTGGTGCGAAAGTTCATAGTTATTAAACCCAACCTTACTGGTTGGACCAGTAACCCAATAGACCAATACCTAAGCCGGTTTGATTTTTTTACCATACCACTTATGTAATTGACCTAGTGTTGAAGGTCATTTTAGGGAAGCCAAATAGAAAGAAGCCCAGCAACACGGGCAAAAAAGAATTGGTAAATGGATAGAAAAAACCATTAAGCTCAAGCGGCAGGAATAATGAATCATAGGTCCATGAAATAGACAAATGGGCCTTGAGGAAGCAAACGAGCTTAAAGAAGCCCGGAAAGAGAGGAATAGCAAACCCATGGGCAGTGTATGATGTGAAAAAGTGAGAATGGGCCACAGCAGGCCCAAAGTAATGCAAGCAAAGAAAGTAAGGGGTTGATGGCAGGTCCATGAGCCTCAAGGATGAAGGATAAGGTAATTGAGCCGGGGAAGCCCAAAGAAATTAGTAAAAAGCCCATGGGAATACAGAGTTAGGAAAAGGGCCAAGGAAACCCAAGGAAAGCAAATGGGCCAAGGATGCCCAAGAGAAAACAAATGGGACGTAGGAGCCCGCAAGCAATACAACTGAAAAGGCCTAAATGACTATAATGAGTCATAAGTAACAAGCCCAAAGAGGCTCGACAGGCTTGGACCAAATAGCATCACAACAGGAATAGCAGAGTGATATGGCAGGAAACAATGGCAAGGCTACGGAAAGAGTAAAATGATAGGCTAGAGAAAAGGAAGCCCACAATCTGGTAAAGCCCAACCCCAAAGGGAGGAAGGGCGTAGAAAATATGAGATCAAAAAACAACCCACGCCATAAGAGGCCAAGAATGACCAGCAGAATGTGCAGACAGGTCTCCAGATCATGGCAAGCGCGTGAGCAGCAAGCTTTGAACAAATATAGAAGTAAAGCACACACAAGGCCCAGGCATCACCAGCCTGTACCTAGCCAATACGGGACGTGGTGAAGTCATGGGTCACAGGTAAGAGGGCATGGTCTGGCGGTAAGGAGAGGAAAAAAAACCTATTCTGAGGTTTCCGCTCAGGTCATTTTGGGGGAAATATCCTGCTGGGATGACATACCACCCAAAAGAAGCAAGGGTAAGTGGGAACCACTAGGGGCATGCCATGAAGGATAGAAAAAGAGAGCACCCACACCGTAGCAGGTAAGGATGCCATGGCAGACAAACAAACAAAATAGTCCTCTTTGTCTGGTGGTAGGAGTGGCACAACCAACACAGATAAACCAGTGATGGTCAGCAAGTTCACCCAGACCAGACAACGGTGGTTAAGGGCTAAAATAGTAAAATCCGGTCACGACAAGCATTATAAAAAAGGGGACCCTAGCTGTGCACAGGGATTAGGGGAAGGTGGGGTGATAGGAACTTAAAAGAAAACCATGGAATAGAAAACAAGCATGGAGAAAAGAGAGGAAAAAGAAAGATAAAAAAAGAAAATTAGAAAATAAGGAAAGAAAAACAGAGAGTTAAATCGGCAAGCATGCACCAATAGGTTGATTCCCTCTCTCCTTTCAAAGTCCTGCTCTCTATCAAAGGAAAAGAACCTCTGTTAAACATAAACCATTTAGGTCCCTTCCCTTAAAGCAATTAATTTCACTCCCTGAGGAGATTATTTGCATTGAGGAAATGGTTTCCCTTCTCGATTTCAAGCTCCGTAGTGTCACTCGGTATGGCAGACTGACTTTCCCCTTTTCAAACCCATCGCTATTATTTTATGTTATTTTTTGTGTACGGAGGGTACTTCCTGCTGCTCCCTTTTTTTTTTTTTTTAAGTTTTCCACTTGTGTTACCTTTATTATACCTGCTTGCCATAACCCCATGTAATAGCTCTGATTGTTAGGGGTATGTGATCAAAACCTGGCAAAAAGGGGCATAGTTTGTGCACAAGCCGAATCAAAGTGAGTTGCAATTGGACCGGTCTTAATTCCCTTACTCAGAATACTTGGGCCCAGTATCGTAGGAGGCAGCCTAGCCCGATATTGTAAAAAAGGCCCACAACATTAAATTGGCGACTCCACTAGGGAGTTGAGAAGCAAATAGGGACAGAAGCCCTCACAAACAAATGCCTCCAAGATCCAGGATGACGCGAAACATGAGCGTTGTGCCCTCGTAAGCAGAATATAGGCTAACAATGACTCCACAACAACAGCCTAACCAAATGGAAGGTGTTAACAGAATGGGGGCTGAACACCAACCACAGCCCAGAGGCCCCACTAACAATGCCAACACCTTCATTAAGGTGTTGCAAGCCCTGCAGCACTCACAGCAGCAAATGATGGAAGAAATCCATCAACTGAAAACAGACAAAACAAAGGAGAAAGAGAGCCAGCATGACCCGAAACATGCAGCAAATAAAGAGGAGACTCCAATAGGAGGTGTCCCACAGCATGCAGAACAACGTTTCATCACTATGACCGAAGTAGCGGCCTTCCTAAAGCAAGAGAGGGTCAGAGCACCTAAGGAGAGATTCTATGCACAAAGGCCTCCTTACCCACTAAGGGTACTCAGCAAACCATACCCCAAGAGATACGAACCACGGGCCTTCGCACAATACGATGGCAGAAAGGGAAGTGCCATTGAGCACATGAGCAAGTTTATTGATACTCTTGGCTTTTATGTTGCAAACGAGGACTTATGTCTTTGTGAGTTTTCCAAATCACTATGTGACCGGGCATACACCTAGTACATTGGCTTAAAGCCAAGATCAATCCCAACTTAGGATGACATGGTGGATGTATTTTGCACTAAATACTTCCACGAGGAAGAAACAGTAACGCTTGCCACCCTGCAAGCAACCAAGCAAAGAAATAGTGAGGATTTAATGGAATATATCAAAAGGTTCAGGGACATAGCACTCAACTGTTATGATCATTGTGAAGAAAGAACGTTGGTGGAAATATGTATGACAAACATGATCAGGGAGTACAGGGCAGTCTTGGAAAACTTAGAAATCTCCTAGTTTGCGTAGTTATTACAAAAGGCCAGGAAGACTGCCCAGTCCATAAAACCAAGCTTTGACAAAAGAAATGCTCCGCAGGCTATAGCAGTATCCACTGGTGAGCGGAGAAGGAAGATTGACGAAAGGGAGTACGATACTCCCCCACCAATACCATGCACCCCAAAAGAGTTAGATGTGCTACTGGACAAGTGGATAGCAGACAAAGTTTTTAAGCCCAATTAAGTTTCTAGAGAGCCCACAAAAGAGGAGCGGAGGGACCCACGCTTCTGCTGTTTGCACAACTACGTGTAACATCTTATTGCAGAATGTTGGGCACTCCGCAGATTGGTGCACCGCAGGATCAAAGAAGGGGCTCTAAAGCTATCTTAGCAAGAAGTCCAAAGAAACCTACTCCCAAACCATAGAGGGAAGGGTGTAGCAGCGGTAGTAATTTGCGCAGATCTAGGGGAGGACGAAGAGGAGAATCTAGCCCTGCCTGCCGTAGCAATTACCACTTTACAGCAAAGTTTCAAATTCAAAAAAAATTTCAACCAATTGGGACTTATGACGAAAGAAAGAAAGATAGTCATCGAGGCTTTGGTGAGCATTGCCTCCGGGGCAAGAGTAGAATATTTGTCAGCAAAAATCATAGATGGCAGAGCCCTCTTACAGGAATCAACTAAAATCACTTTTAGTAATGAGGATGTGGAGGTGGGGTACCCGGACCACGGGAGGCCCCTCTATTTAGCAGCATCCATAAATCAAATCCCCATCAAGAGAGCCTTGGTAGATACAGGTGCTTCTGTAAATCTCATCCCATTGAGCACTTTACAAGCAGCAGGAATTTCAGAGAGGAAGATTCAGGGATGCTCAATGGAAGTGACAGGGTTTGGCGGAAGGGGCGAATACACCGCAGGCCACATCCAGCTGTGGTTAAAGGTGGGCCTCATAGCTTCCTTAGCTTGGTTCCATGTGGTGAAGACGGAGGTCTCATATCATGTGCTTTTGGGGAGACCATGGTTACACAAACACCGATTGGTCCTGTCCACCTATCACTAGTGTGTGAAGGGAAGGTTGAGCGGTAGAATGATACGCATAGCAGCAAATCCCTCACCATTCGAGCAGGTGGAGGCTCATTTAGTAAAAACTATGTTCTACAACCAATGGGCTCCATCTGGGGAAAGCTCAATATCAAAACCACAAGGCACCTTCGTAACCAAATGGGAAGACATCCAAGGTGATCCAGAACCTGATCTAAGGGAGCTACTAGCACGAAAAAGGAAAAGGAAGGAAGCACTCGCCGCAGAATCAGATGACACACTGTAATGTGTCAGGATCCAAGGTCCTGATGCTAGGATTATGTACAAATTGAAGGCGCATGGGGCCCACCTGTGGGATACAAGTGGGCCCCACCCAAAAGTGGCAGCACAAGAGTTTGGTGTGTCGCGTGGCCCAAAAGGGCTCAAAGGAAGAAGGTAATGAAGAGAAAGATAAAGAAGTTGTGGCAGAAAATGATGTACAAGTCGTGGCAAAAGAAGAGTTGGAAGAAGTTGACCTGGGTTCTGGCTCACAAGAACCAAGGCCTATCTCAATTAGTGCAAGTCTGACAGAAAGGGAAAGATCGGAACTGATGCTACTGTTGAAAGAGTTCAAAGACGTCTTCGCATGGGATTACAGTGAAATGCCAGGGCTAGACCCCGGGCTAGTGGCACACACGTTGAATGTGGACCCAAAAGCCAAGCTAGTGGCCCAACCTGCTAGGATATTCCACACTAAGATAGAAGGCAAGATAGTCAAAGAGGTACAGAAGTTGCTGGCTACAGGATTCATCAAGCCCATTCAACACCCGCACTGGATGTCTAACATAGTACTAGTAAAGAAGAAGAATGGGCAAATAAGATGTTGTGTAGATTTCAGAAATCTCAACAGAGTCTGTCTGAAGGACGAGTTCCCACTACCAAACATGGATTTACTAATAGATTTTGCGGTAGGAAACGCTATGTTTTCATTCATGGACGGATTTAGTGGGTACAATCAGATTAGAATGGCACCAAGGGATGCAAAGAAAACTGCTTTTAGAACACCCATGGGCAACTTCTACTATGCTGTGATGCCTTTCGGGTTAAAAAATGCAGGTGCAACTTATCAACGAGCAATGACGGCCATATTTCACGACATGATGCATTAGGAGCTAGAGGACTATATGGATGACATAGTGGTGAAATCAAGGAGGAGAGAAGAACACTTCCACGTGTTGAGAAAGGTATTTGAGAGGTGTAGAGCTTTTAAACTAAGAATAAACCTTCTCAAATGCGCATTTGGAGTGTTATCTGGGAAATTCTTGGGCTTCTTGGTTCACAGTAGGGGGATAGATATGGACCTAGACAAAGCCATGGCCATAGCAACTATGAGATCTCCAACCATGGTAAAAGAATTGAAGAGCTTCTTAGGGAATGTCTCATATATCCGGAGATTCATCCCAGGGCTAGCATCAATTACTTCTACTTTCACCAAATTACTCAAGAAAGGACAAAGCTTCAAATGGGGAGAAGCGCAGCAGACGGCCTTCAAAAGGCTACAGCAGGTCATGATGAACCTCCCTACTATACAGGCCCCAGTCCACAAAAAACCATTGCTACTCTACCAGGCCACCAATGCGTATATTATTGGTGAATTAATCGCCTAAGAGGATGGAAGTGGCATTGAACAACCAGTGTACTATATAAGCCGTGCCTTAAAAGATGCAGAAGCTCGTTACCCAAGGGCAGAAAGGGCATGCCTGGCTATTGTGTATACTTCGCAGAGGCTACGCCATTATTTCTTAGCTTACGAAGTATGACTGATGACTAAGTCCCATGCCATCAAAGCTTTGTTGCGACAACCAATCCTCTCTGGCAGAATATCCCAATGGTTGTTACAATTGTCACAGTACGACTTGAGAACGAGGACGCCCAAGGTGGTAAAAAGCCAAGCTATAGCAGATTTGTTGGTGCAGTTTCCAGGAGAGGAAGAATTCCCGTTGGATGATGAAGTTCTAGGGGAAGTAGCCATGGTAGAAGAAGTCAGAGAGCAATGGGTAATGAAATTTTATAGGTCTTCCACCACCTAATTAGGGGAAGTGTGAGTAGTTTTATACCATGAAGAAGACGACGTAGTGGTGCTATCATTCAAACTGGAATTCCCCTGTTCAAACAACACGGTAGAATACGAAACCTATCTAACCGGGCTAGCCACGGCTCTCGAAATGGGAGTCAAGCATTTGAGGGTAATGGGTGATTCAAACCTAGTAGTCTGCCAGACCAAAGGGAGCTTCTCTTTAAAGGAACCCAGCCTAGTCCCGTACAGAGCAATGGCCCAGAAGATGGAGGAAAAGTTTTCCATCTTCGAAATAGAACATGCTCCAAGAAACGAAAACCGGTTTGCAGGTGCGTTAGCCGCACTAGACTCACAAATAATTTTCGAAAAGGATAGCGCCGGGGTGGAAGTCAGCAAGAGGAAAGAATCTATTATTGAAATGTTGAACGAAAGATTCCAAGAGGAACAGTATGAAGGAGATTGGCAGATTCCCATAAGGGAGGCCTTGATGAAAGAAGAAGATGTTGCAGAACTAAAGATGCTAAAAGACTACACCCTGGTAAGGGGAGAATTGTACCGCAGGATGCCAGGTGGGGTCTTGTCCAGATGCATGGGACAGGAAGAGGCCTAGAGAAAGTTGAAAGAAGTACATGACAAGACTTACGGATCCTGAGGGGAAGTCAACCTTTACCATAGACTTCAGAGGGTAGGCTTTTATTGGCCAAGCATGGATAAGGACACAGATCAAGTCCAAACCCAATGTGAGACCTGCTAGCTCATGGCAGACAGAGAGGAAAGTTACACTATGTTCGTCAGTGAAGACCGAAGAAGTCCATTCACACAATACTTAGCATAAGGCATCCTGCCACAAAAGCACAGTGAAAGGTACAAACTTAAGAGGTTGGCAACACGATACTTTTTGCATAACGCAGTCCTTTTTAAGAAAGGGTATGATGGAGATCCCTTAAGGTGTCTGGATCCCGAGGAAGCAAAAAATATGATAAAGGAAGTACACTCAGGAGAATGTGGGGAGTACCAGGGAAAGAAAAAGCTTTATAGATGCCTGCTGCAAATGGGCTACTACTAGCCTACCATGAAGAAAGACACAGCAGAATTCGTGAAAAAATGCCACAGTTGCCAAGTACAAGCCAACCTGATTCACACTCACCCGCAAAGCTTGCATAGCATGGTCAACCCATGGCCCTTTCACATTTGGGGGCTTGATTTGGTAGGGCCAGTTAATCTGCCGTCACGTGGATACATATGGATCCTAGTAGCTACAGAATACTTCACTAAATGGGCAGAGGCAATACCACTCCGTAAAGCCACAGGAGGAGCAGTAGCAAACTTCATCAAGGAGAACATAATTGTGAGGTTTGGAGTACCCCACAAGATTATCAGTGACAATGGCACACCGTTTGTCAACAATGATGTAAGGAAGATGCTGGAGTTCTACCAAGTAAAGCACCATCGTTCATCACCCTATTACCTTCAAGGAAATAGGCAAGTAGAAGCAACAAACAAGGTCCTCATAAAGATCATCAGTATAATGAACCAAGAGTATACAGGAAGATGGGCAATGCACCTGCTAGACGCTCTTTGGGCTTACAGAAATTCATCAAAGTCGGCCACAGGGTTTTCACCTTTTTCCTTGGTCTACGGAACAGAGGTAATGAGCCCAACAAAAGTAATGACTCCATTCCTGAGGGTTATGCAGATGCGGGAAAAGGGAAAAGAAAAAGAGGTCTTTACGGCAGAAAGATGCAAAGACTTGGAAAGGCTTGATGAAATGAGAGAAGAGGCCCAAGAGCACAGCCGTAGATACAGACAAAGGATGACTGAAGCCTATGGCAAGATGACTAAAGAGAGAGTGTTCATGGAAGGGCAACTCGTGTTAAAAGTAGCAGAATACATCAGGCGAGGTATGACAGGACCATCTAAGTTTGCACCAAAATGGGAAGGACCCCTTGTGATAAGGGAGGCGCATCCAAGTGGGTATTACCATTTGACCCAGATGGACGGTAAAGACTTGATGGACCCCATCAATGGAAAGTGGTTGAAATGTTAATATGTTTAAAGAGAAGAAGTTATATAGTTTTCCCTTTCGGTTAAAGAATTTATGTTTCCTTTTTCTTCTTTTTTCCCTTCAAGTGACTATGTCACAAGACAAGACTATAACATGCTTTCATGAGTATGTAATGAAAAAGTACGAAGTATTAGCATTCTATGTCATAGCAATAGCAAAAGCAGTAACTAGTTACAAACCCAAATTGTGGCAAACTGGCCAAAAAAGTACTATAGAAAATATAAAGTGTACTAGATGGGGTAATAAGAGAAGAAAGAAAAAAAAATAGGTGGGGGACTACATCATCATCAACGAAGTCCGGAAATGAGAGGTTGATCTCCAAAGCAACTGGACTCACCAATACTAGAAAGAAGGTGCTCGTGACGACCCTCCAAGTCTACCATCTCCTTCCTCAAAGCCTCAATCCGTGTATCAATGGCGTCAACAGTAGGCTAAACTCTCCTCATGAAAAGGGCTCGGGCAATCTCACAAAGGTGGTCCAGAATGAACTCCACAGCAAAGCCCACACTAACAAGCTCCTGAATCACAGCCCTCCACTACAAAATCCTCTTGGTGGAGATAGTGTCGAGGAAGTTATGCTTGATATCGTTCATCACACTCCCCAACATCTTCAAGAAATGCTATCTCGCAGAACGGCCAAGGCGGAATCCCTGCATAAAGTCACCACAGCTACTGGAGACTGCCACCAAATGAAAAGCACAATCCTTGGGAACTTCAAAGCCATGGAAATCTACATAGGGAGGCTTGGAACCCCAAAAATCTGTAGGATCGAGTTCATTGACCTCAGGTTGATCAAAGCATGCGAAGAAGGTCGTGGCCTCACTCACCAGATCCGAAATTGTGGCAAAACTACTGCCCACCTCAAATTGAGAAAGGGCAGTAGGAAGCAAGTCTATCAAGAAAGCATAAAGTATGAAATGAGAAACCGTGATCTAAGGAGGACAAACTCACAAGGAAGAAATGAAGAAGGAGATAAGGGAAAAGAAACTCACTAGGACCCGTGAGAATGAGGGCTGTAGGAAGGACAGAAACAGGTATAAAAGGTACGGCAGAAACAGGTGCTATGGGAACGGCAGAAACGGGTGTTATAGGTGTGACAGGAGGAGCGGCTGTGGGTATACCTACGTCTGCGGCAACTCCTGACCCCTTAAAGGTCTCTGCAAACAGGAAAATTGGCATACAAATAAAGGGAGATCACAGCAAAGAGGAGACGCAAATACATATGTGTAAGGAGGAGATAAAGAAAAAAAGGGAAGAGTAAACTTAGCAAAAAAAAAAAGGGGACATACCCATGAATTCGGTCTCGGGGGCAACACTTTCCTTTTCATTTGAATCAAAAATCCTCTTCTTCAGAATAGGCTCATCGTCAAGATCCTCAAGAACGTCCTTAGACCCCTTAGAGGACAAGTCTGCATCAGGCCCACGTGTAGCAAAGCTAGGAATGAAAGAAGGGGTAACTACCAAAGAATAACCATCCTTTACAGCTTAAGATAGAGCTGCAAAGGGGTCACTGGTGGAGATAACAAGGGGTGTGACAGGAGAAGCAACCTCGGTCTAAGCAGCAGCAGGAGGAATGACTCCCTCTTGGGGAGTAGGTACCTTGGCAAGAATGGGAGTGGCCTCACTAACCTTCTCAGTATAAGTACCCTCATCTATGGGTACTGGCTTAGTGGAAGGGATAGGAGTCTCAGTAGGAACTCCGTGTGCAGTAGCAAAAGGGATAGGTGTTGCAAATACTACGTCAGCCCCATCAAAAAAGCTTCGAATGGGTACACCCATGGAGGCAGAAAGCTCCTCGACTGTGGGGTGATATATAGAGATAGGCTTAGGCTTATCCTAGAAGACAAAAAAAAAAAAAAAAAAAAAAAAAAAAAAAAAAAAGGAGCCCATAACTGGATGAGACAACCAAAGGCATGTAGCAAAGGAAAAAAAAAAAAAAAAAAAAAAAAAAAAAAAAAAAAAGAGATGTACCTCAAACTCAGGCTCGTCAAGCAATATGGGATGGGTGACAGATGTATTTTCCTTATGCTTAGACTGCAAAGAAAAAAGAGAACAAAAGATAAGGTTGAAGAGAGGAGTCAGCAAGCATGTAAGGTTAGTCACAGGAAAGTCAAAGAAATATGTATATACAAAAGAAAAGGCAGAATTAGAAAATAACATACTCTTCGCTCAGCGGCGAATGCAGGGTGAGGAGTTGTCTTTCCCTTATTGCCTCGTGTCCTGCTGGAAGGGGGAGCACCTGTAAATGGCCGTGAAGTAGCAAGTTTGGACTTGCTTGCAGACTTAAACTTGGCAAGACCTTTTTTACCCGGCGCAAAAATGTTTGTCACTTTCACTTTCTTTTCCCAACCCGAAGGATAATCACCAACATGCCAATGCCACCCTCTATCCTCCTCACTCTACTCAAAGATGGCAGATCGGCTCTACTTCCTGGCATATGCTAACATAGACTTGGAGGGGAGGAGCAACCAAGGATTGGCCAAAATGACCATACTAAGCCCTTCAGGGGAAATAAGGGAGAAACCACGACTACCCATCAATTCCTACTCAAACAAAGTCATCACAGCCTGCTAGTAGTCGTGCATAGCAGGAGTGCAAGTACCCTCTCTCAATGAGTCTGGAATGGTAACTGTAGTAAAATGCTGGCTCCAGAATTCAAAAGCGATATGCCGCAGGAATGGTCAAACGGAAGTAGGAGACTCCATAAGAAAAGAAAGATCATTAGGAATGTCTTGATCTAGCCTAAATTGTCTTCTCACCCGGTTGGCAGGATAATGCACGAATCTGAGGCCCTCGTAAGCCAGATAAGGCAACCACCCAACATTGGTGGCTGCCAAGTAAGTGATACCGGTCTCCTCGAAATCAGTCAAGGGGGTGGTGGTCCCGGCAGTGTCAACAAACAGACCCATAACAGAATCTACACATGTGTAACCCACACCCAAGTTCCTATAAGCTCTCCAAGAAAACCCAATTCCTTTGTCAAAAGACTCAACAGCAGAATGATCAATTGGCTTCAAACCAGACAAATGGAAAGCCAATGGAAAGTCGGACTCAAATCTACCGCAAAAATGGGTAATTCCTCTCGGGCACGATTAATACTTCTCTTTGGCAAAACAAACGGGCCTACACTTCGCCAAGTGCCGAGCACAATGCTCAAACAACAACTGCTGTAGGATAGTACTATGAACGGAAGTAGTGACTATGTGGCAGGAGCCTGCCTGACTCTCGTCGCTCCGCATAATGTCCAACTGAATATACAAATGCCCCAAGAACATAGAAGCTAATGGCAAACTCACCCCACCAGATATCTTAATAGCTAAACGAAAATATAAAGGTTTCACAGCATAGTGGGGACGGGAGCCAAAGATAAACTTACAAAGCCAGAAGGTGACAAAGGCCACACGACGAGTAGCATCGGAGATCTTAGCAGAGGAACTAACCCAATACAACAACTTGGCATTCCCACTCATCCTCTTCTTCAATTCGGCCTCCACGGCCTCTTCCTCCGGAGAAAGCTCTAAAGCGGCAGGATCAACATCACCAAGAATGGGCAAGAGCAACTGATTTGCTACATCTTCCAAAGTCACGGTCACCTCACCGCAGGAGTAAAAGAAGGTGTGAGTGGTGGTGCACCACCAGCGGACCAAATGACGTAGATTGAAAAGGTCCCTATAGTTAGATAAATAGCGAGATGAGATGATAGCCTTTAACACACCGGCCTGCTATAGCAACCCTATGAAAACCGTATTAGATAACTCCCTATCTACCCATCCTTCCAACCCAAGGCGGTACCCGATCCAAATTCGAAGTGAATATGCATGGGGAGTGAAGTGCCTTGGCAAATGACAAGATTGGGGATCGAGGAGGCCAACGGGGCCCAAAAAACATCCGTGTTTCACCGGTAAAGAGTAAGCCACACACGGCCCGACGGCGGCCGTGCATAATTGTCTAGAATCTTTGGGAAATGGGGGTGGACATCGTACCAGGGATCAATAAGAGGAGCGTAGTCATTGTCCGAGGCACGCTACGCTTCTTCCTCATTGGAATGGTCTGAATTGGAATACACGGCCTCCTCGCCTACATCACGTGCGGCGAGAGGATTGAAGACGACCTCTTTTCCCTTACGACGAGAAAAGATTTGGCTTTTCACCGGCGTCATAATACAAGGGTTTGATCAGAGTAAATGGATTGGAGTGTTTGAAAGGGAGGAAACGATGAAGAAAGAGATAATGGAGAGAGTGTTTTGGAAAGGAAGAAGAAGTTTGTGTTTGGGTTACGAAGGGATCCCTCTTAAATACCAAGGTCATTAATACCGACATGAAAGGAGGCGACGAGTCAGCCATCAAAAGAGGGATGAAATTAATGAAACTGCGGCCGTGTTTCAAAATAACTGCTAAACTAGGAAATTCGAAGAGACAACATTGTTCACGGCCAAAAAATATAATATATATATACATATGTATAAGGTGAGGCCCACTGTTCAAAAAAGCTCGCGAAGGAAAAGAAAGAAGAGAGATAGAAAGGGCAGGAAAGTCTTTCATTCACATATGAACCGCAGGAACACTCCATATGTTCAGGGGGCTAAATGTTGACCGTCATTTTGGGGAAGCCAAATAGAAAGAAGCCCAGCAACACGGGCAGAAAAGAATTTGTAAATGGATAGAAAAAAACCATTAAGCCCAAGCGGCAGGAATAATGGATCACAGGTTTATGAAATAGACAAATGGGCCTTGAGGAAGCAAACGGGCTAACGAAGCCCGAAAAGAGAGGAATAGCAAACCCATAGGCAGTGTATGATGTGGAAAAGTGAGAATGGGCCACAGCAGGCCTAAAGTAATGCAAGCAAAGAAAGTAAGGGGTTGATGGCAGGCCCATGAGGCCCAAGGATAAAGGATAAGGTAATTGGTCCGGAGAAACCTAAAGAAGTTAGTAAAAAGCTCATGGGAATGCAGAGTTAGGAAAAGGGCCAAGGAAAGCAAATGGGCCAAGGATGCCCAAGAGAAAACAAATGGGACTCAAGAGCCCGTAAGCAATACAACCGAAAAGGCCCAAATGACTATACTGAGTCATAAGTAACAAGCCCAAAAAGGCCCGATAGGCTTGGACCAAATAGCATCACAACAGGAATAGTAGAGTGATATGGCAGGAAACAATGGCAAGGCTACGGAAAGAGTAAAAGGAAGCCCACAATCCAGCAAAGCCCAGCCCCAAAGGAAGCAAGGGAGTAGAAAATATGAGATCAGAAAACAGCCCACGCCATAAGAGGCCAGGAATGACCGCCAGAATATGCAAAGATGCCTCCATATCATAGCAAGTACATGAGCAGCAGGCAAGCTTTGAACAAATATAGAAGTAAAGCACGTGCAAGGCCTAGGAATCACCAGCCTGTACCCAGCCAATATGGGACGTGGTGAAGTCATAGGTCAAAGGTAAAAGGGCATGGTCTGGCGGTGGGGAAAGGAAAAAAAACCTATTTCAAGGTTCCTACTCAGGCCCTTTTGGGGGAAATGTCTTGCTGGGATGACATATCACCCAAAAGAAGTAAGGGTAAGTGGGAACCACTAGGTGCATGCCATGAGGGATAGAGAGAGAGCACCCACACCGTAGCAGGTAAGGATGCCATGGCAGACAAACAAACAAAATAGTCTTCTTTGTCTGGTGGTAGGAGTGGCACAACCAACGCAGATGAACCAATGGTGGTCGGCAAGTACACCCAAACCAAACAAAGGTGGTTAAGGGCTAAAATAGTAAAATCCGGTCATGGCAGGCACTATAAAAAAAGGGACCCTAATCATGCACAGGGATCAGGGGAAGGAGGGGTGATAGGAACTTTAAAGAAAACCACAGAATAGAAAACAAGCATGGAGAAAAGAGAGGAAAAAGAAAGATAAAAAATAAAAAAAAAATAAAAAAAATAAAAAAAAAAGAAGAAGAAAGAAAATAAGGAAAGAAAACAGAGAGTTAGATCGGCAGGCATGTACCAATAAGTTGATTCCCTCTCTCCCTCTCAAAGTCCTGCTCTCTATCAAAGGAAAAGAACCTCTGTTGAACATAAACCATTTAGGTCCATTCCCTCAAAGCAATTAATTTCACTCCCTAAGGAGATTATTTGCATTGAAGAAGTGGTTTCCCTTCTCGGTTTCAAGCTCCGTAGTGTCACTCGGTGTGGCAGACTGACTTTTCCCTCTTCAAACCCATCGCTATTATTTTCTGTTATTTTTTGTGTATGGAGGGTACTTCCTACCGCTCCCTTTTTTTTTTTTTGTTTAGTTTTCCGCTTGTGTTACTTTTATTATACCTGCCTGCCATAACTCCCTGTAATAGCTCTGCCTGCCATGGGTATGTGATCAAAACCTGGCAAAAGGGGCATAGTTTGTGCACAAGCTGGATCAAAGTGAGTTGCAGTTGGACCGGTCTCAACTCCCTTACTCAGAATACTTGGGCCCAATACTGCAGAAGGCAGCCCAACCTGATATTGTAAAAAAGGCTCACAACACCCGGTAAAACCCATCGGTTTTTTCACAACCCCCATGCAACCTGAATGGGATGTTGTGACCCATCTGGTTTTGTAGTCTTGAATAAGATTACGTCATTGCAATACTGCTTTTTGAATTTGGAAGGTAATGAAAACATGAGATTTTATAATGAGGTTGATGCTTACCTTTTCAAAAAATATATAGCTTCGAGTTTTAGCTCTGATTGTAATTCATGAGATTATAGCAACAAGTTAGTATGTAATATGCATAGAATGTGAGTTTGGAGCTTTAGATTCACTTTTATTCCTATAATATTAAGAAACATAATGCAATAAGATTTTATTTAGCGAAGACTTTGACTACAATTTTATAATATCTTTTTATTTTATATTTTCTAGTCTTTTTACTTTGTGAAACCTTGAGTTTTATTAGTTGATTTTTTTTTAGACTTAATTTTAATTAGTAATATAAGCATGCCTTTTTTTAATCTAATTTTTATATTTGTTTTATGATTTCTCAAATTTATTATTATATTTATTTAGTTTTTATTTAACCATGCGGCTCAAATAGTGACCCACTAGTTGAACTAATAACTAAATGACCCAGCTCTTATACTGGGTAAAAGTTTAGCCTGAGTTTAATAACTATGGGTGAAACTATTGGTCACATGGACATAATAAAAGTTCTTCTAAAGTTTAGGGACAAATAAAGAACTTTTTTCAATTGTTTTTAGACAAAATAGAAGAATCATTTTAAACTTTAAGGATGAAAAGTGTAATATTTCAATAGTTTAGGGATAAAAATGAATGCTATGTTAACTTTAGGGACAAAAATTATATATATATAAATATAAATATATATATATATATATATATATATATTGCCTATTAAAAAAAAAAAACTAGAGCTTTTCTCTCCCAAGTTGAGAGCTTTTTCCCCATGGGTCTTCTTCCCCTCTTTTGGGTCATCGCTTTCCTGTACTTCTAATTACTTCTATTTACCTTTGTTGGTTAACCATCTTATCACTTCTTTACTTCCCTGTTTCATCCAACTACACTCATATGTATACTACTCCCCCAAGGCCGTGCATGCTTGAGGCGTGTCACTTGATGCCTTGTCAACCTTGCCTTTTTCTCCCAATTTCAGCTTAATAAAACAAAGATCCCCTTTTTCCCTCCGTCTGACCTTTCCTTGTTCGCTTCCTGTTTTTTCCTTTGTCTTCTTTTCCCTGGAGATTCTAGCCTTTTGCCCTTAATTTTGAAAAAAATTAGCAATATGCCCCTTTTTCGAAACTATATAGGGATATGCCCCTGTTTCGATACTCGATTACTTTAAAATCGAGTTTCATTAAAATACTCGATTCGTAGAAAGTCAAGTTATTTCAAATAAAACTAAAAAAAAAAAAAAAAAAAAGCATAGAACTCGATTTTAGGGAAGTCGAGTTCCAAAACGCCGCCATAGGGCTTTAAAACGTCACTATAGGGCTTAAAAACGCCACTATAGGGCCTCTTGAACTTGGTATGGGGACTTATAAAAATTTTTTGCAGGAAAACGCCGCTATAGGGCTCTAAAACGTCACTATAGGGCTTAAAAACGTCACTATAGGGCATAAAAACATCACTATAGGGCACCCAGAACAAAGCGATTACGCTTATAAAAATTTTTGCAAAAAAACGCCGCTATAGGGCCTTAAAACGTCACTATAGGGCATAAAAACGCCACTATAGGGCACCGTGAATATGGGCCAATCACACTTCTAAAAATATTTGCAGGAAAACGCCGCTATAGGGTTTTAAAACGTCACTATAGGGCTTAAAAACGCCACTATAGGGCCTCTTGAACTTGGTATGGGGACTTATAAAAATTTTTTGCAGGAAAACGCCGCTATAGGGCTCTAAAACGTCACTATAGGGCTTAAAAACGTCACTATAGGGCATAAAAACATCACTATAGGGCACCCAGAACAAAGCGATTATGCTTATAAAAATTTTTGCAGAAAAACGCCGCTATAGGGCCTTAAAACGTCACTATAGGGCATAAAAACGCCACTATAGGGCACCGTGAATATGGGCCAATCACACTTCTAAAAATATTTGCAGGAAAACGCCGCTATAGGGTTTTAAAACGTCACTATAGGGCTTAAAAACGCCACTATAGGGCTCCTTGAATATAGAGCAATCACACTTATAAAATTTTTTTTTGCATGGAACTCGATTTCCTGAAACTCGAGTTCCATGGAAATTTTTTTTTTAATATTTTTTTTAAGTTTGATCGGGCATAACTCGATTTTCTACAAATCGAGTATTTAATTGAACTCGATTTTAGGATAATCGAGTATCGAAACAGGGGCACACTCCTATATAGTTTACAAACAGGGGCATGTTGCTAATTTTTTTCAAAATTAGGGGTAAAATGCCAGAATCCTCTCTTTTCCCTACCTTAACTTAATTCCCTGTTAACTCTTTTTTTTTCCTGGTTTTCCTCTTGTCTCATATCTTTATACTTGAGTCGCACTGCACTTCCCCTGGTGCATGCAACTCTTCTTGCTGTCCTAAATGGAAACTCACGTTCAGGCTAGAGAATATGGATGGACAGATAGCAGTGACTCGGATTTCAGTGCTGATCTCTTTACTAAAGAACAGGAATCTGATTTGCTATCCAGTGAGGGTGACGAAGTGCCATTTGCTAGACATGGCCCTCTGGTTCACCCCGATCCTAAGGAAATTACAATCCAACGCGATTTCTAGAACCTATATGCAATTGGTTTTATTCTGGACTATAGGAAGTTCTCGGTATCAAACAGCTTTCAGTCAAAGGCAAAACACCAGACCAAGTGAGAAACAGACCTTGCAAAGAATTCCTCACCAGAACTGGCAGATTCTCATCAAAGTGGCAGCTAGCAGAAATAGGAAAACTAAGAGATTTGGCTTTGCTTTTGAAGCTACTTCTATGACAGGGGTCACTATCTTCAGCGGTGCAGCAAACAGTGGTAGACAATCAATATATATGGTGACTCAGGAGGCAATGGTGGAAGCAATTTTCAAAGCCAAAGACCATGGTTTTAGCAAAATACTTGTTTTGTGCAACCATAAAAAGCTAGTCCAAATCTGCAACTTGTACAGCAAACCCTCATGGCAAGATCAAGATCTCCTTGCTGACCTTTGGCAATTGCAGCAGCAAAGCTTGTGTATATTTGTCTTTTTTGTTCCTAAACTAGTTATGACGAATGTACTTCACATAGCCTCTGTAGCTGCTAATTGTCCTGGTTTTTTTGTATCCTGAACTAGCCTTCTAAGGCTTAAAACTTTGTATTCTCCTTAGTTTGTTTAATGTTATGCAGCTGGTATCCAAAAAAAAAAAAAAAAAAAACTAAAAAGTAATAACTTCTAAAAATAGAAAGGATATATGTTCTGTAAGGACAAAATTTGGAACCCAAGCCCGCACTATATGGAATCCTGGTTCAAAAAGCCCAATGCAATGAATTTTGTAAAGTATGGGTCCAAGAACTAGGTTTGGATAAGTTAAGCAGAGGCTTGCATGAGATTAAAGAACACACAGACAAGAACAAAAGCCGTTATGATGAAATAACCTTCGGTCCGAGGAGATACAGAATTTAATTTATGAATACAAATCACTACTTTAGGGTTCTTTTGCATGCTACAGTATTCTCTCTCCTTTTTCTCATCCCCTCCTTTTGGGGGCTTCTATACATTATATAAGCTCTTCCTGATCATCTGGGCTTTACACTTGTTGATCATCCAAGCCTCCACTTGAGCACCTATCCCATCAGACACCTCTTTCAATCCATTGTGAGTTGTGGTAGCCAAGGTAATACTGTTTAGGAGTCTTCTCCACATTAATGCGGCCAGGAAAGTAGCTGCAGTGCATTTAATGTGGTGCATTTAATGTGGTGGTGGCAGCTTTTGCTTAGATATTTTGTGTTTTCTTCCTTTTCATGTGTTTAGGGGATGCGCTTCAGTGGTTTGGACATACCTCTACTCCGGATTTTCAGTGTCTGAGGCAGGGTTCCTCCTCGGGCCCTCTTTCTTTGTCTCCCGTGATAAGGCTTATAACGCAGATCGTCTATGTCACATTGTCTCCTCGGACTAACTAGTGTCCTCGAACAGCCCATGGCCCAACTGGTCACTTTGGGCCATAGTCCCCACAGTAGCCCCTCAAAACTCCGATTTTTATCCCATCCGAGGAGAAAAGCTGGGTTTTGACTTTTTGAGGGATAAGACCAATCAATTTTTGGTTCACACGCGTGGGAGCAGTTGCTTCTAACGCGTTGTAAGTTACGAGGCACTATTAATTACTCCAAGCAGCTTTGTGTTCCTCACATCCAACGGTGAAGCGCAAATCCAATGGTTGATATTCCTCCTAGGATTTTGAGCGAGAGTGACCTTCTGTGTCCTCTCTTGCTATATAAAGTTTTGGAGAAGCGCTCTTTGCTCTTGTTTCTTTCTAACATACAAGAACTCCAAAGAACTCTAGCGCCCAGTCGTCGTAAACGCTCCAGACCTTTGAATCTCCATAGCCATTTTTGTGAGGAGTCTTTCCCTGAGAAGATCCTAGAGGGCTTCAGAGATTGTTGTAAGGATACCCGTAAGTTCTCATTCCTCTGTACTACTCCCATTTTATCTCGGCCCCCCCTTTTGGACTGTCAGTTCGCCTAGATGGGCAGATTCAAGTATTTAGTAGATACTCCTACTGCCATGGAGGCCTTTAGAGCAAAGTATCGCATCCCGCCAGGGGTGGTTTTGGAGCATTGCCCTCCGGAACGTGTACTGACCGATAGGGACATGGGTCAAGTCGTCATTCCAATGATCGTTTTTATAGGGGGAGGAATGATACTTCCCATGCGTAGGATTACCCGGGATTATTTACGTAATCATAGGTTGACACCACATCAGTGCGCCCCCAACCTGTTTAGGGTCTTGGGCAGTGTAGATGTTCTGAACGAGCAGATGGGTTTAGGCCTTATATGGCACAACGTAGTTCATATGTACGAGTGCCACCATCTCGCTAAAGCGAGGTACTATCTTAAATCTCGGTCCGAGATCGTTAGGCTAATCTCCTGTCTTCCTAAGTCCAATAAGACTATAAAGGATGACTACCTTATTGTCTCGGGGGAGTGGAGCGACAGTCTTCATTGTCCAACTCGGGTAGGAGATCCAGGTGCGGTACCTTTAGGATCAGTCCCTTGGGAAGGGGATTTAGCCCCTTAGTTTTATTTCTTTTGCTTGAAGACTCAGAAAAGAATTTTTTTTTTTTTTGGTAATCTGACTACAATTTCCTTCTCGGCTATTTTGTAGATAGGGCAAATGTTGCTCCTCGGCTGAGCCATACAAACGTTCCGGCCTTGAATTACCTCCTGAGGTCAAAGATCTTCGTTAACAAGGACGGGCAACTGCGTCCTGCTCATTTGATCTTGGGTTACGAACCCTTGTCCCGTGCTTTCTTAGACGTCGGCCAATCCATAAGAGCCGGTAGCCCAAGGTTGGCTAGGATCGACGTGTCAAAACCAAGATTTTTGGCTCAAAACGATCTTCGGCCGGTTGTTTTGCCCGTCCTTCAGAATCCTCAACCAATTGCACAGCCACCTCTAGAGGAGAATCCCAAAGTTGCAGAATTTGTTGAAGGGGAGACTGAATCGTCTCGTCTTTCTTTGGAGGGGGAGATAGACGAGTTCTACTTTGAGGAGGACATTCCAAAGGCTCCTTTGATTGAACTCTCGGACGCTGAGGGTGAGCCAGATAGAAACTCCGTAATCAGCGCCCCTCCACTTGTTATTGCCTGCTCGGACGATTCTTCCGACGAAGAGGTGGACAACATGGCCTCTAACAAAGGAAAAAGCTTGCAGGAGCTGATGGCCGCCTGGGGTAAGAGGCAATCATCGAAGGTGCCGGCCAAGTCCCAGACCTCTTTTGTCCTTCCTCCTGCTGCTCCACAGATCCTTGCCAATCTCGGCTTGAAAGTTAATCCCGACCTAAAGAAGAAGAGGCCGGTTGAGTTCCTCGAGGAAGGCGAGGTGGGTCCTCGCCAGGGCGGTAAACAACAAAAGACGACCTGGGAGTATCGGGACAAAAGGGCTCCATCTGTGGAGAGCTGAGAAGAGAAGGAATGGGCTGAAGTGCGCATGCCTCCGTGCACTTGGAGCCCCTGGCTTGAAGTGGATGGAGCAGCAATTTCCTATAACGCTTCAGTCCGAGAGTACAACAGGGGCCGAGCTGGGTACATTGCTGAAGCCCTGGAGCAGCCCATGCTCCTTCCCAAGGACATGGAAGCTTACAGGTGATTTTCACAGCCTGAACTCTTCCTATCCCTGAAGAGGGATCTTGCAATGGTAAGGCAATTCATCCTCTCATCGGTAAGATCATTGGATCATATCATATTTTAACTTGTCATCTTGTCACTTCTTGGGCAGATTACCCAGCAAGTCTTTATGGCCAAGGAGTAGTGCCGCGACAATCGTAAGTTGGTTGATGTTGAAGCCCTCTCTCGTGCTGAGGTGGAGAAGGCCCTAGGAGCCTTCAAGTAGGAACATCATGAGCTATCTAAGAAGCTCAAGGAGGCAGAGTCAAGTCGTAAGAGTGCTGAGGCTGGCTTGAAGACTGCCGAGAAACAAGCGAAAGATCAACGCTGGAAACTGTACGTGATTGAGACCAACCTCTCTACTGAAAAGCAAACCGTGCTGGATCTCAAAGCCGCATTGCAGAAAGCCAAGGAAGAAGCCCAGCGAGCCAAGAAAGAGGCCCAGCTAGCCAAGGAATCAGCCGAGGCCAAAAAAAGGGTTGCTTACCAGCTTGGAGCGGAGGAAACGAAGGTGAGGCTTTCCGAAGAGCTGCTAGTAGTATGCAGGGATTACTGCAGTATTTCATGGGCTCAGGCTCTTAATGCTGCAGGGATCCCTGCAGATTCTACCATGAGATTTCCCGAGAATGTCTTCTTCCCTCCAGAGATCCGGGAGATCCCTACCGATGCCACTGAAGCTTCCGAGCAGCCTACGGTTGTTCCTGATGCCATCCCCTTAGCTGAAATTACCGGGGGCTCTGGTCAGGTCGCCGTCCAGGTTGAGGATGTGGAGGAAGAGAAAGGTAAAGACAAGGGTAAGGGAAAGAAACCTTCCTCCAAGGCCAAGGATCTCGCTAAGGAGACAGTCACTGAGGCCGAGGATCATAGGGCAGGTCCCAAAGTCAAGGATGTTCCACCTCCTTAGCCAGGGCAAAAAGAAGATCCTCCTACTAAGGCTTAGCTCCTAGGGTTCTTATTATTATTATTATTTTTATTTCGGACGGAAGTTGTATTGCATTTTGTTCTTTTTCAAAGACCTCTCATTGTATTATTCTTGGTTATCAATACAAATGTTCTTTTTCTCATTTTTTATCTTTATGATTAATGTTGATGGAATTTTATTATATTGTTCCGAGTCAAGGTGACTGTTTCTTTAGTTGATGTTTGCAACAACACTCTACCAATATAAACAAGTGAGAAGAAACAGAACTGTGTAATGAACTTTGAATAATAAACGCTATCATGCAAGACTATGAACATACCTTAGAACTGCATAGAAGTCTTGAATTGCTAACTTCCCCTAAGTCTGTGGTCCGAAGAGCCATACAAGACTTAGGTTCTGTTTAAAATTTGGATAGATGTCATAAGTTGTTAATTTCCTCTAAGTCTGTGGTTCGAGGAGCCATGCAAAACTTAGGTTCTGTTTAAAACTTGTATAGATGCCATAAGTTGTTAATTTCCCCTAAGTCTATGGTCCGAGGAGCCATGCAGGACTTAGGTTCTGTTTAAAACTTGTATAGATGCCATAAGTTGTTAATTTCCCCTAAGTCTGTGGTTTGAGGAGCCATGTAGGACTTAGGTTCTGTTCTATTTAAAACTTGTACAGGTGTCATAAGTTGATAATTTCCCCTAAGTCCGTGGTCCGAGGAGCCATGCAGGACTTAGGTTCTGTTTGAAACTTGTATAGGTGCCATAAGTTGTTAATTTCCCCTAAATCTGTGGTCCGAGAAGCCATGCAGGACTTAGGTTCTGTTTAAAACTTGTATAGGTGCTATAAGTTGTTAATTTCCCCTAAGTATATGGTCTAAGGAGCCAAGTAGGACTTAGGTTCTGTTTAAAACTTGGATAGAAAGAAATGAGCCGACAAATACGCGATGATCACAAGATACAATACAGACATAGCTGCTTTCATTAATAATAATATCTTCTTAGATTATTTACATTCCATGGGCGAGGTACAGTTTTCTCGTCTAGGTCTTCTAGATAATAAGCACCTATTCCGGCCACTGAAGTGATGTGATATGGGCCTTCCCAGTTGGGTTCCAGCTTACCCCAAGAAGGGTTCTTGGCGCTGCCAAAATTTTTTCTCATCACGAGGTCGCTTGGCCCTAATGGCCTTAGTTTTACATTAGTACCGTACCCTTCCTTTAACTTTTGGTGGTAATAGGCCAATTGGATCATTGCCTTTTCTCTTTTCTCCTCGGCTAAGTTTAGACTTCTCCCTAATAACTCGTCATTATTTCTTAGGGTAAAAGTGCTGGATTTCAACGTTGGGACGCTAGTTTCCAAGGGGAGCACAGCCTCGACCCCGAAAGTCATCGAAAAAGGAGTTTCTCCCATTGACCGTCGCGGCGTGGTTCGGTAGGTCCATAGGACGTGTGGTAGTTCTTCCACCCATCTTCCCTTTGCATCATCCAATCTCTTTTTCAACCCGTTGACTATGACCTTATTCACAGCTTCGGCTTGCCCATTTCCTTGGGGATAGGCTGGAGTGGAATATCGGTTTGTGATTCCAAAGTTACAGCAGTATTTCCTGAAGGTCTTACTATCAAACTGAAGGCTGTTGTCCGAGATGAGGGTGCGAGGAGTTCCGAAGCGTGTAATGATGTTTTTCCAAATGAATTTCTTTGCATCCACATCCCTGATGTTGGCTAAAGGCTCAGCCTCAACCCATTTGGTGAAGTAATCTGTGCCAACCATTAAGTATCGCTTGTTCCCTGCTGCTTTCAGGAAAGGGCTGACAATATCCAGACCCCATTGAGCAAACGGCCAAGGACTGGAAACGGGGTTAAGGACTCCCCCCGGTTGGTGGATATTTGGGGTGAATTTCTGGCATTGATCGCATTTCTTTGCATATTCTTGGGCCTCTTTCTGCATGCTCGGCCACCAGTACCCTTGAATAAGTGCTCTATGTGCTAGCAATCTTCCTCCCGTGTGGCTCCCACAAATTCCTTCATGCAGTTCTTCGAGCAATGTCTCTAATGCCTCTGGGTGTACACATAATAAATATGGCCCGGAGTAGGAGCGCTTGTATAGCTTGTGGTCCTCTGACAACCAAAGAAAACTCACTATGGGATCCATCCAGCTCGGATTCATTCTGACATGATGGATTCGAACTATATCCCTTTTGATTGTATCCGTCTTGCATAAACCCTCAACAAGGATCATTCGTGGTAGATCCTACGTCGACGACGTGGCAAGAGTGGCCAATGAATCCGCATGTGTGTTCCCGCTTCTAGAGACATGCATCAAGTTAAAAAATTCAAAGTCTAATTGCAAGCGTTTGACTTGACCAAGGTATTCCTGCATTCTCGCATCTCTAGCCTCCAACTTGCCTCTCACTTGGCCTACGACCAATCTGGAGTCTGAGAACGCTTCTATCGCTTTTCCGCCCATTTTTTGCACCATGAACATTCCTTGCAGCAAAGCCTCATACTCGGCTTCATTGTTTGTAGCCGAGAACCCAAGTCTTAATGATTTTTCAATGGTAATCATCTCGGGCGATATTAGAACCAGCCCTACCCCAGATCCCTTTTGGTTTGCCGCGCCATCAACATAGACCTTCCATCGCAAGGCTCCTTGTGCAGAGATTGTGCCAACCGATTTTCCATCCATGTTTTCCTCCTCCGCTACTGCTTCTATAGAAGGTTCAGCAAATTCAGCAACTAGATCCGCGAGGACTTGGCCCTTGACAGAGGTCCGAGGCATGTACTTAATATCGAAAGCCCCTAGAAGCGTACTCCACATGGCGATTCTTCCTGTGTAATCGGCGCTTCAAAGCACCGACCAGAGGGGAAGTTGAGTCAGGACAATGACCGTGTGTGCCTGAAAGTAGTGGAGAAGTTTTCGCGTGGCATGCACTACTGCAAGAATTGCCTTTTCCAGTGGTAAGTAGTGCACCTCAGCTTCATGTAACGATTTACTTACATAGTACACTGGTCGTTGTATGCCATTATCAACCCGTATTAACACCAAGCTCACAGCGTGAGGGGCAACTGCTATGTATGCGAACAGAACTTCGTCGTCCTCAGGGCTAGACATGATGGGAGGCCGTGACAGGTATTCTTTAAGTTGCTGGAAGGCTAGGGCACAATCTTCGGACCAGTCAAATCCTTTCCACTTGTTCATCTAGAGGTAGAAAGGTCGGCACCAGTCTGTAGATCGGGAAATGAACCGATTTAATGCTGCGATCATTCTAGTGAGTTTCTGTACTTCTTTTAGGTTCCGAGGAGTTTGTAGGTTATGAATCGCTTTGATTTGGTCCGGGCTTACCTCTATTCCCCTGTGAGTTACCATATAGCCCAAAAATTTACCAAACCCGACACCAAATGAACACTTAGAAGCATTGAGGCACAACTTGTGCTCTCTTAAGATGCCAAAAATGACTTCAAGGTCTCTCACGTGCTCGGACACCACTTTACTTTTTACTACCATATCGTCTATGTAGACTTCAATAGCCTTGCCTAGTTGTGGTTCGAACATTCTGGTCATCATCCTTTGGTAGGTAGACCCTGCATTCTTTAAACCGAAAGGCATCACCTTAAAGTGGTAGTTTTCGACGGGTGTCATGAACGTTGCTTTCTCCTGATCTTCTAAAGCCAGTGGTATTTGATGATAACCCTGGAAGGCATCCAGGAAGCTCATTCGGGGGTGGCCTACAGTTGCATCTACCAACCGATCTATTCGAGGCAATGGGAACGGGTCTTTCGGGCACGCCTTGTTCATGTCTGTGAAGTCTACGCAAACTCGCCACTTCCCCGTCTTCTTTCTTACCACCACTGTATTTGCCAACCACTCGGGGTAAAAGAATTCTTTGATAGCCCCTGCCTTTTTCAGCTTCATCACTTCATCCCTAACAGCGTCGGCATGCTCTTTCGACGGGCGCTAGGGCGGCTGCTTCTTTGGAATAAAAGATGGGTTAACGTTTAGGTAGTGACAAATGAGATTAGGGTCAACCCCCGAGGCATCGTAGGCGTACCATGTGAATACGACAACATTCCTTCTTAGAAACCCAATCAGTTCCCCTTTTTCTTAGAGAGGTAATTCCAAGCAGACTTGGAAGAATCTTTCTGGAATATTGTCAACAGTAACCCTTTCTAGACTTTCACATTTTATCCCCTCGGCTAGTTCACCGATGGGTGCTGCCAAGGTGGCTGATTACTATAAGTCCTTTTTCACAGACGCCGAGGGTTCTGCACTGGACTGGCGTGAGATGGCGGCCACCATGCATTGCCTAGCCATGGCTTGATCTCCCCCAATCTCCTCCACTTGCCCCTCTGATGGGTATTTTACCTTCTGGTGAAGTGTAGAAGAAACGGCTCCCAAGGCGTGGAGCCAAGGTCTGGCTACTATAGCCGTGTAAGGTAAGTAGACGTCAACCACGATAAAATCCACCTCCATCACCTCTGATCCGGTCTGTATGGGCAGTCTGATCTGCCCTTTTGGTATGACAGTCTTCCCTTCGAAACTTACAAGAGGAGAGACATAAGCCGTTAAGTCCTCGAGCTTTAAGTTCAGCCCCTTGTACAGATCAGGGTACATCACTTCCACAGCACTGCCCGGGTCTACCAGTACTCTCTTCATGTCGAACCCTCCAATCCTTAGCGTAACTACCAAAGCATCGTCATGAGATTGGATAGTTCCAATCTTATCCTCGTCCAAGAATCCCAGCACAAGTGAGTTCCCATTTTTAGATCTTTTGGACTCCCTCTCAACATCCTCGGCGGAGAACTGAGCCACAGACATCACCCTGGAGGGAAAAGAGTCGGTCCTCCCCGGAGCGGCAAGGATGACGTGTATCGTCCCCATGGGAGGTCTCAAGGATACGTCTTTCCAGGGCTTTTAAACTGCCTGGCCCAGATGACCGCTAGAAGGGTGTAGGAGGTGGCGCAATTTTCCTTCTCGGACTAACTGATCCAGGTGGTTCCATAGATTCCTGCAATCCTCGGTGGTATGCCCGTGGTCTTGGTGGTAATGACAATACAGGTCCTGGTTGCGTTTTGAGGAGTCTCCGTCCATTTTACTCGGCCATTTGAAGAAAGGCTCATTTTTTACTTTCTCCAGAACCTGTTGCACCAGCTCTCTGAATACGGCATTAACCGCTTGTATGTTGGTTTGTCCAGCCTGTCTCGAAAAATCCCTTCTCGGCTGGTTACTATTATATCGTTCCGACTTGTAATCATTCCCTTTGTGAGGAATGATCTTCTCCTTTCCTTTCCCTTATAGCTGGTCCTCTTCCACCCTTTTGTATTTGTCAATCCTGTCCATCAGTTGGTGAACGTTGGTAACAGGTTTACCAGTTAGAGACTTCCTTAAACCATGCTCAGTGGGGAGACCACTTCTGAACGTGCTGATGGCGACGTCATCGTGGTTTTCATCCATCTCGTTGTACATCTCCCAATACCTATCCGAATATGCCTTTAAGGTTTCCCCTTCGTGCATAGATAATGATAATAACGAACTTAGGGACCGAGGGACCCTGCTGTTCGTAATAAAACAAGAGCAAAAAAATTGAGTGAGCTGTTTATAGGAATCTATGGAGTTCGTCTTCAAGCTGTTGAACCATCTCATCGCCGCGGGTCATAGGCTAGACGGAAAAACTTTGCACATCAGAGCCTCATTTCGAGAATGGATAGCCATTCTTGGTTAAACTGGCTCACATGCTCCACAGGGTCCGTTCGGCCATTGTAAATGGTAAACGTAGGTTGATGGAAACGCCGTGGTAGTTTAGCCCCTTCTATCCTATGCGCGAAGGGTGATCTGGAGATCTGATCCAGTACTTTGTTCATGGCATCATTACCCAAACCCTTACTAGATGGGCTCTTATGTCTCTGTTTAGGGCGCTGCTCCTTTTCATAGGAGAAGGTTTCACTTGGGGGAGTTCTTGATCTTCGCCTGTAATTGACATCCTCTTCCTCATTAGAGGATATGTCTGAGCTGGAAGGGGACCGCTTTTGCTGTGCACGGCACAACTTCTTTTTCAGGTCGTCTATCTCTCGCTGCATGGCCTGATAGTTGTTTCGCCTTTGGGATATGCGACTGCCTACTTGGGAGTGGCTTTGGCTCGTCTGAGTAATATGTACGCTTCCCTTTCGGTTCCTTCCATTGCCTAGATTTGGCTCAAGGTCAGAAGGATTATTTTGCCGCTGAGTTCCAATAAGTTTTGTCTGCTGAGGGTCAGCTTGGCGTGGATTTTCTTGGTGTGGACCTGATCTTGCCATGCGTAACCGTCGTACTTACTAACACTTAGGTTCTTCCCTCAGACGACGCCAATTGTAAGGACAAAATTTGGAACCCAGGCCCGCATTGTATGGAATCCTGGTTTAAAAAGCCCAATGCAATGAATTTTGTAGAGTATGGGTCTAAGAACTAGGTTTGGATAAGTTAAGCAGAGGCTTGCATGAGATTAAGGAACACACAGACAATAACAAAAGCCGTTATGATGAAATAACCTTCGGTCCGAGGAGACACAGAATTTAATTTATGAATACAAATTACTACTTTAGGGTTCTTTTGCATGCTACAGTATTCTCTCTCCTTTTTCTCATCCCCTCCTTATAAGGGCTTCTATACATTATATAGGCTCTTCCTGATCATCTGGACTTTACACTTGTTGATCATCCAAGCCTCCACTTGAGCACCTATCCTATCAGATACCTCTTTCAGTCCTTTGTGAGTTGTGGTAGCCAAGGTAACACTGTTCAGGGGTCTTCTCCACATTAATGCGGCCAGGAAAGTAGCTGCAGTGCATTTAATGTAGTGGTGGCAGCTTTTGCTTAGATATTTTGTGTTTTCTTCCTTTTCATGTGTTTAGGGGATGCGCTTTAATGGTTTGGACATACCTCTGCTCTGGATTTTCAGTGTCCGAGGAGGGGTTCCTCCTCGGACCCTCTTTCTTTGTCTCTCGTGATAAGGCTTATAGCACAGATCATCTAAGTCACGTTGTTTCCTCGAACTAACTAGTGTCCTCGAACAGCCCAAGGCCCAACTGGTCACTTTGGGCCATAGCCCCCATATGTTCATTTACTCTGAACTTTATTATTCTTCTAAAAAAAAATACTAACATATTATTGTCATTAGTTCTTTTTTTTTTTTTTTTTCTTTTGATTTCTTCATAAAAGCATTTATATGAATTCCGTTCTGTTATGTTAAGAATGACAATTTTTCATTCTAATTAGTTAATTGGTACAAATCACCCCTTTATTCCATCTCGCTCTAAATTTCGACTCATTTTGTTCTATTCCACCCGTTTTGGTCCATTCCACTAAATTTCACTCAGTATGGTGATTTCAGCCGGTATGTAAAAGAATCATTCCACTCTATTCCACCCATTTTGGTCCACCAGTTTTAATTACTTCACTTTTTTGTTTTTGAGAAACTTTTATTACTTCAGTTACATATGACATTTTATTATTATTTTCAATTAATATATGTTTTTTTGTTTTTTTTTTGTTTACTTTACTCACATATGACATAGCTTTTTTTTTTTTTTTTTTTTTTTTTTTTTTTTTTTTTTTCATTAATATACTCATATATGACATGTTATATACTTATATTATGTAATTATGATATTAAGTATGTATATTATTTGATTTTGAATTAATAATTTGATATGGTATAATATCATATGATGCAAACTTAGGTGTGTGTATATAAATATACAACTTTAGCGGTAACCCCAAAAATAAAAACCGAAATAGACTAGTATTGAAATATTTTAATTCCAATGGGCAAACCATAAGGTTCGAAACAGTATTTAGAAGCTGGATTCTTTTTCTTTTCTTTTTGGCTAGAAAATTGGGTTATTTCTCTCCTCAATTTGCTTCACAATTTGGCATGATTATTTAAATTAACACACATTTTTCCAAAATTTCAGACCTTTTATAATGTGCCAAAAATCAGATGATTTACATTCCCCATCATATAGTTCCATAGAAATTACCACGATCATTTGCAATCTGTTTTGTTATAGCCTTCCGTCAAAAAAAGTTTTGTTATAGCCTATGGACTTGTTAATAAAAGTTCAATAGATCTTCCCACTATTCCATTTGCCTTACTGCATATATGACTATCTAATTCAGATTTAACAGACGAATAGAATAAATCACTTGCAATTTATAACCAAAATTGGAAGCAACAACATACACCTGTTAATGCAAAAACAGTAATTTGAAATTTACATTTACAAAGTACCCGTGGGTGCGAAAACAGGATAAATTTGTTAGGTAGCTCTATCCGGAAATGGTTTCCAAAGCAGAAGAGAGAACAAGAAAAGATTTGGAACCAAGATAGGAATCAAAGGGTGAACATCACTTCCAAGTCGTTTTCTGCTCAGCCTCTTCCTCACATACTGTCTCCTTTGTTCTTCACCCCACTGAGCTTCCTCAACTCCCTTTGCCAGAATCAACGGTGGAGGCTGTTGGAATGGGCACTTGGACCTCCATGAGGTCTGTGGGAGCCCAAATCTGGAGACCCTTTTCAGGAAAAGAGAGAAACCCCATTTTAGGTGAAGAGAAGGGAAGGTTGAGTTGAACTTGTTGCATAGGATAGGAGGATAGTCCCAGTTGAGGTAGCAAGGGATTTGGTTGGAGATAAAGAACTGAGAGTGAAGAGGTGGTGTGACTGTGTTTGTGGGGCTGGTTAGGATATGGGTTAGAGCTTGGAGTCTTTGCTCCCATGTTGTGTCTTCCATTATTTCTTTCACATGATAGTGTAATCTCTTCGCAATGAATAAGGATTTCTTTTTTTTTCTTTTTTCTTTTTTGATGTAAATGAATAAGGATTTCTGATATTTTATTTTTGAGAAATGATATTTTGCCCTTTTTTTCTCTCTTTAACAGCCGACACCACTTATATCAATCGACCACACACCACAACCAGTCAACGCAACTCAATAGTCAATTCCCTCCGGTGGCCTTGCTGGCTCGGTGAAAAGTTAGGAAGCACTCTTTGTTGTTCGGCTAGCTTGGAATTGAGATCAAATTTCTTTGAAGGTCCCGTATCTAAGATAAGGATTGTGATAAACATTGTATGAAATACGTTGGAGCACCTCGGCAATTATTTGAATGAAATAATGGGTTCAAGCAAACGGAAAAATTACCATATAATAGAGGCAAAATTTTTTATTTAGTCCTTAAATTTAGATTGAAGCCTTTTTTTTGGGTGCTGAAATTTTGATTTTGATTTTTTTTTTTTTTAACTTTTTCTTTAAACTATTGAACAAATCACATTTGGGGAATATGTTTTTCTTTTTGAGTTTTTTTTCTCTTTTTTTTTTTAATGGGCCTATGTTATTGCATTATGAGCTCTTGTCATTGGAATTGAGAACCCAATATATGTGAACCCATTTAAACAAATCTAAGACAAAAATGAGTTTCATAACCGAAGTAAGCAGAAAAATTACCATATTATAAAGGCAAAAATATTGGTTTAGTCCTTAAAGTTCGATTGAAGGTTTTTTTTTTTTTCTTCTTCTTCTTTTTTTAAATTATTATAACTTTTTTTTATTTTTTTTTTTTAATTTTGGGGTGTTGAAGTTTTGAAAATATTTTTTCGTCTTTAAATTATTGAACACTTTACATTTTTTGTTATTCCATCAATTCTTGTAAACTTCTATCCCAAATTTCTAACTAGGTGACACTATTTTTATTTTTTTACTAAGACCCTTATGCATGGTTTTTTTCATTGTTATTGATTCCGTTCCGTTCCAGCCGGAACGGCCGAAATTTTTCGTACTGGTATGCAAACTGGTTACTGGTACTGGAATACCCCACATTCCACCTCGGGTCAAATTTCGGGATATTTCGGTCCATTTCGGCCAATTCCAGCCGAGATGTAAATTTCGGCCGGTACTGGATTTGGCCTATTATTAAAAAAAAAAAAAAAAAGTTATATTTGGGAGTTTTTTTGATGATGAATTTGATCCTTCTCTCGTGGATGATGATGAGGAGGAGGAGTAAATCTTGTATTTTTTGATATTTAGTTATTGTCTTGTAATCTTCTTATTGTGTGATGTTAAATTGATGTTATATTTCAAGTTATTGATATTTAAGACTTAAGAGTTAAGACTAAATGATTTGTATTATTTGATATTTAGTTATTTATTTATTAGAATTGACAATTTTATGTTCTAGAAGAATATATAAAAATTATTTTTTAACAACCCCGAAACACTCTGAAACGGTACGTCGAAATCGGCCGGTTCCGAAATATTCCATTCTACTGGACAAACCGAAACGGGGTCTGAAACGGAATTAATAAAAAAGGTTTTTTTAACCTAAACCAAAATGGCCAGTCCAATTGGGTTAACCATGAACTAACTCTTAAGCTGGTTTTTCATCGCTCAAAAGAGTGGATTTTGAGATAATCAAAAGTCAAATCGAAGAACCACTGAACCATTTGCCGATTCAACCAGGTCAACTTGATAAAGCTTTGTCTTCCTTGGTGACCAACAAACCACTTCGCTTGGTTGTGACTTATTCATAACTATTATTATATTTATAGTAATTTTAAATCATTAATACTTTTTTCCTTTTATTATATTAAATATTAATGAATTATTTTCCTTGCTAAATTTACTTTTGCTTTTAGAATTGTGCTTTTGCTTGTGAATGTACTATTTATAAATTTTAAAAATAATATTTTATTTTATATTTGTGGGGGCCAGTTAGCCAGAAGGTATTGTTAAAATTGTACGTATTGGGCCTATGGCCCAGTCCGAGGATATTTACTAGTCCGAGGATGGTCAAATAAGGTTATTATGGGAATGGTAGAAGAAAAAGAAATAAGGATTGTATATGATGGTCCAAAATATGTTCGAGGCGAAAAATCATATCGGAAATGTAGATCTGAGGTCAATAGGAATGTCCTATTATCCTGAACATCCTTCAAGGTTGCATCACGGTTAGGAGTCAGACATTGGGTAAGAGAAGAGTAGAGGGAGTCAACAAATATCTACAAAAGTTGCTACCTCCACATTCAATGCATCTCAGCTAACTCTCTGACCGCATTAATGTGGAGGTGATACCTGAATAGTGATGAAGCAGCCTTACAGCTGTTAGTTGAAGGTTCTGGGAGGTGTTGGATGGGACAAGAAGGAGTTCCTAGAACCTAACCCACACGTGTATGGTGGGGATGATACCAAAATTATAGTATATAGCATGGAAAGATGGCCTAGAAAAGGCAGATGGAGGAAAAGAAATCCTTGTAATAATCCTTTTAACTCTTGTAACCTTGATCATTAACTTGATATTATAACAGAGCTCCTAGGACTATGCCAAGGACAAATTTTCTTATCTTACTTGTGTTTGATTCTTTTAAATAAATAATTGTTACTATCTTTCTTACTAAATAGAACTAGTTCTTTCACCCACGCTCTATAAATTCATTATTTGGGCTCATTGGGCCAAAACTCAATCCTATATTGGATCAAATCCAAATTCAGTTCTTACAATATTAAAACACTTTCTACTTTATAATTACTAAAAAAAATTAGTCTTTTTTTAGGGATAAATTTATTCTTATTAATGCTTTATTATTTTCTATTAGCCTTATTAAACCATGAAAATTTATATGAAAGTTTTTTAAATTTCTTTAAATATTTTTGAGTCAATTTTACTATTATTTACAAATTAAATATCTTTATTTCTATTTTAATTAATTATGACAACATCACGGTCTAATCTCAAAAACCTTAAACCTCTCTCTTTTATGGTTCTTTGAACAATCTAGGTTTAAAAATAGTGCTTTAGTAGCATAGTCCTTTTTTTTTAATAAGAGTTTAGTGCCATACTCTACTCTTATCTACTAGAAAAACTAGCATACTCTACTCTTATCTACTAGAAAAACTAGCATTTGAATTCCCTCCCCCACTGTTGTAATTATATCGAATTATAAAAAGAGGTGATCATTTTTAATGTTAGAGAATTTGACATGTTCTACTTGGATTATTACACTTTTTATTAAAAAAAAGAACATAGATGAGATAAAGATGTGGCATGAAACAATTGGTCACATGGACAACTTGAAAGATCTTTTAAAGTTTAGAGACGAGTAAAGAACTTTTTTTTTTCAATAGTTTTTAGAACCAAAAAAAAAAAAATTAAGGACAAAAAGTGTAATATTTTAATAGTTTAAGAACCAAAATGAGCTTCATGTGAACTTTAGGGACAAAAATAATATATTTTTTTGTTTATTAGAAACAAAATTAAAATGTCATTACTTCTAAAAACAGAAAAGATATGTTCATTTACACTCAGCTTTATAAATCAATAAAATTTATGGCCGTTTCCTTTAAAAAGAAAAGAAAAGAAAAAAAGAAGAAGAAGAAGAACAAGAAGAAGAAGAGAAGAGAACAGCAAATATGGTGATGACAATGATAAAAATTGGGTCCAAGTATAAATAACATTTTGTTTGATAATTTAAAAAGGTAGGAAATGAAAAGATAAAATAAATATAGTTTTATGAATAAAAATACACAAGTAAAAACAAATAAGATAAATATAGTATGACATCCGTCGTAGCACATTGGCAATTCTTCGAATGATTTGAATGAACGAACCAGGTTCGAATGATGAGCCCTTGCATGATGAGCTCTTGTCATTGGAATTAAGAACCCAGTGTACTTGGTCTCATTTATACTAATGCAAAGAGAAAAATTACCATATTAAGACAAACATATTGTTTTGTTTCCTTGAAAGAACTCTAAAATTATTGGTGTGGTTGTAGAAGAACTCTAAAATTATTAGGCATGGCAATTTGGGCCAAACCCGTGAGTACTCGATCCGGCCTAACCCTATGGGTTGGATTTTACCCGGCTCGATAAAGAATAGGGTCTGATATGGGTTTAAAAAAAAACCCGAAACGGGTCCAAGGCGGGTCCAGGTTTTATCAAAACCCGGCCCGAACTCGGACCCGGACCCAACTTGGTTACATATGAAATTACTTAAATACCCTTTTATATATATATAGATAAAGGGGGAGGGGGACGCACAGCTGAAGGGAAGAGACGGAAGCACAGTGTATAATATAGTGAAAGTAAATAACTTGAAAATAAATAACTGGAAAGTAAGAACAAAGGGAAGAGACGGAAGCACAGTGGCTCTGATACCATAAAGGGGGAAGGGGACGCACAGCTGAAGAGAAGAGACGGAAGCACAATGTATAATATAGTGAAAGTAAATAACTTGAAAATAAATAACTTGAAAGTAAGAATAATAGTAAGGAGGTAGAACCAGCCAAGCAATATGTATGAAAATAGTTCAAAGTAAATGAAAGCAATTTAGAACCGTCCGTTATGGCGGTAATCCGTCCAAGGTGGCGGTAGCAACAAGTAGAATAATGAATATAAAACTGAAAATACTTATTATTGAAAGTAGAATAAACACTTACAGTAGTAGTGAATACAAGATCTCAACAGTACAAGTTAACAATTACAAAGCTTGAATTAGTCCTAGTTACAAGGTTTGTAGAGTTACAAGGTTTGTAGTGAATAAGGTGGTAGTAGTAGTAAAAGTATGGTGAATTCTCTCTCTAAGAAGGCTTCCTAAGGGAAGGAGTTCTAAGGGAAGAAAATTATGTAGTAAAAAACTTGTTCTAAACTTAAGGGACAACCCCCCTTAAATAGGCAAAATCAGAGTGAACAGTGTCGAATGAACAGTGACGAATGAACAGTGACAGGTGAATAGTGACAGATGAATAGTAAAAGAGAATTTCTCTTCTTTTTTACTCAAGATTGTGGGAAATCCTCAAGATTGTGGGGAATTTTCCGTAGAGATCAGCAAGAGGCCTACAAATTTAGGGACAAGGCCACATTATTGGTGTCCTTTGGTGACAAAAGAAACCAATAAGCATATTCTTCAATTGTCTTCAAATGATCACTAGTCTTGGGAATCTTCAGAAGCATCATATTGGTGGGAAACAGGCTTTTAGCAGTGGTAAATATTGAAATGTTTTGGTCATTGTGTAGGCCAGACAAATAGGAGAATTTAATCAAAATCTTCCGCCAGATCCGGGGTATCTTGAAATAGTTCCAGATTTTTAGCAACATATTCTTCAAGGACATTGAAATATTTTGGCTTTTGTGCAGGCCAAACAAATAAGGGAAAGTAATAGCAGTCTCAAACAGTAGTAACCTCAGGAATAAATTCATCAATCAGTGGAAGGAGCATCGAATAGATAACCATCAAAGGGATCAAAAGGACCTTGTGGAGAATGATATTCATGCTCATGGTAAATAGCATACTGATTATAAAATCCACAATATAAAATTGGCTCAAACGTTGGAGTTTTCCCTGGGATGATAAGACTTCTTGGATTACAATGATCAACAATCCGCAAATGAGCAATGGCATCAGAATATGGTCTAGGACCAAAGATAGAAATCCTATCTGTGCTTCCCATGAAATGATAATTTTTCCATAAATTCTAAGCAACATTAATAATTTGGTTATTAAAACAATTTCTCCAACATTCTGCAAGAGCAAAAGGATCATCAAAGGACAAATGAGAATTTCCTTCAAGCCATGGCCCTTAGTGAGTGTGACCATTAATCAAAATGAGATGCTTTGAAGGCTAGACGTTCATCCAGTTATCTCTTTTCCATTTTGGCAACGTACTCCAACATCTGATGGAAACAATAGGACTGTTAAATCCTTTAATAGCATCCTGAATAATATGTGGGAGTTGGCTGGCTTGTTAATTTTATGGATCTAATAAAGCCATATTCAAATATTTGGAAAAGCCAGTTAGGGTCCCTGTCATCAGGGACGGACCCAGGTACAAGGCAAAGGGGGCCCGAGCCCCCCCTGGGCCCAAAAAAAAAAAATTTTTAGTAAGTAAAATTTTTCCAAAATAAAAAAATAGGGGCTTGGGCCCCCCTGACATTTTTGCTCCGGCCCCCCTTCCCCTAGCCCATCATCCGGCATGAACCCCCCCTTCCCCTAGCCCATTATCCGGCCAGCTCAGAGCAGAGCAGAGCCCATAAGCCTTAAGGCCATAACCCATGTCAATCCACAACCAAAAAAAAAAAAAAAAAAAAAAAATCTCAGCCTCAGCAGTCCAAAACCAACGGAGAAAGCAAAAACCAAAGCAAAAACCAAAGGAAAAAAAAGAAAAAAAAAAAAAGAAAGGAAAGTTTGGAGACCCAGAGGCGAGAGCCACGAGCGAGAGTGCGAGACGGAGAGAGACAGAGAGGCAGCGGTGTCGCCCAGTCGCCGTGACCGCCGTGACGGAGAGAGACAGAGAGCGAGACGAGAGCGAGAGAGTCCCTGAGTGCGAACCCAGCTGCTTCGAGCGAGACCCACGTCGGCCGCCGCCGGCGAAAGCCAGACCCACGCCGCCACGTGAGACGAGATCCACTTGCTGCTGCCACCGCTGGTTGCCGTTTCCCGATCTGCCCAGCCCAGCTTCGAGCCTTCACAGAATCACAGTTCACAGAATCAGGTATTTACTCTTTAACTCTTATCTTTTCCTTCAAATTTCAAAACCTTGTGAATCTGTGATCTGAGATTCTGAGAATCAAAGAAACTGTGCAGCTGTGCTTGTGGTGTTTGAGTGTTTCTTGTTTGTGTTTTTAGTTTTTACTGATAACTGATTTGGTGATTTGGTGCTTGTGTTGTGCTGCGGCTGAACTGAACTGTGTGTGTGTTTTTTTTTTTTTTGGGTTTTTGGCTTTGTGACTGTGTTTGTGGCTCTTGCTGCCTTGCATTATGCCTTGCATTATATAGATAAAAGAAATAGAATGATAGATAGAGTCAGATGCTTTGTTGACTGGTAGTTGGAGTGTTGGACATTAGTTGGACATAATAATAGGGAATAGGGAAAAGTGGTGTGGAGTTGCTGTTTGGGCAAAGACAAGCGACAGGGGAGAAAACAAAAAAACAAAAAAAAAAGGGTAAAGTTAAGAAAAGTTTTTGTTAATAGTGCTTGACTATCTGTAGTGGGATTCATTAGATATTTGGATTAGTGGGTCAAAATTAGGAAGATGAAGACAAGAAACAATACAAAGATACAAAAAACATAAAAGATATAAATAAAGGAAGAGACAACACAGAGACATAAATAAAGGCAGTTTAAACACAAAGATATTAAAGGCAGACAAAAGACAAAAAGAAAAAAATAAATCATATAATATAAGAAATTATCACACAAATTTAAAAAAAATAACGGTAATTCTTATATAATTTTTATTTTATTTGTAGATCATGAAAAAATCAACTACAATGCTTGATTTTTTCAAAAGAAAAGGTTCAACTTCAAATTCTTCTGAAGTCAACGTGGAATTGCCAACAACTAATGTTGCTATTCCAATTCCGGAAAATGCGGATGTTCCAATTCCGGAAAATGCGGATGTTCCAATCTCTCAATCACAATTTCAAAGAATTGACCTTGATTCTTTGGATTATGATCCCGGAACACGCAAACAAATATGGGAATATCATGTAAATCAACGTGATGAAATTCGACGGGCTTACATTAAAAAAGGTCCGCACCAACCTCCTCTAGAGACATTCAAAAAAAGTGGAAAGCAGAATCGTAGTTTTCAAGCTTCTTGGTATAGAAATAATTCAAAATGGCTTGAATATTCTCCTACAACAGATGCAGCTTATTGTCTACCCTGCTTTGTCTTTCATAATCCAAATGTGGTTGTGGGACAAAATGCATTTATTGTTGGTGGATTTAGAAATTGGAAAAAGGTTGGGGGCAGAGATTGTTCTTTTCAAGTTCATATAGGAAAAGATCCTAACTCAGCTCATAGAGTTGCTGAGCAAATGTGTAAGGATTTGATGAACCAATCGCAACATTTGCAAAGAGTAGTTGATCATTTCACTACTGAACAAATTGCAAATAATCGGTTGCAATTGAAGGCCACAATTTTTATTGTGCGATATCTTGCCTTTCAAGCTATAGCTTTTAGAGGTCGAGATGAAAGTTTTAGTTCATTAAATCGTGGGAACTTTCATGAATCATTGGGTATTGTGACTTTTTGGAATGAGAAGGTTGCTGAAATAATAGAAAAAGCTCCAAAAAATGCAACCTACACATCACCTAGGATTCAAAAGGAAATTCTACATGTTTTCTCAGCTAAAGTGAAGAAGGCCATTCGGGAAGAAATTGGTGATGCAAAGTTTTGCATAATGGTTGATGAAGCTCGTGATGAGTCCATGAAAGAGCAAATGGCTGTGGTGTTTAGATATGTTGATGCAGAAGGCTTTGTGAAAGAACGCTTTTTTGGGCTTATTCATGTTGTTGACACTGCAGCTTTGACTCTAAAGAAGGGGATATATTCTTTGTTATCTCAATATTGCTTAGATATACAAAATATTCGAGGGCAAGGATATGATGGAGCAAGCAACATGCGAGGTATGTGGAATGGATTACAAGCTTTGATTTTGAATGATTGCCCATATGCTTACTATATCCATTGTTTTGCACATCGCTTACAATTGGCATTAGTAAAAGCATCAAAACAAGTTGTTCCCACTAGTCATTTTTTTCTTACCTTGCTTTTTCTGATCAAAATTGTTAGTGCTTCATGCAAGCGCAATGAGCAATTGAAAGTTGCCAATGCTAATGAAATAGCACATTTGATTGATCTTGAAGAGCTTGAGACTGGAAGTGGACTTAATCAAATTGGCACTTTACAACGACCTGGAGAAACACGTTAGAGTTCACATTTTAGATCAGTTTCTAGCTTATTAAGGATGTTTAGTTCAACTGTTGAAGTTTTACAAAATATAATCGATGGTGCAATTGATGGAGAAAATCGGGCAGAAGGAGAGTCAGCTTATGAAGGTTTAACTTCCTTTGAATTTGTTTTCATCTTGCATCTTGAGAAGGAAACTATGGAGATCACTGATAAACTTTGTCAAGCTTTGCAAAGCCAATCTCAAGACATTTTAAATGCTATGCATTTAGTTTCATCTACTAAAGCACTTATCCAAAAATTTAGAGATGATGGATGGGATGGCTTACTCACCACTGTGATATCATTTTGTGAGAAGCATCGCATTGATGTCCTGGATATGAATGCTCGTTATGTTGCGAGGCGAGGTCGAGCTCGTAATCAACCAGATAACGTTACAAATGAGCATCATTATCGAGTAAATATTTTTTATGCTACAATAGATTCTCAACTACAGGAACTAAACTATCGGTTTAATGAAGATGCAATGGAGTTGCTTAGGCTTAGCTCAGCTTTAGAACCTCGAGAGGCATTAAAATCTTTCAGAATTAGTGATCTTTGTTTGTTGGTAAAGAATTTCTATCCACAAGATTTCACAGATTATGACAAACAAGTGTTGGAGAAGGAGCTTTATCATTTTGAGCATAATGTAGTCCAAGATCCAGAGTTCAAAAAATTGAAAAGTTTATCTGAGTTGTCTCAATGGTTAGTGAGAACTGGAAATTCAGAACACTATAAACTTGTTTATAGAATGGTGATACTTGTGCTTACTCTTCCAGTTTCTACTGCTACTACAGAGCGAGCATTTTCAGCTATGAAACTTGTCAAAACTGAACTACGAAACAAAATGGAAGATGACTTTTTGAATGACTCTTTGATGTTATACATTGAAAAGGATATAGCTTCGACATTTAGTTTGGATTCAATAGTAGATGATTTTGAAGATTTGAAAGAGCGTCGAGTTCCTTTTTCATAGATGATTGTATAAAGAAACAATAGTGTTTCGCATCTTTTGTTTTTGTTAGTAGATTGTATCTTAATATATTAAGAAATAATAGTGTTTCGCATCTTTTGTTTTTGTTAGTAGATTGTATCTTAATATACTAAGAAACAATGATTTTTGGGTATTTGTCTTGGTTAATAATTTATTAATATTATATGGATGCGTATTTGAAAAAAAAAAATTTTGCTTATCTCTAGCCCCCCCCGGCTTAAAATCCTGCGTTCGTCCCTGCCTGTCATCATCATCATCTGAATCATCAGCAACATATGAACCATCATATATATATATATATATATATATATATATATATAGTTATAAACCCTAAGGTCTTTACTCCCCGGACATGGAAAAACGGTTGGGTTGGGTTCAGGTCGGGTCAATCGGGTTGCGGGTCAAAAATGGGTCATTTTAAGCGGATTAAAAAGGGGTTCGGGTCAATCATGTTGTCGGGTCGGGTTAACCTATATTCTTCACATGATTTTTTTCTTTTTAAAAGAAAACAACATATATTTGTCATTTAGAAAGTCAGACAACAAATTACTTGATATAAAATGTATTACTTTGAATTCACCGCTTATATCAAGAATGAATTACACTTATTAACACTTATTCAATAAATATTAAAATTATACAAATCCTAACATTGTTATCTAAAACAAAAAAATACAAAAATAAGTAAAAAAAAAAAATACACAAGTTTTATTTCTACACAATATCAACATCTTAAAATATAAAACAAAATTACAAATGACTTATTGGATAATTCATTTGACAGAATAAAAACTTATAAGAAATTTACAATTTTGAAAATTAATTTTATAATCTATTGTCAATTGTGGTTGGTACTCTATTTCAATTTGAGATATATATTAAAGTTTGATTGTTTACTTATTTATACATGGTCTCTTTTATGAATATCATATTATTGTTAAACAATATACACTCTAGGAAATATCATAATTTATTTTGAAAAAACGTTTATTTTGAACATAAAATTGTCATAATTTATGTTAATTTCATACTTTGGCTTTACTATTTTCACACTTGTGAATATTTTTCATACATGTCTACAATTTTAAATCTATATTTTTAACTGTATTGTAACCAAATTATCTTGGCATGTACTTTGCTATTTGATATCTAAAAATCTTTACTCATTACAAAATGCTCAATCATTCATCTTTCAATTAATTTACATATAATTATGTAAATGTCTCAATTGTTTCCTTAAAGCTCACAACAAACAATTAAACCAATATTATCTTTATTTTATTTTATTTTTTTACCCAAAAAAAAGTTTTAAAAAATGGTTTGGGTTCAGGTTGGGTCGGGTTGACCTGTAAGAAACACGGGTTGGGTCACGGGTCAACTCGTTTTTGCTTCGAGTAAAAAAAAATCGAGTTCAGGTCAGGTATTTTTTGGGTCAGGTCGGGTCAGAAAATTCTGACCCATTTTGCCATGTCTACTACTCCCTAACTCATTTCTTCAGATCACACAAACACAAAGCATAGCCACACATAGCCGCCTCATCCCTTAGTGCCTCACTTACTCTCAATCTCACACAGCTCACATGGACACGGTATTACTCACTCTCAATCTCACTCCCTCTAAAGCACTGCCGTCTAAGCACCATTGGCCCAAGCTCTCAGCCTCTCACCGTCGGTCCAAGCATTCACCACTGCTGGTCAAGCTCTCACTCATTCTCAATCTCATCGCTGGCCCAAGCTCTCACCGCTTCTGTTCTCTACTTCTTTTCAAATTTTTTTTTTTTTTTAATATCGTATTCAGTCTGAGTCTTTGTCATCTCTGAGATGTTTGTTTCAATTTTTTGGTTGGTATTTTCTACTTAAACTATGGATCTCAACCAAAGTATGTATCAATTCTAGTTATGCTAATGGTTAGTCTTGCCATTGGAATGAATATTCATTTTCGTTTTTTTGCTTTTGTGAAACTGCCCTGGCAAATCTACCTTGTATTTGAATATTCATTTTTGTTTTTATGCTTTTTTCAATGGTATCTTGGGTGATGAATCTTTATCGCTTAACATGAAGAAGCAACGGGAAAACCCTTTTTTTTTTCAGTTGTAGAATAACTTGAAAATTTTCAAATACAAAAATTGGAGGTGTTTAGGTGCTAGATTAGTATGGGAAAAACTTAATTGAATTAATTGATGGCAGCCATCAGCCTTAACCCACAGGGCGGGTCCGGATATGAAAAAACCCAGCTTGTTGCCATTCCTAAAAATTATTGGTGTGGTTGTAGAAGAACTCTCAAATTATTGGTGTTGCAAATTAAAATTCAGCAAAAGAACCGCTAGACAGAATTCAGTACAATTTCTTTAGTTGAAAGTGGGATGTCAATGTGTCCCCCCCTCCTTTCAGATAGATCTGTTTTCTCTCTCAAATTATTGGTGTTGCAAATTAAAATTCAGCAAAAGAACCGCTAGACAGAATTCAGTACAATTTCTTTAGTTGAAAGTGGGATGTCAGTGTGTCCCCCCCTCCTTTCAAATAGATCTGTTTTCTCTCTGAAGACATAATAACTTTCTTTCTCCATCTCATATAATTGCCATATCACTTCTTTAATGTGGGCAGTAAGTTGCACACATGTTCTATATAGGTTGATTTTTCTACTCTAGGACAAACAGAACTTAGAGATAATAAGGCAATCTCCATAGTCTATGTTATTGTGCTAGAGAATCATGCAAGGGTAAAAGTCACAAAATCCTTGTTGATCTGACTGATAAGTGATAATAAAAAAAATCAAAGAAAACTGTGTCCAGATATTGAGATGTATAAGGATAACTGCATTTGCAAGAGTTACTTGACACTACCAATGTGACAATTCACAAATGGAAGGATCTCTATGATAATGATAGTGAACTGAGGAAGACAATTATATATCCTTCTGAAAATTGCAATGGGAGTATTTGTACAGTATAAGATCTTGTTAAAAAACTCAAAGATATGCATATTTTGGATTTTCTTAGAAATTTTGTGAAATTAAGTCTATTCATTGGGGGAAAAAAAAAAAAAAAAAGGTTTCACGTAATTCAAATCAGTTACGCTTGGGATTCTTGCAGAGGGAAATGCATTTTTTTTTTTTTAACCTTAACCAAGAGTTATTACATAATTTCCTTACAAAAACATATGGTTAATATGGCTCTTACAATTTTCTGGCTGAAACCCACAAGATTGAACCCATCCTATCAGTTTCAAATTTCTTTTCGCTTTGGTAAGTGGTTCAGTTCTACTTACCAAGCCTAAAACATAAAACAATTTTTTTTCCCTCCTGAATGTAACAGAGGCGTTGTGAAAATACAGAGAAGCATTCAGTAACTTCAGTTAAACATGTTCTTTATAAAATAGTGAGAAATGAAAAAGGTAAAAGCAGAAACACCAAAGCAAGCAGGCAGTTGCAATATAGCAAGATTATAACCAATCTACAAAGTGCAGTCTATGTGTATAACCCATCCTAAATGTTGTGAAAGTAACTCATGCATATAAGTGGGATTGAACCCATGACCTCTCACCACAATCAAGGTGGAATGCCATTTAAGCCACAGCATATTGGCAATGGCCTCAAATTTTAAAGCTGCTATTTATATTCTGCGACCATTAATCTACTGCCATAATCCAGAACAAGACATGTACAGCATTGATCCTAATCACTGTAGCTATCAGATTTGCTTCTGCAACAATCGTTGAAACAGAAATCACATTCTCCAAGATCATGTCCTAGACAGGCAGACCTAATTTTAACTGTAGGTATAGTGACAATGAAAATGGATCCACTTTAGAGAGATTATATGGACAAATGTCTGAATCAAAATATGTCACTGGCTATGGGAGCATTGACAATTACAAAAGAAGAATAGTAAAACAGGAACTAACCACAATCTCCTCTTCAAAAAAAAAGCATTGTCCAACTAGCTGAATTGTGATAAAAGGAACACCCAAGCACCCATTATTGGGAAAGTAATTAGAGCAGAAGCCTGCATATTTCCAAATTTAATAAAGGTCACAAGAAACTGAGATGTGGATGCATTTATTAGAAAAAGCTAAGTGAAGAAAACTTCCAAGATTCAGGAGGCAATACACAACATACCAAAAAGAAAACCAATTCACTGTTGGCATAAGCTGCAGTAAATTCATTTCTTTTCATTTCTTGTTTGATGAAACCTTGCAACTGATAAAGAAATTATGAGTTCATAATTCATAAACACATTGATATTTTTATCTAGGCAATGACTAGACTACAGGTGCATCTTATACAGATGGCACAATGCTGGTGTTGCTAGGAAACACAATATCCATATGCATATAGCATACACTTGTAATATTTGTACAAACATTTAATATATTGTAAAAATATGAAAATATTAAGTTTAAAAATTTTGAAAAGCTTTAATAGCTTTGAAATTCCTCCAAAATGTCATGACCTTATAGTTCATATGCAGAACAGTCACATAGAGAGCAAAATATTTCTGTCATGTTCACGTCTTTACCTTCTAGATAAAGAATATAATTGAGAACAAAATATTAAGACCCAATTCCAAATAAGATGAGGTCAAGGGAATAAATGTACAATACAATATTTAATAATAAAAAAATCCTTTGGCACTCTTTGGTTGTAACAATTGCAAACAATGAGGCATGCCCCAATACATAAGTCTATGAAATCATCATGTATGGGCCAGCTGAATGAGATCAAATAGCACAGTACAATGGTTAGCTACATTTAATATTTCACAGCTCCATGACTAATACTTTTGGAGGTCGGAAGAGATCATCAAACAATATAGGACAAATTTTGCAATCTTATGGCAATAGTGTCACAGAGCTGTACTGCTTAAGCACAGATTTGGTTGAGATCTTCAATTAAGTGCTGAAGTTAAGTAGTTTGTGCCTAAAAAGAAAATAAATTTTAATACTTCAGTGCAACAGTTTCAAGAAAACTTTAGAATATTATGATAAAAAAGAAAGAAAATTTTTAATTAGTATGATATAAAAGCACACAACTTAAAGCAATATCATACTTTATTTCAAAATTGCTTCATAATTTCTATTATAAAACTGAAATTTCCTTTGCAAACATTACAATAAATTAACAAGAAAGGTACTTAATACAGACCTGATGGTGATACTTTTTAGCTACAATGAATCCTCTTTTCAACTGATGCAGAGCTTGAGAGATGTAGGAATTCAAGGAAGACCCTTTGCCAAATACATAAGGATCCAGCATGCTAAACAAATTTTGAGGATGATTTCCAAAACGGTTGTTGATGAACTACAATGCACAAAAAAGTTCAATTAAGACCAAGATATTAGAATGAATATGCAAAGATGAGAAATGCCTCTGGTTGTTGAGAATGCTTGATGGTTTGACTGTTAATATTGCATGGGTATGTATTTGAATGCAAAGCAAAATGTCTGAACTCTGAACAACTTTGAAATAGTCAATATACCTTCAAGAATGTACATCTTGTAAAGCCTACTTGCCTTCGAGCCCTCAATGCCCTCATCTATGAAGCCAAGAAAAGAAAAAAGAGATTAGGGTAGTACCAAAACACCTCTATATAAATGTTGACTTTCTAAAAAATGGTGAATTTATCATATAACTAGAGTCATTTTGAGTAGATATACTTCAGCAATTTGAAGTGCCTGCTCAAGCTGCTGAATTTGAATCCATTGCTCTGTAACAATGTCAGACATCTAAGCAAAGAAAAGAAACAATTGAAATTAGTGGCCAAAATTATTCTAAAAGAACAAGTCTTCACAGACAACATATATTTTTTTTGTTCAATAGACCAATAAAAGTTGGTCAATATATAAGAAATATATATTTTGATGCATTTTATCTGATTAATAGATATTTCAGCAGCACTCCTGAGAAAAATAACACCCGATGCAGGGTTTTGTATCTTTAGAGAAACTAAGGAGTAAGAAATCAAAATCTCACTGCTGCTTCTTTAAATTAGTTGGTCCTTAAAATCTTTATCTCTGACCAAAAATCATTGTATTTATTTAGTGGTCTAGAGGGTGGAGATTTGACTGCTTATAGATTTGTGTTTCAGCACACAGTATACAGATGCAATATAAACATCAAATGCAACCAATAAGGAAATTCTGTATTCTTTTAATAGTTGATTTCAACCACACAGGCCACAGTCAGCTTATGACAAACAATGGAAGTTAGCCAAAAAGATGTGACTGCAGAATTGCCTCTTGTTTCTAATTTTTACCGAATATTTCTGTTGCATAGTCTTGACACATGTTAAGCACTAGAAACTTATTGAAAAGGCTTGTAAGAAACAACGCTGACTATCTGTTACTCACTAGAGCTCCCTATTCTCTTACAAAGCTGGATACCTATTTGTATGGTTTATAAGAACTCCTTCTTTGCAGCTAGACCTTTATTAAAGACAATAGGCAATTAATATCAAAATCATTTTCAAATAACCACAGTTCTCCATTATTATATGCCCATGCCAACAACTATTACCATCTCATTCATTGAAAATTTTAGAAACTTTAAAAATTACATAAGGTATAATATACATTGGAATTGGAATCTTTATGGTAGAAAAGAGTCAAAGATCATCTCTGTGTTCCATGCACTTTAAAACCATGGTATAGATGCACCAAAGCATAAGTGAAGCCACTCAAACAAAAATGCATCAGGGCCCACAACTCATTCATTTAATAAAATAAGAAAAAAAAATTGGAAAAGTTCGAGTAGTGACCTTTTCAACTTGTGAAGTAACCTTTTCCAATCTGTTCTCAGCATCTTGTGCTTTAGATTCTAAATTATAAATATCAAAGTTGATCTTTCTTGATGCAGCCCAAAGACTTCGTACCTAAGCATCACCAAATCTACTTCTCAAATCAGTGAACTTTCATATAAGTAACCAATTAACCCTACTGCCTATCATCGTATCTTTTAAAACAACAGAGGTAACATTGAAAGGAAAATGCAAAATCAAACAACACAAAAGTATACCTCTTCTTCTAAAGCACCGAGCCTTTCATCAGCCCGTGTCGATTCATTCTGCAATGCAAAAATTACTTCACGGTCATGTCACATAACACATGTGAGGAAGCATTTATGCATGAAATTTCAGCTGTAGCCATACATCACTGTCTTCATGCAAAAGAGTAAATTAATTACATACTAAATTGATGAGACCAAATCAGGACTAAAAGTTAACTTGGAACTAAAAAGAGGGATCTTTCAGGAAACAAAAAAAAACTTGATTATAAGCAAGAGCTGCAATGCAAGACTAATTGAAAGACATTAACAATAATGTCGGTGAAGTTAATCAAAGCCCCTTACTCAAAGTTTTTGAAATAAACAAACGTCGTAGTGGTTCTAGTGCGTATAAAAATGGCAAATTGTTTGTTTAAACCAATAACGAACTCAAATTGATACATTTGACAAGTTTTTGAACAAAGATGATAAAGAGAAACTAAGTGTATATAACATACAAGAAATATAAGTAGAGTTTATATTAAACCCCCAAAAGTGGAGGTGAAACGAACCTTTATAGCATCTAGAGTAGACTGCAGAGATTGGATCTTACGTGACATGGCCTCAATTATCTCCTCACGCTCTTTGATGTAAAGGCTTTTCTGATTTAGATTGTGCATGCTTTCTTCAAGAATTGATTCTGTTTTCAATTATTATTAACAACATAAATTAAACAACAAACGAAAATGCCTAATTGTAAAACACCGATATTAAGAGCAGAACGAAACAACTTAATACTAGTTAATAGTTAATACTATGAACATACAAAATGAAATTGACAATCAGCGTTATTGAATTTAAGCTATATCTAATCGCATATGCTAAAAAATTTAGAGAGAAAATGAGAGAGAAAGTAATTATGGAAATGGAAAAAGGTAAAATACCTAATTGAGAGATCTTGAGCTTGATTTGGTGCAATTCGCACGCTATGTGGTTGTCGTCGTTGTGTGAAGGCAAACATGTGGTTTCTGAAACTGAGAGAGCGAAGAAAGAAGGGAAGAGTAATAATGAGGCGGGAATTAGAAATAGGATTGGAAATTGAATTAAATGATGATGAACCGCCATTCTTTATTTTTGAGAGCTTCAGAAACTGAGAGCTCCGCTGGTAAATCTTTGTAGACCGTGACTGACGCACTGAATCTATTACTGACCTCTCTCTCACGCTATTTCAGGTTCGTTTCCACGTCGTTAACCTCCAGTTTCCGTTAAGAGAGCCTCCACGGCGTCGTTTTGGATTTGTTATTTATTTATTTATTTTTTTAAATTTTAAGGATGGCATAATATTAGATGTTAATATAGTCTATTACAGCTTAGCTCACTGACTCACTCTTATCAGAAGTTAGCAAATTCACCACTGCAAGCAGTGATAATAAAAGATATGCAAAAGAAGTGATAGTACCGTCCCAAGTTTTAAGTGCATCATCATACTAGTTTGCCTCATAATAAATATACTTAATAAGATCCTGCAATCAAAAAGAAGAGGTTTAACTGAACAACATTCAACTTAGAACATCTAATTCTACCATCAAATTAGTAATTCTAAGTTCTTAGGCAAGAATTAGTCCACCCATAAGGCCCAAAGTCTTGCAACAAAGGATTGGTAAAATTAACTATACCCTTGGTTGAACTCTATTACCAAAGCTCCAAATATTAAAATTGCTATTTTGATAAAAATAATATATTTTGATGATGCTTTTCTTTTACAATTTCCTTGTTCAAATTTAAATTTTACTTATTTACATTTGATTTTATCTAATCTGTGCATTACACAATCGTTTTACTAGTATAATAAATCTAAGATAATTTTATGGTATATTTATGATTTATTTTAGCGGGTAAATCCCCTAATGATAAAAAAAAAATAATAATAATAACTTTGTTAAATCTACTGAAAACTCATAGTAATTCTATGATTTTCTAGCATTTAAAAATATATATATATATATATATATATTTTAAAATGGACTGTGATAACTGATAAGGTCATATAAAATAATATCTATGTCAAATCAAATAATAGGCTTTGAATGTTTCGTGCTAAGTTATATTTTATATTTTTATAATTTTTATGTTTTTTTTTTTTTTTTTTTTTTTTTTTTTTAAGTTTGGCACTAAGAGGGTCATATGTTACAGTAATTTTGTGAGGCTCTTTTTTTTTTTTTTTTTTTTTTTTTTAAAAAAGATAGAATTATACTCTAACATAATCTAAGTGTATATGTTTATGAATCTCTCTCCTGAAGACTTGAACCCCAACCCTTGCCCCCCACACCGCACAAGCACTTATATTTGTGGAGTGACCACCGCATCAAGAGTGTGCGGTGGTTGTAAAGGTCTTTAATAACTCATGTCACATATTAAGCAATAACTCCATGATTTTTAGCAATCATTTATTTAATTTTATTTGATTTCATATTAGACATTAAAAGTTTGTTTGGAATGTGATGAAAAGTTCAGCTTATTTGAGTTTTTAATTTTTTTTTTGGTACTATTCATGAATCTCATTATACTATTCAACTATCTTTTATCTTTTGTGTTCTATACTTTCAGTGAAAATTTTTTACTTATAGTTAAATAAGTTATTCTCAAACGGATCGTATGACAAACTTATCCCAAAAAAAGAATACCAAAAGACAAAATATATGACAATTATGATGGTAGGTTTTGTCATGTCACATGGTAACCTATGTTTTTGTTTTTATTTTTCCTTTTAATTTTCAATGTTTTGTCACTTTCATAGACAGTAATAAGGTCACACATGACAATAAGTTTGTCACATTTACTAGTAATTCTCATCAGAGATATCTTGCTACATTTGCTTTGATGGAAAAATCTTTTTGAAAATTTTTCTCTTTTTCTATATTTAGCTACAAACCTAAAACGAGTTTTAAAAAAAAATATTATTTATTTATTATTCTTTGCATAGAAAATCATTAATATTTTTTTGTAATTTCAAATAATTATTTGAAAAAAAAAAAAAAAAAAAATAACTTCATCTGCGAAAATAAGCTCTAAATATGAGTTTTTTTTTTTTTTTTTTTTTGGTTATTTAAGACCTTCAAATTGAACAACAATGGCAGCTCTAGAAATTTTTTTTAGGGTGGTCATTAAGAAATTTAAATTACCACAATATTTTTCTTGGCACCATTTTTTGAAGAAAAATGAAATTAGAAATTATTTTTATTGAATAAGTTAAACGAGCTACAAATTTCATCTTTTTTGTTTTATAATAAGCTTTTTGTTGAATAATTTTTTCACTTGTTATTATTTGGTCTTGTTGAATAATATTAGTATTTGGCCCATATTAGAATTAGTAACAGCTTACTATGTTAGATTTGTTGTAAATGTATTGTGAAAATGTTGTGAATGTAGTAGCAGTACTTTTATTTTTGTTGAACCCAAATTTTTGTAATTCCCAAGTTGGAGTGTTTAAAATTTTTATTAGGATAGTCACAATAAGTTAGTTTAGCATATAATATTTTTTTGGCGGCAAGTATATATATACATTTTTTTGCAAGTCAGGGTGGTCTTGTGACCACCCTGGCTTGCATGTAGAGCCACCACTACTGGACAACAAACTCTAGATTTGGAATCTATGCAAAAATTTAAGTTGTAAAACAATTGGTTTGTGTAAAAAATATCATTTGAAAAAATGATCAACAGTTGGTCAATGTTAATCAACAACTAGTTAATGACAAATATAAATCCTTTGTACCATTTTTTGTGTACCACTTTATGTTCCAACAATCACAACTTATCATGTAATGATTTTTTCCATTTTAAACTTCAGTTATTTTATAAGGAAAGTAAAATCAATACATGGCAAATTGTGATTGGTGGAATATAGAGTACACAACAAATGATACGGAGGATATGTATTCGCTAATGACAATCAACAGTTTTCGGTGAAGAGAGAGAGAGAGAGAGAGGAATTAACAACTTAACATTGGAAGACATTTTGTGGTATGAAGTTATTTGTGTTAGTGTTTTGCTATTTAAAAATGAAAAGCATTTTCCAATTTAGGGTGGGTTTTATTATTAATTTTTTATAAAAAATATTTTCAAATTACTTATATTTTTTTATGGTACCTGTGGGGGCCAGTTAATCAATAATTATTAAAACCGTGTTAATTGGGCCTGTAGCCCATCCGAGGACGTTAAACCATCCAAGGAGGCTCACATAAGGTTATAAGGGGAACCAAATGAAAAGAGGAGTAGATATCACATGAGATGGGTCCAGTATTCGTCCGATGACAAAATCCTTCTCGGCAATATGTGTCCGAGGAGGACCTGAACGCCGTATTGTCACAAATACACTTCGAAGCTACATGACCATTAAAGGTGGGACATGGGGGTAAGGGTAAGAAAGAAAAGATAAACAAATATATTTAACAACTGCTGCCTCCGCATTAATTGCCTCTCAACCAACTCTCTAGCCGCATTAATGTGGAGGTGATGCCTGAACAGTGATGAAGCAGCCTTACAGCTGCTGGTTGAAGGTTCTAGGAAGTGTTGGATGGGACAGGAAGGGATCCCCCAAATCCAACCTACACGTGTGTGGTGAAGATGACACCAAGAGGGCAGTATATAACATGGAAGAATGCATTGAGAGAGAGGATCGGAACTCTGATACAATAGACTTCTGGAAGAAAATTATATGAAACAAAATAACATGCTTGGTCCTGAGGAGAAATTGGATAATCTTGTCTGTGTCATATCCTCTTAAATCGTTAAGTTTAATCATTTTTTCTACTGGGGTTAATCTAGTTCTTCTACCTACGCTCTACAAATTTATTGTTTGGACCGTTAACGTTTGAGCCCAATCCAGTTTTGGGATCAATACAATTTCAGTCCCTACAATTGGCATCGTCTGTGGGAAGAGCTTGATTTAGATCAAAAGAAATCCGGTTCAACATTCATTATGAAGGAAGCAGGTCCACATCACTACGCAGCAGGACCACACCAAGTAGATACCAACCCACACCAAGCAGAGTCAAGAGGTTCCCAGCATGGTAATTTGCACCGGAGTCTCGAACAGAGAAAAGGTCGTGAAGGGAGTGTGTGCACAACTCAAACCATCAAAAGTCACTATCGTAGGAAGAGTCATGTATCCCATGCAAAGAATGACAAGGACCTGTAACTTGAAATTGACGAGTTGAAAAGAGAGTTGCGCCACGCCCGGCGAGGACGTTCCCCGCCTAGCTCCGAACCATCATCCGAAGAGACAGATGGAGCTAGTTATAGGCGGAGATCCAGAACTCCGCCTGGTGAGACTTTTTCCTATGAAGATGAGCACAGCCATCAACATAGGTGCAAAAGCCCGCCTCGTAGGGGCTTGGGGAACAACGCCATGAATAAAGCGTTAAGCTAAGTCTCCAAATCACTCTTCACAAGGAATATAGAAGACGCGATTCTTCCTCGGTGATTCTATAAACCTACATTCACCCTATATGATGGTCAGACAGACCCAATAAAACACGTTAGCCATTTTAGCCAAAGGATGGCTATCTACTCCAGAGATGAGGCCTTGATGTGCAAGGTCTTTCCATCAAGTTTGGGTCTGGTGGCGATGAGATGGTTTAACGGTTTAAGGGCCAACTTTATTGAGTCCTTCAAAAAGCTTACCAGGGCTTTTGGCGCTCGCTTTATCACTTGTAATAGGATTCCTCGGCCTTTGAGATCCTTGCTGTCTATGTCCATGTGAGAGGGCAAGACTCTTAAAACTTATTCAGATAGATACTGGGAAATTTTTAATGAGATAGAGGGAGAGCATGATGATGTGGCTATAAGTACTTTCAAAGCTGGTCTTCCAACCAAGCATGATTTAAGGAAATCTCTAACTGGTAAACCTGTTACTAGTGTACACCAATTGATGGATAGGATTGACAAGTACAGAAGAGTAGAAGAAGACCAACTTCAGGGAAAAGGAAAGACTAAGGTAATCCCTCAGGAGATGAGGGATTTCAGGCCGGACCGTTACAATAGTAACCGACCTCGGAGAGACTTCATTGGGCAATCAGGTTCTGCTGACACCCAAGTGGTTAATGCAGTGTTTCGGGAGCCAGTGCAACAGGTATTGGAGAAGATAAAGAATGAGCCCTTTTTTAAATGGCCAAACAAGATGGCAGGAGAGCCGAAGAGACGCAACCAGAATCTTTATTGCCACTATCATCAGGATCATGGGCACACGACGGGGGATTGTAGGAATTTATGGGACCATTTGGAGCAGCTGGTCCGAGAGGGGAAATTGAAGCAACTCTTACATCATTCCAGTGGTAGGATAGGCCAGGCAGGCTCAGAGATGCGTGGGGACGCTTCTTCAAGACTCCCTCTTGGCACAATAAACGTTATTTTTACCGCCCCAGGGAGGACTAGATCTTGTCCTTCCAGGATATTGTCGGTGTTCCGACCTCTAGCCGAGGAGCATTGCCAAGCGTCAAAAAGAGCCAGGGTGGAAATCCCCTTGATTTTGGGCTTTTCGGATGAGGACAAGGTTGGAACCATACAGCCTCATGATGATGCTCTGGTGGTCACGCTGAGAATTGGTGGGTACGATGTAAAAAGGATGATGATTGATCAAGGTAGTGTTGTTGATATAATGTACCCAGATTTGTATAAAGGGCTAGGTTTGAAGCCTGAGGACTTGGCAGCCTACAGTTCCCCTCTGGTGAGTTTTGAGGGAAGGATGGCCATTCCAAAAGGACAGATCAGACTACCTGTGCAAACTGGTATGGATGTGGTGAAGGTGGACTTCATTATTGTAGATGTTTTCTCTCCATACACGGCTATTATGGGCAGACCTTGGCTTTATACCCTAGGAGCAGTCTCATCTACTCTACATCAGAAGGTGAAGTACCCATCTGAAGGCCAAGTATTGGAGATAGTAGGAAGTCAGGTTGCAGCTCGGCAGTGCCTGGTAGTGGCTATACAACATCGGCCAGAGGTAGAGACCTCGGCTACCGCCGATAATGGATTATAGCAATTAAAACCCCCAGCATTACCCTTAGATGGACCAGCCGACGAGATAAAGTGTGAAGATTTGGAGAGGGTAATTATTGCTGATGATCTGGAAAGATTTTTCCAGGTTGGGGTTAAACTGCCTTTGCAAGAGAAGGAGCGATTGTTGGAATTCCCTAGAGAAAATGTAGATGTGTTTGCATGGAGTCCATATGAAGCCCCAGGTGTAGATCCAAATTTCATTTGTCATCGACTTAACGTGAATCCTTCCGTTATTCTGAAAAGACAGCCACCTCGGCGACCATTAAAAGAGCACGCCAAAGCTGTTAGAAGTGAGGTGGCCAAGCTCAAGCAGGCTGGGGCTATCAAATAAGTTTTTTACCCTCAATGGTTAGCCAATACGGTGGTGGTAAAGAAGAAGACGGGAAAGTGGCGAGTGTGCGTGGACTTCATAGACCTCAATAAGGCTTGTCCCAAGGATCCTTTTCCCATGCCGAAGATAGACTAGTTGGTGGATGCAACCGTCGGTCATCCTCGGATGAGTTTTTTGGATGCCTTTCAAGGATATCACCAAATACCGCTAGCATTGGATGATCAAGAGAAGACGGCTTTCGTCACCCCTATTGGAAACTATCATTATAAAGTGATGCCCTTTGGTTTGAAAAATGCAGGATCTACCTATCAACGGATGATGACTAAAATGTTCGAACCACAACTAGGCAAAAACATTGAAGTCTATATCGATGATATGGTAGTGAAGAGAAAAGTGGTATCCGAGCATGTGGAAGATCTTATGAACATCTTTGGAATACTGAGAAAGCATAAGCTACGTCTGAATGCTTCAAAGTGTTCCTTTGGTGTAGGGTCCGAGAGGTTCTTGGGGTACATGGTGACTCATAGAGGAATTGAGGTGAACCCAGATCAGATTAAGGCCATCAACGATTTACAAGAACCTCGAAATCCGAAAGAGGTGTAGAAACTGACTGGAATGACTGCTGCTTTGAACCGATTTATCTCTAGGTCGGCTGAGAGGTGCCGTCCCTTTTTTCTTTTACTGCATAAGTGGAAAGGATTTGAATGGACCGAGGAGTGTACTGTGGCATTTCAGCAGTTGAAAGAGTACATGTCCAAGCCGCCTATCATGTTTAGTCCTGAGGTGGATGAGGTCCTGTTTGCTTATCTGGTAGTTGCCCTTCATGCAGTTAGTTTTGTTTTAATACGAGAGGACAGCGGCATCCAAAGACCAGTTTATTACGTAAGTAAGTCCCTTCATGAAGCCGAGGTGAGATACTTATCATTAGAAAAGGCCATCTTGGCAGTGGTCCATGCAACACGCAAACTTCCACATTACTTTTAGGCCCATATTGTGGTTATTTTAACTTAGCTACCTCTCAAGTCCATACTTAGAAGTGCAGATTATACTGGGAGAATTGCTAAGTGAGGCACAATCCTAGGTGCTTTCGACATCAAATATATGCCTCGCACCTCTGTGAAAGGCCAAGTCCTTGCCGATCTGGTAGCTGAGTTCGTCGAGTGTCCAAAAGAAGCTAACATGAAGCAAAGTGACATGGATGAAAAGTCGGTTGGTCTGATCTCCACACAAGGCGGTTCCTCCTAGAGAGTATATGTGGACGGAGCAGCAAACCAACGGGTGGCAAGATTGGGGCTAGTTTTGATATCCCCTGAAGAGATCATCATTGAGAAATCCTTGAGGTTGGGACTCTCGGCTACTAACAACGAAGCAGAATATGAAATTTTGTTGATGGGAATGAGTATGGTCCAGAAAATGGGTGGAAAGGTAGTAGAATTATTCTCGAATTCAAGATTGATAGTCGACCAAGTGAAAGGAGAACTGGAAGCCCGAGATCCAAGAATGCAGGGATATTTGAGTCAAGCTAGGCGTGTAAACGAAATTTAAATCTTTTGACTTGTCGCATATCCCCCGAGGTGAAAATACCCACGCCGATTCCCTAGCAACCCTTGTCACCTCTTCAGCATGGAGTTTTCCTCGAGTGATAATTGTCGAAGATTTGTATACCCCCACCCCACTAGGAAATGATGTATGTCAGGTTCATCAAGTCAATCTAGCGCTGAGCTGGATGGATCCTATATTGAAATTCCTCGAAAGTGACACCTTGCCTGAAGAGAAAATAGAAGCTGAGAAAATACGAAGGAAAGCTCCTCGGTTTTGGTTATCCGATGACAAAAAGTTATACAAACGGTCTTTTTCTGGGCCGTACCTACTTTGTATACATCTCAAGATGTCAGAGTCACTCCTAGAGGAGCTGCATGAAGGCATTTGTGGAAGTCATACGGGGGGAAGGTCCCTATCACATCGGGCCATTACTCAAGGATATTGGTGGCCAAATATGCAGAAGGAAGCGCAGGAGTATGTTAGAAAATGTGACCAGTGTCAGAGATTCGCTCCAAACATCCACTAGCCTGGAGGAATTCTTAACCCTCTGTCCAGCCCTTGGCCTTTTGCTCAATGGGGGCTAGATATTGTCGGCCCTTTTCCTAAAGCCTTAGGAAACAAAAAGTATCTACTGGTAGGCACGAATTATTTTATTAAATGGGTCGAAGCTGAACCTTTGGCTAACATCAGAGACGTAGATGTTAAGAGGTTTATCTGGAAGAATATTGTTATGCGATTTGGAACTCCGCGCACTCTTGTCTCGGATAACGGCCTTCAATTTGATAGTAAGGCCTTCAGGCAATACTGTTCAGACTTAGGTATAAAGAATAGATATTCCACTCCGACCTATCCTCAAGGGAATGGACAAGCTGAAACTGTTAACAAAGTAATAGTCAATGGACTTAAGAAGAGACTGGATGATGCAAAAGGAAAATGGGTGGAGGAATTGCCACATGTTCTTTGGACCTATCAAACAACGCCTCGACGATCAACAGGAAAGACTCCTTTTTCCGTGACCTATGGAGCCGAGGCCGTCATCCCTCTGGAAACTGGATTCCCAACGTTAAGGACTAGTACATTTTCCTCGGACAGTAACGATGGGCTGTTGGGAAAAAGTTTAGACTTGATCGAAGAGCGAAGGGAGAATGCAATGGTCCAATTGGCTTACTACTAGCATAAACTCAAGCAAGGCTATGATACTAATGTAAAGCTGAGACCGTTAGCGGTAGGAGATCTAGTGCTGAGGAAAGTTCTAGGAACCACCAAGGAGCCTATTATCTGGAAGACCTAGATGAAAAAGCTGTACTCCATTCTTGGAATGTAAACAATCTCAAGAGGTATTATTATTAATAAAAGTAATCTAGTTTGGATTTCTTTTAATTTATGTTGATCATGCATCTTGTGTTTCCACATCTAATGACATCTTATGAAGTATTAAACAGAAACTAAGTTATGTCAGGTCCTTGGACCACAAGTTTAGTGGAAATTAATACCCTATGACATCCTGTGAAGTATTAAGCAGAAACTAAGTTATGTCAGGTCCTCGGACCACAAGCTTAGTGGAAATTAATACCCTATGACATCTTGTGAAGTATTAAACAGAAACTAAGTTATGTCAGGTCCTCGGACCACAAGCTTAGTGGAAATTAATACCCTATAACATCTTGTGAAGTATTAAACAGAAACTAAGTTATGTCAGGTCCTCGAATCACAAGTTTAGTGGAAATTAATATCCTATGACATCTTGTGAAGTATTAAACAGAAACTAAGTTATGTCAGGTCCTTAGACCACAAGCTTAGTGGAAATTAATACCCTATGACATCTTGTGAAGTATTAAGTAGAAACTAAGTTATGTCAGGTCATCGGACCATAAGCTTAGTGGAAATTAATACCCTATGACATCTTGTGAAGTATTAAACAGAAACTAAGTTATGTCAGGTCATCGGACCACAAATTTAGTGGAAATTAATACCGTATGGCATCTATCGAAGTATTGAACATAAGCTAAGTTATGTCAGGTCATCGGACCACAAACTTAGTGGAAATTAATACCCTATGAAATCTATTGGGTCACTAAGTGGGTTCAAGGGAAACTAAGACAGCCTCTCGCTATTAAAATGCTAGTGCCACTTGGGCTTATGCATTCCAGAATAACAGATTCTCAAATATCATCCTAGGATCACAGGGGTTTTGATTATCTATTAAAGATATAAACCCCAATAAGCCTATGAACATCATTTAATGTATAACTGAAGTACTTTAAACCCAACTTTATCCAACTTTTGAACATTTCCTTAAGTTTCCATTTATTAGAAGGAATGCATATGTATCCAAAATGTCTCCTTGAGATCTCATAGTATTAATGTTTATCACCCATTTTAACCGCCAACTGTTAATGTGTATAAGTTATTTTTTCTCTTGTAAACGAAAGACAGTCAAGATGAATCCATTCAAGCTAAGATAACAGAGCGAACAAGTACAAAAATAAGATAAAACGACAACAACAATAAGCAAATAGAAACAAAATCCTTACAAAAGTCCTAATCAAATTGTAAAATAAGGCCTATTTTTTCAACTTAATTTGAGCTTGTTTGGTTGGCTGATTTATCTGCCTCCGAGGTAATGACTCCCTCTTTGTCCTTAGTAGCTCCCTCAGCTAGCATGACTGTGGAAGCCAAATCCCGTTGAAAGCCTTGAGAGGCTACCCCTGCCTCAGAAGCTACTGCAGTCTTGTCCAAGGAGACTTCTTGAGGGGCATTGGTCTCTTTAGCTGGTTCTGGTTGGCCAGGGGGAGGAAGATTTTGAGGCAAAACTTCCCGATTAGGATCAGTGGTTGAGGGAGTGTCTTCGGCTTGAGTGGATGGAGGATTTGAGGCGCGGATTGCTGTAGGATAGAACACATTCTCTGCCTTCCTTAACTCAGATAAAGCCTCAACCCCAGCTTGGTTAAGGGCTTCATTACAGGTTTGGGCGCAGTAAATGCGACACACATTAGCACCTCTACCCTTAGGGTTTCCTCTGTCTCAGCCACCCCGAGGTCGTAACCTTTCTGTTCGGCCTCGTTCGTTGCCTGTTCGGCCTCAATCTTTGCCCTCTCGGCTTCCTCCCTGGATTTTTCAGCATGCTCCCTTAATTTTTGGGTTTCCTCCAAGTGCTTTTTAAGGACTGCCACTTGTTCCCAGGCAGCCTTCAATTCTTCATTTGCTTCGCACAAGCGCTTTTTCTGGTCCTCGGCTTGCTTTTGGAAGCCTTCCAAGGCCAAGTCAGAGCTTTTACGAGCTTGCTTCTCAGCAATTAGTTTTTTCTTCGTGTCCGCCAAGTTTTGCTCGGATATTGTTAAAGTTTGTACAGCCAACGCCCGTCTTTTCCTTTCATCTTCTAACTGACTGTAGCAGTTATTGAGCATCTCATCCAGTCTAACAGTGTTTTGGATAACCTAAAAGGAAGAAATCAACACTATAGTCAGTAAAGAGTACACATCAGTGAGTAATGATCGCAAAAGGAAAAAGAAGGGAGTTAGCACTATACCATTCCCAAATATCTTTTATTGTTAAGGATGAGTTCATTCTTCCTTACATTTTTTAATTTGGCCATGTCCTTTGGGAGTAATAAAGCCTCATTTACAACCGAGGCTATGTGGCACCCAATGCCACCGTTGAAGTCCCTAATAGATCCATCATCTCGTAGGGGCTCCCCACCGTGCATGGGTGCTGGCAACCAGGCTTGTGGCTTGGGAGGTTGAGTGTCAAACCTCTCCTAGCCTCGCTGAAGAGTATGGCTAGTCTTCTGCTACTTTGCAGCTCATTGGGCATCTTCTTCGCGGGTCGGACGGGACTTTCCAGTATCTACCACATCTTTCCCTTTCTGCTCCCTTCGCCTTTTCAGTTTGGCAGCATAAGCTCTGACCGGCTGAGGAGGTTGATGAGAAGGTTGATGAGGAGCGAGAGGAGGAAACCTGGTGGGAAGAGGAGGAATCTGGGATTGCATTGATTTTCCCCGTGCACTCTTCCTAGGCTAATTCTCTATCAGCTCCATTAGACTTTTCTGGGGCTTCCTTTGTACTCCCATCTCGTCAAGATCTTCCTCGGAGTGTATAGTTTGATTAAAAATCCCAAAATCGTCCGAGGAGTCTGATAGTTCTACAACTTCCTCTAGATTTTCTTCTTCTTCTTCCTGTTTTTCTTCTTCTTCCTCTTTCTCTTCTACTTCCTCTTCCCTGAGGGCAAGCTGAGATGAAGAGGCTCCTGTTAAGATAGCGGCAACAAAAAGGGGCTTAGTGTGGGAGGTGTCCTTAGGAAGTGGAACACCTTCTGGAACGATGAACCCCTTGTAGGCAACGCTAATACAGCGAAACCGAGGATCGCGGGCTCTGATCATGCACTTCGGTGCTTGGAAAGCAAACGAGAGGGGGGTGTATCCGAGGATTAAATGGGCTGCCCGGAGTTGGCCGTCAGCTTCGTTCACGTATATCTCGGCTTGCAATACCCTATCCAAACTTGCTTTGTTGACTAAACTAAGTTTGGGCTTGGTAGAACGTCTATCTGCAAAATCATTGAATTGAAATGAAGCGTCATTAGGGATAAGAATACTGAGACTCAAAACAAAAAAGGGGAAAATATGTATGTATAAACTGAACGTTATGAATCCATGGCTGAATTCCCACCTGGTTCTCTTTCCTCCATGGGGCATGGCAGACCATCGTGCCATTCCCCAAAAAAGATAAGAAAATCCTCCTTTAATTTCTTGTTTGAAGTGGGAAGGTACTGAATTAGCCTCACCGCGGGATACCTCGACTTGAGATAATATCCCTGCCCCTTCAAATGGTTGAGGTTGTACACCCAATTCACGTCATGATGGGTCAGGTTTAGGTCCATTCTCTCATTCAAGGCTTCTATACTTCCCAGGACCCTAAACATGTTTGGGGCGCATTGAGTTGGGGATAACCTAAAGAACCTAAGGTAGTTCCTAGTAATAGTACCCATGGGGATGGTCATCCCGCCTTCTATGAAGGTAATCATGGGAATAACCACTTCCCCTGTTCTTCTAGCGCTGGCCCATTCCCCCTAGGCTGCGTACCTCATACCCACTGTTGGGGGGATCCTATACTTAGCGCAGAAACTTCTCATACCTTCCTCGGACTCAACCAGACATCGAAACTTACCCATTTTCCCCATTTTCCTAAAGGTTTTCGTAGAAAAATTAACGAGTTTAAGATGAAAGCTGAAAAGGTTTTAAGAAGACTTACAGGTTTGAAAGAGGGTCCTCGAACAAGATCCTAGTATTTGTAGATGCACAGGGAAACAATGAAAAAGGAGAAAGACAGGTTCAGTGTATAAGCTCTAGAATTGTGTGATCGCTGAAGGTAAGAAAGAGAATTAATTTGAAATTTCCTTTATAGTTGTGCAGAGGTTATGAGTGGGAAAGTTCCCGCTCGCAAAACGAGACAAACCCTTCACCGTTCGATTTACATCTTATAGTTGAACGTGGGGGACAGGGGCATCGCCAAAATTTAATGCTGCTGCGCTCGAGACGCTGAAGTGTCAGGAGCATGCCCAAAACATAAAAGGATATGGGCTGGGGACATCAAAATCAACCTTTTCTCCTGAGGAATCGAAAAGCAAGATTTTGAGGGGCTATTGTGGGGGCCAGTTAATCAATAATTATTAAAATCGTGTTAACTGGGCCTGTGGCCCATCCAATCCGAGGACGTTAAACCATCCGAGGAAGCCCACATAAGGTTATAAGGGGAACCAAATGAAAAGAGGAGTAGATATCACATGAGATGTGTCCAGTATTCGTCCGAGGACAAAATCCTTCTCGGCAATATGTGTTCGAGGACAACCTGAACACCGTATTGTCACAAACACACTTCAAAGCTACATTACCACTAAAGGTGAGACATGGGGCCAAGGGTAAGAAAGAAAAGATAAATAAATATCTTTAACAACTGTTGCCTCCACATTAATTGCCTCTCAACCAACTCTCTGGCCGCATTAATGTGGAGGTGATGCCTGAACAGTGATGAAGCAGCCTTACAGCTGCTGGTTGAAGGTTCCAGGAAGTGTTGGATGGGACAGGAAGGGATCCCCCGAATCCAACCTACACGTGTGTGGTGAAGATGACACCAAGAGGGCAGTATATAACATGGAAGAATGCATTGAGAGAGAGGATCGGAACTCTGATACAATAGACTTCTGGAAGAAAATTATATGAAACAAAATAACATGCTTGGTCCTGAGGAGAAATTGGATAATCTTGTCTGTGTCATATCCTCTTAAATCCTTAAGTTTAATCGTTTTTTCTACTGGGGTTAATCTAGTTCTTCTACTCACGCTCTACAAATTTATTGTTTGGACCGTTAACGTTTGAGCCCAATCCAGTTTTGGGATCAATACAATTTCAGTCCCTACAGTACCAAACCCCAAAAATTCAAAAACGTTTTCCATATAAACAATCCAAAGTTTTATTTTTGTCAACTTAAGAAAACCACAAGCCCGATCAAGCTTTGCTAGCCTCTCTTTGGAGCCCACTAATGTTGTGTTTGTATAAGTAGTGATGGTCATACTCATTGAGTAATGGATATCCAACTCTACCTGATCCAAATATTCCGAGTAATACCCTGTTCTTAATGGGTAGAAGGTAATCAAGTAGAGTTTGGATATTACCCGAATTTTCAAGTTGGGTTTAGATATGACCCATTATTACCCATTTTACTAATTACTTCTAATTCAAACCCAATTACCCAATAATCAAAATTACAAAATTGCCCCTAAAACTTCAAAATGACCAAAGTATTCATAAAATCCTCTAGAATTACCGAAATACCCCAAAACCTAGAAAATTACCGAAATACCCCCCGAAACACAAATATTACCAAATACCCCTAAACCTTAAAAATGACTAAAATACCCTCGAAATCTAAAACATGACCAAAATACCATGAAACCTAAACATTACCAAAATACCCCATAAACCTTAAAATGACAAAAACACCCCCAAAACCTAAAATGTGAACGAAAATACCCTAAAACCTAAAAACTACCAAAATACCTCCTAAATCTAAAAAATGACCAAAATACCCCCCGAAACCTAAAAATTACCAAAATACCCCGCAAAAACCTAAAAAAAACCAAACTACCCCGCGAATCCTAAAAATTACCAAAATACCCCCATAAACCTAAAAAAAAGACCGAAATACCTTCGAAACCTAAAAATTACCAAAATACTCCATAAACCTAAAAAATTATTGAAATACCCCTGAAATCTATAAAATGACCAAAATACCCCCCCGTAACCTATAAAATGACAAAAATGCTTGATAATAGTAGTATAATATTATCTTAGTTTTGGTAGGCATTATCACATCTATTTTGTGTTTATTCAAACACTTACATGTAAATATGAGAGTTTGCGAGTTTCTCTAAAATATATTCATTATGTGTATTTTTCTTTTGTAGGAAATTAAAATTAATGAGCTAAACATGCAGACATGACGCCAAGAGAATCCAAAGGTGAAGACCAATTAAGAAGTGGCTTTTGAAGAATTTAATGAGCTAAAGATGTGTGGAAACATAAAAGAAAGGGAAAAATCCAAAACTGTTCTTCTAACTTTCAGCGTTTCTCATTTCAGTCCTTTAACTTTCAATTTTGTCATTTCAATTCTCTAAGTTCTAATTTTTGTCAATGTAGTATTTTATTAGACCTCTGTTAATTGGTGTCGTTAAGTCTCTTTTGAGTCCCTCTTTTCCCTCGTGGGCTCCCTTGCGTGAGACTTGCGACGGTGAAACACTTTTTTCTATCTCGGCATAGGTTTATTTTTTCCCACGGCGGTGAAACCCAGTGCTCTTGCATCCATCTCATCACAATCCTTTCCTTCCCTCTCCCCCTGCCACGCCTCCCCTACTCTTTGTAACCATGGACGACCTCACTGGCAAGTGGGCTCGTCTCTCCCTCAATTCACGTGAAACTTAAACACTCCCCTTGGTCCCTGAAGTGGAGAACAATAACAGAGTACTTGTGGCCAAACTATTCACAAAACGTCGTGTCAACATAGAGGCGTTGTCCCGTACACTGAAAACTATGTGGCGGTCTATACAAAATTTTAAGGTTCGTGACCTCACTTCCAACACTGTGCTGATCCTTTTCTCCGATGAGGCTGACGCGAAGAAGATCCTATCTCAAGGACCTTGGTCCTTCAATAAGTACCTGATTGGACTATACAAACCAGGCGATTCTGAGTCCGTGGACGTCACCAAATTTGCCACTGCCTCCTTTTGGGTACAAATCCACAATCTCCCACTCAGTCGCATGAACAGAGCTAATGCAGAGATTATTGGGAGTTCGCTTGGCAAGGTCGAACAAGTGGACGCCTCCCCCACAGGCGAATGTCGCGGTCACTGTGTGAGAGTCCGAGCTGCGCTAAAAATTGACCAACCACTCTGCCGTGGCCGTTTCGTGGACATGGGTACAACCGGACCTCTATGGGTCTCGTTCCAATACGAGTGCATGCCGGTATTCTGCTACTGGTGTGGACTCATGAATCACGATGAGAAGGATTGCAAATTATGGACGGACAGTGGCGAAACCTTGACAAAAGAGTCCCAACAATATGGACCGTGGTTGCGAGCCACCACGGTAAACCCCCAACAACCCCAGGTTGTGCACACCGAAACTCCACAGTCCACGGCACCGCCGGCCTCACATTGCCCAACACCATCACCCACTGCACGCCCCTCACTAGTCATGGAAAGGGACCACAACCCGCCGGAAAATCTTCCTTTCCCTTCCAAAAATGATGTGTCATCAACAACGCATCCCGAAGCCTCGCCCATAAATAAGGAAACTCTTTCTGACCCGATTCTCTTCGATTCGCATATCACGGAAATTGATCATGCAATAAATTCTTTTCAAAATTCAAAACAATCAACTTTACTTACACAGCTTGACACCACCCTTGAGGAAGCTGGAACAAGGCAGTGGAACACCGGAGTTGAACAGGCAGGAAGAACGAAGCTGGTCAGCAGACAGGTGGCTTCAGTGGGAGTGGTGGGGGATCACGCTCCAAGTCAGACAAGCATCGAGCTCCGCCCTTTGACACAGCAAACAAAAAAGAACGGGGTTTCGGAAAAGGTGGCAGCGATGTTCCATGAAAATGGTAGGGTCAAGGGGTTGATTGGAAAACAAGATGAAAAGAAGTCGAAAATAGAAGAAAATGTCTCGGACCGAGGCAAAGCACAAATTGACGAAACAGAGAGTATGCATTGTGATATAAGCGCTATCCACGAGGAGGAGATTAAGTTCAAAGTGGTAACGGCACCAAACCTAGCTTCAAAAAGTTTTGGCCCAAATGGGCTGGACGACGAACGGGGCCCATTGGCATTGCCTTACGAGGGAAACACGAGCTGGAATGCTGAAAAACTTGATCATTCAGTTTCAGCACGTGTTGGGCCGAGTCCAAATACCCCTTCAACTCCTTCTTTAGCCCATTCTAGTCAACAGCCCAGATCCCCTCTTCAGGATATCTCAAACGAAGGTGTGCAGTTAAGTAAGGTGAAGCCCAAACAGATTAAAATCAAAGTTAAAAAGATTTGCAAGAACAAACCCATCACCAAGGAAGTATTTTCTCCAGAAGCTTCACGAAAGCGTTCCCAACTTGAAGAAACAGAGCTTCCAGTTCCAAAAAGAAGAGGTGTCATATGTGAGCTTGAAAATGGCGTTCTCTCCAACAACAACCCATCGGTGGTGGCTGCCTCCCAGCCCCACCGTTCACTATGAATTGCCTGAGTTGGAACTGCCGTGGGCTTGGGATCCCACGGCGAGTTCCTGAGCTGTCCGATCTGGTGAGAGCAAAAGAGCCCAAATTAGTTTTTCTGATGGAAACAAAGAAGAAGAACGCTTACCTGGAGAGACTTCGTTGTCGTTTAGGGTTCGACAACCTTTTTATTGTTCCACGAAGAAATTTAGGTGGTGGTCTTGCTCTGCTTTGGATGAACGAGCTCGACCTCCATATTCGCACCTTTTCTCCTCGCCATATCGATGCGGTGGTGAATCCAAGAATTGATGACGCTTGGCGCTTCACGGGTTTCTACGGAGCCCCTGAAGTTTCCAACCGGGAAGATTCTTGGACTGTTCTTCGCCACCTTGGTTCACAGTTGGATATGCCATGGGTTTTTATCAGAGATTTCAACGAGATTACTCGTGTACAGGAAAAGTCAGGAGGGTGTATTCGGCCGGAAAATCAAATGCAAGGTTTTAGAGATTGTTTTGGACTTCTGTGGTCTAAAGGATTTGGGCTTCACAGGTCTCCCATTCACTTGGTGTAATTGACGTTTTAATGGTCCAGTGACTTGGGTAAGGCTTGACCGAGCTGTCGCCACAGCAGATTGGATGCTCAAGTTCCCTTCAACTCGACTCCACCACTTGTCGGGTTTCTCCTCATACCACAATCCAATCTGGTTATGCACTGATGATGTTCAAAGTCGTTTTTACAGAGTTCAAAAACCCTTCAGGTTTGAGTCTATGTGGTTAAAGGATGATCGATGTGAAGGTGTAGTTCATTCTACCTGGGACATGGGATCTGGTGGTAGCCCAATGGAGAATGTTTTATTGAAGGTTAGTAATTGTCAATCTCAATTGAGTAATTGGAATAAGAAGGTTTTTGGCAATGTTCGTTTATTATTGGTTCAAAAAAGAAAGCAACTGATAAAAGTTGAGGCTTTGTCTATGGTGGGAAAGGGGCATGAAAGGGTGAAGTCCCTGTCAAATGAGATTGATAAATTGATGGAGATGGAGGAATGCATGTGGAATCAAAGGGCTAAGTCTGACTGGCTGAAGTATGGTGACCAGAATACTAAGTATTTTCACTGCCGATCCTCAGAACGCAATAAGCGGAATTTTATCGCTAGTTTAGAGAATGATGTGGGTGATTGGATTGAGGAGGAAGACCGAATAGGGGATTTGCTGGTTGGATATTATTCAGGGTTGTTCTCCTCTTCAAATCCCCTGTTACTTGATCCTGTTTTGAATGGGGTTGAACCAAGAGTCTCTCTGGCCATGAATAATGATTTGGATAGACCTTTTGAGGCTAGTAAGGTGTTGTTTGCCCTTAAGCAGATGGACTCCTCCATAGCACCGGGTCCGGATGGGTTACCTCCATTGTTCTATAAGCAATTTTGGGATAAGGTGGGAGCTGAGGTTTCAAATGCTGTACTCTCTGTGCTCAACTCAGGTATTATCCCCGAGACCCTTAATCATACATTTTTAACTCTTATTCCTAAAGTAAAGAGTGCTTGTCGGGTTACTGATTTTCGACCCATCAGTCTTAGTAATGTATTATATAAACTTATTGCCAAGGTTCTTGCAAATCGCTTGAAACCACTTCTACCCCAAATAATTTCAGAAACACAAAGTGCCTTTATGTCAGAGAGGGTTATTACTGATAACATCTTAATTGCACATGAGATGCTTCATTCTCTGAAGGCAAAACGGACTGGTAAGTTGGGATATATGGCTTTGAAGCTGGACATGAGCAAGGCGTACGACCGGGTTGAATGGATTTTCCTTGAGAAGATTATGCTGAAGATGGGGTTTAGCGAAAAATTCATCCACCTCATATCCATATGTGTTCTGTAACGACCCAAGGAAAAGCGCTAGCCACATCTACGCTACACCTCAAAAGGGCTAGTCACAATTGAAGCTCCTTGTAGTTGTTAATAAATCCCAGTTCAACCCAGTAAATACCCGATGTGGGACTCATCACACACCCACACACATCACACAATCAATCAAATTGGGGCATCACAATCTCCCCCACTTAAATCCCTAACGTCCTCGTTAGGGCCCACTTTGTGGGGTAGTGTCTCTGAGCCCACACGGGATTACCGGGCCGGCTCTAATACCATATGTAACGACCCAAGGAAAAGTGCTAGCCACGTCTGTGCTACACCTCAAAAGGACTAGTCACAATTGAGGCTCCTTGTAGTTGTTAATAAATCACAGTTCAACCCAGTAAATACCCGATGTGGGACTCATCACACACCCACACACATCACATAATCAATCAAATTGGGGCATCACATGTTCGTTCTGTCACCTACTCCATTATGCTAAATGGTCAGCCCCATGGTTTTATTTCTCCAGGGCGAGGGCTCCAGCAAGGGGACCCTCTCTCCCCTTATCTTTTCTTATTGGTTACTGAAGGTCTTCATGCCCTCTTCATGAAGGCTGAATCAGATGGGGAAATAAAGGGAGTATCTCTATGTGCAACTGGTCCACGTGTTTCTCATATTCTATTTGCTGATGACAGCCTTGTATTCTGTCGAGCTACTATCTCAGAATGTGTCCAAATCCAATCAATCCTGCACCTCTATGAACAAGCTTCTGGCCAAAACATCAATAGGGGGAAAACAAATATTTTCTTCAGCTCAAACACCTCCTTTCAGACCCAACAGGCTATTCAAGCTTTCCTGGGTGTTCCAGCAATTCAAAGATATGAACAATACCTCGGCCTCCCGTCGTTGGTTGGTAGAGATAAAAAGAAGTCCTTTAGTATTATTAAGGAAAGAATCTAGAAAAAACTCAAGGGGTGGAAAGAGAAGTTATTGTCTCAAGCCGGGAGGGAAATACTTATCAAGGCAGTAATTCAAGCAATCCCGACTTACACAATGTCTTGTTTTAAGTTACCAAAATGTCTTATTAAGGATATTGAAACTTTAATTAGGAAGTTCTAGTGGGGATACAGAGGTAAGCAGAGGAAGATTCATTGGATTAGTTGGGAAAAACTTTGCCTCCCAAAAAATGAAGGTGGTATGGGTTTCCGAGAACTGAGTAAATTCAACGACTCCCTTCTCGCTAAGCAGGTTTGGCGTTTAAACTCTCAGGAAAATTCTCTGTTTCACAAAGTGTTCAAAGCAAAATTTTTTCCTAATTGTTCTATCATGGACTGTGATAACTCAAATAAGGGTTCTTATGCTTGGAAGAGCCTCTGCCAAGCGAGACATGTCATAGAGCTGGGTTCGGTCTGGAGAGTTGGTGATGGTCAGTCTATACAGATTCGAAGGGATAGGTGGTTGCCAAAAACTTCATGTTCTAGAATAGTTTCTCCCCTATCAGTTCTGCCCCTTGAATCTAGAGTTTGTGATCTAATTAATGCCGAGACACACACCTGGAAGGTCGATTTGGTTAAGCAAGTCTTCATCCCTCAGGAAGCTAGTATTATTCTCGGCATCCCACTGAGTTTCCAGGGTGCTGCAGATAAGCAGGTTTGGCTCCCTACCCCTCAAGGTACCTTCTCAACTCGTAGTGCCTATAAACTTCTTTCTGGTGTGAGCAGACAGGTGCTGCCATCTTGCTCAAGTCTTGATCGTAACCACTTGATGTGGAATAGCATATGGAATTTACAAGTTCCACACAAAGTCAAGCACATGATTTGGCGGGCTACACATAATGCTCTCCCTTCTCTCTATAATCTTTGGCGAAGAAATGTGGTTAGATCAGTTCTTTGCCCCAGTTGTAAATCTGACAGTGAAGACATTGTGCATGTTTTATGGAGTTGTGTTTCCCTTATTCCCATTTGGGAGTCAAATGAAGTGACAACAAAACTACTCAAGTACAAGTTTTTCTTGTTTGCTGATTTGTGGGAGATGTTATTGAAGATGAAGGAAAGGTTAGATGTAAATCTTATGGCCATGATTTTCTGGTTTATCTAGTCTAGAAGAAACTCGGTAAGAGTGGGGGAGCAGTTCATTGAGGTACAGCAAATTCGAAAGAGAGCGATGGCTTACCTCCAGGATTTTCAACAGGTGCAATGTAGCAAGGATCATCGTTCTCTGTCAAGTGAAAGAGTTGTTCGGTGGATCCCTCCCATATTTCCACTTTATAAAGTTAACTTTGATAGGGCCACCTTCATTAAGTTAGGTGCTGTTGGGCTGGGTGCAGTTGTACGTGACCATATAGGTTGTGTTCTTGGAGCCTTGGCAGAAAGAATTCACCTGCCATCTTCTCCAGCAGTGGTTGAAGCTTTGGCATGTAGGAGGGCTTTGTATTTTGCAAAGGAATTAAGCTTATTTGAAGTTTCTGTTGAGGGCGACTCTGAGGTCATTATCCAGGCTATCCTAGCAAGAGATATGGCCAATCCGGAGTATGGTCACGTGATAAGTGACATTTTGATTGTAGCAAATGATTTTCGATGTTGTAATTTTTCTCATGTAAAACACATAGGCAATTCAGTTGCCCATTTTCTTGCCAAGAAATCTGTTTCTGGCAATGAGCTACAGGTTTGGATTGAATCCTCTCCTGATGATATAGCTCCCCTAGTAACTCGAGACTCATTGTAATCTTTTTGAGTTATTGAATAAATTTCTTGGCCTTCGGGTCGAGTTGTCTCAAAAAAAAAAAAAAAAAGTCTCTTTTTTTTTTCTTTTCTTTTTTTGATTTTCGTAATTAATTAAAAGAAAATAAAATCTGTTTAAAAAAACGTTGGAAGGGGAACGAGGAACATGCTTTCCCGCACTAGTTTCACTGAAGAAGGTGTTGAAGGCATCGTCTCCTCCGCCGACAGTCTTATCACTCGGCATCTGGCGCTGAAATAGAAAAAAAAAAAGTGAAAATATTCTTGAGCGGGCCTGAAGCTAAATGCGAAAATATCAGGCTAAAGAAGTGTAATACTATGAAAAATTTGACCAAAAACCATGTAACACAAGCTCCAATGTCCATGGGACAAGAAAACCATACCCAGAGACAAATATGATTAAACAATCCAGTTGGCAAACTCATATATAAGAAGTTAAAGGAAAACCCAAGGATATAATCAGTAGAGGAAAAGATAGGCGTATTTAGGACTATTTCACCATATAGTCACCTATCTTACCATGGGCGCTAAGCAAATCCACATCAGTAAAGTTCCCAAGAATTACCTCTACCATGTGGGCAGTGGCTACACGCAACTCAGAACCATCTTTTGAGTTGAGAGTCGGCTTGAATGCCATGCTCGAGGCAGTAAAGTTCCCAGGAATCATTGCCGACCTGAATTCCGGCCTAACCGATGTGGATCGAAATGCACTCTCTCATTTCAGGGAAGGGGACGACGTCGTTCCCTTCAATGTTTTCCTTTTTTTTTTTTTTTACTAACAGATTTTTATTTTCTTTTAATTATGATTTTTTTTTTTTTTTTTTTTAAAAAAACTTAACGGTACCACTTAACAGATGTCTAACGGAATACTACATTGATAAAAATTAAAACTTAGAAAACTAAAATAACAAAATTGAAAGTTAAAGGACTCAAATGACAAAAGTTGAAAGTTACAGGGTCAGTTTTGGATTTTTGCCTAAAAGAAAAGAGAGAAATTCGTTTGAGCCAAAGATGGAAAAAATCCTAGCATGGAAATATTCTGACCAGTTTTGGTATTTTGGTCATATCTGTTTGCTCCAATATTGGATTGACTTGATTCTTATGGCCATGGAAAGAGGACTTGAAGATCTAAAACTTTGTAGTCTACCAAAACTTCAAAATCTACGATATTCAAGGCCAAAACTGACCTAGAAGTTGACCCACTATTGAAAAACGGGAATTGACATTTTATATTTTCCTTTTTAGGAAGCATGTGTTTTAGGGTTTTGAATGTTATAAATATTAAAAGGATACAAAGGTAGCCATGTTTTTGGCTGCTGGGAAACCTTATTTTTCATGAATTTTTGAGAGTTTTTATTTTCTATGGAAGCTTAAGAACCTAAACTAGGGTTAGGAATGAATCCCCATTGTTGTAAGTTGTCCACTATTCAATCCAAGCATGTTTATCACATTTTGATTATTGAAATCAAATATTCTCTTTTTATAAATGTTTTGCTAGATTGATATTTAACTTCTAATTCTTTTATAACTCTATTCTTGAATCTTCTTATTGTTATAATAGGATTTTATAATCTCTCTAGTAAAATGTGGTAATTTTGTTAGATATTACTTTTGCCATAGTATTGCCTCTAGGGTATGCAATGTTCTTGAGTTTTTCTAGCTAAGTTATTATTTTCTAGACTAAATTGTTGGAAAAATTGTGAATATAATCAACCAAAGAGAGTTCTATTAATAAAGTTTGTTTCCAAATCTTCCAATAGGATAGTTTATGCGTTTACTTACCAATTATGTACTAAATTGGATTGGTAGTGGATGCTTAACAACATTGGTGGACAAACCCAAATGCCCTAGTGATTTTAATTATTGAATTTTACCAAACTTTCAATCATATTTTTCTATATATTATTGGTGCTTTTGACGTGTTCTTGTTTTCCTTTTCTCGGTGGAACAACAACCTTAGCTACACTACAATTTCCGTTATAAAATTGGACGACATCAATGCCCCTAAAACATATAAGAAGATAAAAATACACCATAAACCTAAAAATTAACCGAAATACCTTCGAACCTAACCAAATGACCAAAAGACCCTGAAACCTAAAAAAATGATAGAAATACCCCTAAAACCTAAAAAAGCACTTATGGATATTGACTTTTTATGAACAAATATGGAAGATTCGCATCAAGTTCTATTTCAAACCACAATTAATGAAAAGTAATGTTGTGAGTTAAACTAAAACTATGCTGTTTTAATTTGGTCCTTTTTGTTTCATTGATGAGTAATGTAATATATTTTAATTATAGATGTAGGTTTGTAATGTAATGAGATATTTCTTAGATGGTTAGACCAACTGTTATGTAATGAGATATTATAAATTTTCTTGATAAGTGATGTGAAGGTCATAAGAAGTAAGGAAGATTCTAATCAAATTATTCAAGCTCGACGCCATTACACTCAAGTAGAGGTTGATGGTCGAATTTTTTATAATCTTTATGACGATGCTCACGTTAAGGTTAGTTTTAATTTGAAGTGTTATGCTATTTATAGTATATTTTAGTTTGATAGTCTAACTTACATTTTTGTTTGTTTGTTTGTTTGTTGTGTTTAGGCTGCTAAAGGAAAGCCTAGCCATGTTTGCAAGATTGTGAAGATGTTTGAGGCTGTGGATAAAAGTTCTTATTTTACAGCTCAATGGTGTTATATAGCCAAGGATACGGTAAGTATCATCTTAATACCATCTCTTAATTGATTTTGATCCTCAATATTTAGCTTGCTAATGCCTAGTTCTAATTAAATTTTTTTTCACATGTCATATAGAAATCTCATAATCTTATCGAGAGCAAGTGGATATTCTATTCAGAAATCCGGGATGATAATCCATTGGATTGTTTGGTTGAAAAATTAACAATTGCTAGGATTCCTTTGAATTTATGATTTCAAGTTATTATAAGCATTCTCTGATTTTTATATAATGTGATAGTAATTAAAGTTTTTTTTTTAGGTTGATTCAGCAAAGAGAAAGTCAATTCCCAACTGTGATTATTACTATGACATGCTCTATTTATTGCCATATTTTACATTTGTTAAGTTACCAGCAAGTTGAAATTTTGTGTTATTCGTATCAAATTGTATTTGTGTTTTTAAATTTGAAAAACTTTATTTTCATTTCTCCTATTTTTCCCTCTTATAAACTTGCAGAAGAGAGGATTAGTTGCTGTGTGATATCATTGACAATTTCTTGTAAGTGTGACACGAATGAAGTTAAAGTTAAAGAAGTTTCTTTTTCATCTACAATTCATATGAATGAAGCTCTATTTCAAATCATAGTTAATGAAGAGTAATGTTGTGAGTTAGACTAAAATTATGTTGTTTTAATTTGGTCCTTTTTGTTTCATTGATAAGTAATGTAATACATTTTAATTACAGATGTAGGCTTGTAATGTAATGAGATATTTCTTAGATGGTTAGACCTACTGTTATGTAATGAGATATTATAAATCTTCATGATAAGTTATGTGATGACGATGTTAGGTCCTAAGAAGTAAGGATGATTTTGATTAAATTATTCAAGCTCAACGCCATTACACTCAAGCAAAGGTTGATGGTCAAATTCTTTATAATCTTTATGATGATGCTTACGTTAAGGTAAATTTTAATTTGAAGTGCTACGCTATTTATTGTATATTTTATTTTGATAGTCTAACTTGTGTGTTATTTCTACAAGATTGTGGAGATCTTTGAGGTTGTGGATGGAAGTTCTCATTTTACAGCTCAATGGTAATATAGAGCTGAGGATACAGTAAGTGTCATCTTAATGCCTAGTTCTAATTTTTTTTTTTTTTTTTAAAAAAAAATTCCACATGTCATATGGAAATGTCATAATCTTTTCGAAAGCAAGCACGTATTCTATTCAGAAATTCGGGATGATAACTCATTGGATTGTTTGGTTGAAAAATTAACAATTGCTAAGATTCCTTTGAATGTACGATTTCAAGTTCCTATATACGTTCTCTGATTTTTATATAATGTGCTAGTAATTAAAATTTGTTTCTCAAGTTGATCCAGCAAAAAGAAAGTCAATTCTCATTTGTGATTATTACTGTGACATGCTCTATTTATTGCCACATTCTACATTTGTTAAGTTACCAGTTGGTTGAAATTGTGTGTTATTCACATCAAATTGTATTTGTGTTATTAAATTTGAAAGACTTTATTTTCATTTCTCCCATTTCCCCCCCCCCCTTATAAACTTGTAGAAGAGAGGCATAGTAACTGTGAGGCATCATCGACAATTTCTTGTGAATGTGATATGAATGGGGTTGAACTTGAAGAAGTTTCTTTTTCATCGATAGTTCATATGAATGATGCTCTATTTCAAATCACAGTTAATGAAGAGTAATGTTGTGAGTTAAACTAAAATTATGTTGTTTTAATTTGGTCATTTTTGTTTCATTGATGAGTAATGTAATATATTTTAATTACAAATGTAGGCTTGTAATGTAATGAGATATTTCTTAGATGGTTAGACCTACTGTAATGTAATGAGACATTATAAATTTTCTTGATAAGTGATGTGATGATGATATTATGTCATAAGAAGTAAGGATGATTTTGATCAAATTATTCAAGCTCGACGCCATTACACTCAAGTAGAGATTGATGGTTGAATTATTTATAATCTTTGTGATGATGCTGATGTTAAGGTAAGTTTTAATTTAAAGTGCAATGCTATTTATTATATATTTTATTTTGATAGTCTATCTTGTACTTTTTTTTCTTTTTTTTGTTGGCTGTGTTTATGCTACTGAAGGAAAGTATAGTTATATTTGCAAGATTATGGAAATGTTAGAGGTTGTGGATGGAAGTTCTTATTTTATAGCTCGATGGTATTATAGAGCCAAGGATACGGTAAGTATCATCTTAACACCATCTCTTAATTGATTTTGGTCCTCAATATTTAGCTTTCTAATACCTAGTTCTAATTAAATTTTTTTTCTACATGTCATACAGAAATCTCATAATCTTATAAAGTGCAAGTGGGTATTCTATTCAGAAATCCAAGATGATAACCCATTGGATTGTTTCGTTGAAAAATTAACAATTGTTAGGATTCCTTTGAATGTATGATTTTAAATTCTTATATTCATTCTCTAATTTTTATATAATGTGAAAGTAATTAAAGTTTGTTTTTCAAGTTGATCCAGCAAAAATAAAGTCAATTCCCAATTGTGATTATTACTGTGACATGCTCTATTTATTGCCATATTCTACATTTGCTAAGTTACTAGCAGGTTGGAATTTTGTGTTATTCGCATCAAATTGTATTTGTGTTTTTAAATTTGAAAGACTTTATTTTAATTTCTTGTATTTTTTTTTTTCCTCCTTATAAACTTGCAGAGCTGCATAGTAGCTGTGAGGCATCATCGACAATTCTTGTAAGTGTGATATGAATGGGGTTGAACTTGAAGAAGTTTCTTTTTCATCGACAATTCATATGAATGAGGCTCAATTTCAAATCATTGTTAATGAAGAGTAATGTTGTGAGTTAAACTAAAATTATGTTGTTTTAATTTGGTCCTTTTTTATTCAATGATGAGTAATGTAATATTTATTAATTATAGATGTAGGCTTGTAATGTGAGATATTTTTTAGATGGTTAGACCTACTATTATGTAATGAGATATTATAAATCTTCTTGATAAGTGATGTGATGATGATATTACGTCATAAGAAGTAAGAATAATTTTAATCAAATTATTCAAGCTCGACGCCATACACTCACTCAGAGGTTGATGGTCAAATTCTTTATAATCTTTATGATGATGCTCATGTTAAGGTAAGTTTTAATTTGAAGTGCTATGCTATTTATTGTATATTTTATTTTGATAGTCAACTTTTATAGTAGACAGAGCAACAATCTTCTGTAGATTTGAAGCCTAAGATATAGCTGTACCACCCAAAGTAAATACAAAACCTATAGTACTGTTTCTGCTGTCATGTCATTAGCTAAATCAGCATTTACGAAACCCTGTAGTTTCAAATTTGCACCTGTGAAGCAAAGACATGTATCTGATGAACCTCTCAGATACCTTAAAATCCACTTGATTGCCTCCCAATGATGCTTTCCTGTCCTACTCATGTATCTATTCATAACTTCTATTGCATGTGTAATGTCTGGCCTTGTACAAACCATAGCATACATCAGGCTGCCAATAACTAAGGCATAGGGTACCTTGCTCATATGGTCCCTTTCTTCTTTCGTCTTCGGTGACTGTTCTTTACTTAGTCTAAAATGAGCCAAGGGTGTGCTCACTGGTTTAGCTTCATTCATGTTGAATCTGCTGAGAATCTTCTTCACATACTTTGTTTGTGAAAGTTTCAATAAACCATTAGCCTTGGCTCTAGTGATTCTCATACCAAGGATTTGTTTTGCAGCTCCCAAATCCTTCATTGCAAATTGTTTTGACAATTACTTCTTCAGATTATTAATCTCTTCAGTGCTAGACCCCACGATGAGCATATCATCTACATACAGCAGTAAAATGATATATGAGTTGTCAAAGAACTTAACACAGTAACAATGATCAGCTTCACATCTCTTGAACACAATTCTACACATAAAACTGTCAAATTTCTTGTACCACTGTCTTCACAACTGGAGAAAATATTTATGAGTAATCAATGTCTTTCTTCTATTGGAAACCTTTGACAATTAATCTAGCCTTGTAGTGTTTTCTTCCATCATACTCATTCTTTATTTTGTATATCCACTTATTGTGTCAAGCCATCTTTCCTGTTGGTAGTTCAGTCAGTTCCCATGTCTGATTCCCCAATAAGGAATCCATCTCATCCTTCATGGCTAACTCTTACTTGCTAGAATTTTCATCTTTTAAGGCTTCATCAAAACACTTTGGCTCACCACCATTAGTCAACAAGATATAATTTAGAGCGGATGAATAACTCTGTGAAGGTCTAGTGATCTTGGAAGATCTACGAACTTCAGCAATAGGTGTACTCTGATCTACCTATAAATTTACATTCTCCTTATCTTTTTAACCCCTTTTATGGACAGTATTTTCAGTTAATTCATCTAAGGTTAACAAACTCATATTTCTTTTGATCTATCTTTATAACATCTGGCACTATAGTTGATCTGTCAATGTACATAACATGTTCATTAAATATCACATTTCTACTTCTGATAATTTTTCGGATTTATTCATCCCAAAACTGATAGCCAAATATCTCATCACCATAGTCAATAAAAAAACATATTTTAGACTTTGCATCAAGTTTATTAACAGCATCAGAATCAATATGAACATAAGAAACACAACCAAAAACTTTTAAATGAGAAAACTTTACCTCTTTACCGCTTCAAACCTCTTAAGAATTTTGAACTCCATGGGAACTAATGGTCCTCGGTTTATCAGGTAAGCTGCAGTATTAACAACATCAACCCAAAAAGTTTTTGGTAATCTAGCATGCAACCTCATACTCCTAGTACGCTCATTGAGAGTTTTGTTTATGCGCTCAGCCACACCATTCTGCTGTGGTGTCCCAAGAATGGTCTTCTCCATCCTAATTCCATGTGTAGCACAATACTCATTGAACCCTCCATCTATGTACTCTCCTCTATTGTCTAACCTCAGACTTTTTACTTTCAAATCTACTTCTGTCTCAGCCATAGCCTTCCACTTCTTAAAAGTCTTAAATACGTCAGATTTACTTTTCAGAAAATAAACTCATACTTTTCTGCTTGAATCAATGAAAGTGATGTAACACCTTGAACCTCCAAGGAATGCAATCGGAGAAGGCCCCCTCAAATCAGTGTGTACTAACTCTAATTTTCCAACCTTCAGTATTTTGCCAGTTTTCAGGAAGCTCACCATTTTCTGCTTTCCTAAAATGCAGCTTTCACACATATCAAAATTAATAGACTTCAATTCTGGTAGTTTCCCTTTTGACAGTAGCATCTTCATCCATTCCTCACTCATGTGACCAAGTCTGTGGTGCCATAAGCTTGCATCAATACCTACTTCAGCAACTGCAATTGTGTCTCTTGGATTTGAGGTTATATACAAAGTACCAGTTTTTTTTTTTTTTCCACAAGCCAATACCATGGCTCCCTTTGTAACTTTTCAAGTATCACCAACAAATAGTATTGCATGCCCTTCATCATCAACTTGTCCAACAGAAATCAAATTCCTCTTTAGGTCAAGAATATGTCAAACCTTCTATAGTAACATGACAGGCCCATTGGGCAGTATAATCCAGACATCTCTCATACCCACAACATCCAAGGCTTTTCCATCAGCCAAATACACCTTACCAAAATCACCTTCAACATAGTTCTATATGATTTTTTGGTGTGGAGTGATATGAAACGAAGCTCCTCCGAAGTCCAAAACCCAATCATCAAGTAGACTATCTATAGCAAGAAGTATTGCACCTTGTACTTCATCTGTTACAGCATTAGCAGAATCATCATTCTTCTTCTTAGGGCTTTTGCAGTGCCTCTTAATGTGGCCAGCCTTGCCACAGTTCCAACATTGTACTTGTTGGCCAGATTTAGATTTACTTCTGTTTCGATTGGAATTTCTAGATTTTAATCTACCCCAACTTGAGTTTCGGTCATTATCTCTACCTCTTGTCTCAAGGTTTAGGGCAGAATCAGATCCTGAGGTTTCACTTGCATCTCTTCTGCAAATCTCCTCAGCTAGAACTAGATCTTGTATGTTATTATACTTCAATTTTTATTTTCCAGTAGAATTGCTTATTGTAGCCTTCCAATTGTTTGGCGAAAAAGATCAGAACATGGATCTCATCATCAAAATCAATTTCTAAGGAAGATAGTTAATTTGTGATAGTGTTAAATTCATTCAGATATTGTGCTACTGATCCATTCTCTGCCATCTTCAAATTGAATAGTTTTTTCATCAGATGCACCTTGTTATTTGCTAATGGCTTTTCATACATACTAGACAAAGCCTTCATCAGATCTGATGTGATCTTCTGCTTCACAACATTGTGTGCAATAGACCTTGACATTGTGTGGTCTTCTGCTTCAAGAAGAGTCCATTCATCATGTTTCATCGTTGCAAGTTTCTCCCCCAAGAGCGGTAGATGCAACTTCTTCCCAGAGAGGTAGTCCATGATCTGCATCTTCCAGAATCCAAAGTCTGTGCCATCGAATTTTTCTATTCCAGACGCCTTTCCTATTTCTTCTACCATTGCTTCCACTCAAACCTAACCCTAGGCTCTGATACCAGTTGAAGTGAATATACACGAAATTCCCAAATCTGTGAGATGTAAAAATAAAGAAAAAAATATATATGCCAAAGAAAACAATCACACAAGACAATATTTACGTGTTTCGACAATTTGCTTATGTCCACGAAGTTACAGAGATTTCACTATTCTTAAAGAAAAACACAAGATGCAGCAGTACAATTTTCTCTCTAGAAAACAGCATCAAACCCTAATCTCCAAACAACGGTTTTTTCTATCTTGCGCATAGGATTCATAATGGGCTACCAAATGGGCCAATGGTATGCAAGATTGTGGAAATGTTTGAGGCTGTGGATAGAAGTTCTTATTTTACAACTCAATGGTATTACAGAGCTAAGTATACGGTAAGTATCATTTTAACACTATCTCTTAATTGATTTTTTTCCTCAATATTTAGCTTGCTAATGCCTTGTTCTAATTAAAAGTTTTTTCCACATGTCATACAGAAATGTCATAATCTTATCGAGAGCAAGCGCGTATTCTATTTAGAAATCTGACTTGATAACCCATTCAATTGTTTGATTGAAAAATTAACAATTATTAGGATTCCTTTGAATGTTTGATTTCTAGTTCTTATATACGTTCTTTGATTTTTATATAATGTAATAGTAATTAAAGTTTGTTTTTCAGGTTGATCCAGCAAAGAGAAAGTCAATTCCCAATTGTGATTATTACTGTAACATGCTCTATTTATTGCCATATTCTACATTTGTTAAGTTACCAGCATGTTGGAATTTTGTGTTATTCACATCAAATTGTATTTGTGTTTACAAATTCCAACCCACTGGTAACTTAACAAATGTATAATCTGGCAATAAATTGATCATGTCACAGTAATAATCACAATTGGGAATCGACTTCTCTTTGCTGTATCAACCTAAAAAACAAACTTTAATTACTATCACATTATATAAAAATCAAAGAATGTATATAAGAACTTGAAATTATACATTCAAAAGAATCCTAGCAATTGTTAATTTTTCAACTAAACAATCCAATGGGTTATCATCTCGGATTTCTGAATAGAATACACGTTTGCTCTTGATAAGATTATTACATTTCTATATGACATGTGGAAAATTTTTTTAATTAGAACTAGGCATTAGCATGCTAAATATTGAGGACCAAAATAAATTAAGAGATGGAGTTAAGATGATACTTACCGTATCCTCAACTCTATAATACCATTGAGCTGTAAAATAAGAACTTCCATCCACAACCTCAAACATCTCCACAATCTTGCAAATATAACTAGGCTTTCCTTTAGCAACCTAAACACAACAAACAAACAAACAAAAATACAAGTTAGACTATCAAAATAAAATATACAATAAATAGCATAACACTTCAAATTAAAACTTACCATAACGTGAGCATCATCATAATGATTATAAAGAATTCGACTATCAACCTCTTCTTGAGTTTAATGGCGTCGAGCTTGAATAATTTGATCAAAATCATCATTACTTTTTATGACCTAACATCATCATCACATCACTTATGAAGAAAATTTATAATATTTCATTACATAATAGTAGGTCTAACCATATAAGAAATATCTCATTACCTTACAAGCCTACATCTATAATTAAAATATATTACATTGCTCATCAATGAAACAAAAATGAACAAATTAAAACAACATAATTTTAGTTTAACTTACAAAATTACTCTTCATTAACTTTAATTTGAAATAGAGCTTGATGGCAATCTTCCATCTTTGTTCATAAAAAGTCAATATCCATAAGTACTTTTTTAGGTTTTAGGGGTATTTCTACCATTTTTTAAGTTTTGGGGTCTTTTGGTCATTTTGTTCTAGGTTTCAAGGGTATTTCAATCAATTTTTAGCTTTATGGTGTATTTTTATCATCTTATATGTTTTCGGGGCATTTTTGCCATTTTATAGGTTTTGAGGGTATTTTAGTCATTTTCATAAGTTTCAGGGGGTATTTTAGTCATTTTCATAAGTTTCAGGGGGTATTTTAGTCATTTTTAGGGTTAGGGGGTATTTTTTATTTTTAGGTTTCGGGGGTATTTCAGTCATTTTTTAGGTTTTAGGGGTATTTTAGTTTGGTAATTCTTAGGTTTTGAAGGTATCTTAGTCATTTTTAGGTTTATGGGGTATTTTGGTAATTTTTTGTTTTCGAGAGGTATTTTAGTTTTTTTTTGGGTTTAGGAGGTATTTTGGTAATTTTTAGGTTTCAGGGGGTAGTTTGGTCATTTTTTAGGTATAAGAGATATTTTGGTAATTTTTAGATTTCGAGGGTATTTTAATCATGTTTTAGGTTACGGGAGTATTTCAGTCATTTTAAGGTTTAGGGTATTTTGGTAATTTTAATGTTTCAGGGGTATTTCGGTAATTTTTAGGTTTCGGGGATATTTTGATAATTTTAGAGGATTTTAGGAGTACTTTGGTCATTTTGAAGTTTTAGGGGAAATTTGGTAATTTTGATTATTGGATAATTGGGTGGGTTAGGGTTTAACCATAATAATTAGGTTGAGTTGGGTTTGATTTAGAAGTAATTAGTTAAATGGGTAAATGGGTAATATTCAAACCTTACCCAATTACCTTCTATCCATTAAGAATCGAGTATTACCCAAAACATTTAGATCGGATAGGGTTGGATATCCATTACCATAAGGGTATGGTCATCCTAGTATAAGTAACAGTAACGCTCTTTTAAACTCTAATTATTAAATATCATATCATGTATCGTAATATATACAAATACTTAATAAAATTTATAAAAAATTATAGATACACATGTATAAAAAGTATATTCATTATAAATTTTGAATATATTTAACTAATGACTAATTTATTCATCATTTATGTAACAATATTTAAAAAGCTAACTAAAAAAAATTAGATTAGCATGTATTTATAGCATACACATTCAAATTGATTAAACTCAAGAGTGATAATACATAACAAATGATCCAAAATAATAATTCATTTTTATCATATTCATAATCAACTTCATCTAAGTTAATGTTATCATCATGTTCATCATTTTGCATTCGTATTTCTTCATCATCATTAATATTTACTATCTCTTATTGTTCTTTTATTTTAATAATTTTAAAAAAATAAAAATAAATCTTCTTAGCATTTTAGTTTTTTAAACTTATAACAATAATGACAAAAATAAAAAATAATTATGTTGTTAATTAATACCTTATTCACAGTATAGAAAAAAAAAATTGTAAATATGAAAGTGAAGTGTAAGTGTGTATTCCAAATTTTGTAAGATAAAGAAAAAAAAAAATTCTGGACATGTTATTTTATTAGGCTAAATTAACTAACCTAATAATTTTGTGTTAAAGTACAAATTTTAGCCAAAAATACTCATCTTAAAGCATAGGTCTATGTATTATACGATACCTACAATTCAACGATACGATACGCACATTGTATGATATAATTTACACTGGTGACTCTACTTGTATGTGAGGGTGGTGTCAAAAAAAAAAAAATTATACATGCAAAAAAAATTTATATAAATAATTATTTTAAATTAATATGTTTCGTGACTACCCTGACTTGAAAAAAAAAATGTATGTATATACTTTAAAAAAAATATTATATACTATGTTAATCTATTCTAACCACTCTAATAAAAATGCTAAACACCTTTATTTGATAATCATAAGAATTTGAGTTCAATAAATATAAAAGTAATGTTACATCCACAATATTTTCACAATAAATTTTATGTAGTAAGCTATTACTAATTCTAATTCGAGTTCAATATTGACATGTTTTACTACCAATAATAAGCCAACAACATGTTGCATAAGAGTTGTTATGAAATTGTTGTGGTTACTTTCCCTCACAATACATTCTCAATGTACTCGAGTTGGTTTCTTTTTTAATAATATTTTTCGTTACCTATTAAAAAAAAAAAAATGTTGTGGTCTCTTTATTACTCTCATTCAACATTTTCAATTTGCACTTTATCTTTTATTAGTATATTTTTTTCCTTATTCCCTTTTTTAGTATAAAAAAACTGTAATATTTCATGTATTTGCGTGTTTTTTTTTTGTGATGTTGATATGTTCAAATTTTTTTATTTATTAAATTTTAAATAATTTAAGTTTCTTAGTGACCACTATAAAAAAAATTCCTAAAGCCATCATTGACGATTTATGAATACTTCTAATATACTTTTATGATATTGAACTCTTTATACTCAATACAATACATATCATACAATATATATCGCATATCGTACTATATTGATAACTATTACTCTCAAATTCCACATTTGTAAAAATAAATAAATAAACAACAACAACTATAAAGAACATCCCAAACCACCTATTCAGATGGACTCTAAAACGAGTCTGTGCTTATCGTTTGGTTTTTTTTTAAAAAGAGCCGAGCCTGAGCAAGCAAAAAGGAACTTAAATAATTGACACACAGCCCAACCTACGGCCACGACCAGTCTTCCAAATTGCTTACTCCAACCTACCTAACACTGCTTGACACTTGGATTACACGTGTCTTTTTGCATGTGCCAGTGCTGCTATATACCTACTCGCAGTGTAGTACATGACTCTTTTGATAATTGACGACATGTCGTATAAGCTTCATTTCCAATCCTCTCCAAACTCCAGACCCCGTAGCCGTAGATATTATCTTAAGTACAGTAGTACTGTTACTGTACTTAGTACTTACAAAATTACCAAACCAGAGACTGTTTCCACCTAATTTGACACAGTCTCTCTAGAAGGTTCCAGTTCCACACACTTCTCCTTCCTTTTTTTTTGTAGACTGCAACATTCCAGACAATTCTTTTTCTCTTCTTTTCTCCTCATCTCCCTCAAAATTCCACAATCTGAGCCAACAACAACACCAAGTTTTAACAGCCGAAGCTCCACCAAACCCAATACCAAAATAGCAAGTTTTTTATTATTTATATATATATAGTTTCTCATCTAAGACTTGCAAGTTTAGTCAACTAGCTGAAAGAAAAAAGAGATGGGTGTGGATTACTATAAGATATTGCAGGTAAACAAGAACGCCAATGATGAGGATTTAAAGAAAGCTTACAGAAAGCTTGCCATGAAATGGCACCCTGATAAGAACCCCAATAACAAGAAAGAAGCTGAGGCCAAGTTCAAAGAGATCTCTGAGGCGTATGAGGTATGCGTTATCTTCTTAATTGTTCACTTTCTCTCTCTCTTTTTGAATTATGCATTCCCTCTTTGCTCTTTGACCTTCTCTATATAATGTTATTCATCATTAGACTATGGTGTATAGTTTTGTTAATTATATTGTGATGAATTATGCACTTGTACTAAATGCATAGGCTGACAGGAAGTGGAAAATTAATCATTTTGATCCTGCATGACACTGTTTCTATATGTAATTTCTTGACAACTAATAAAAATGAGTGTTTTAATTAACTTGCTCTTTTTTTGGTGACCCTGAAATGAAAATCACATTTTGTCATCTGGGTATTCAAGATTTTAAACATTTTCCTAGGCTTTATAAGATTGCCCTGTTGTGTTATGTCCCTTTTCTAAGGAACCCCAATTTTTAATCTCATCTTATTAATTATGTGTTGGTTTAAGATAGGTTCTAAGTGATCCCCAGAAGAGAGCAATCTATGATCAGTATGGTGAAGAAGGGCTTAAAGGCCAAGTGCCACCCCCTGATGCAGGGGGACATGGTGGGGCCTCCTTCTTCCAAACTGGGGATGGCCCAACAATGTTCAGGTTCAACCCCAGAAATGCTAATGACATTTTCGCTGAGTTTTTCGGCTATTCAAGCCCATTTGGAGGAATGGGAAGCAGTGGCAGTGGCATGAGGAGTTCAAGGCCTTTTGGTGGAATGTTTGGGGATGATATATTTAGCTCATTTGGAGAGGGCCGACCAATGAGTCAAGGTCCGCGTAAGCCTCCTCCGATTGAGAAGACACTGCCGTGTACCCTCGAGGAGCTATATAAGGGAACTACCAAAAAGATGAGGATCTCAAGGGAAATTATGGATGCGAGTGGGTAAGTGTTTCTTGGTATTTCTATCTGTAGAATTGCCACATATGTTTGTTGTGTGTGTGAATTGTTCATTTTCTGATAGCTAATAGTTGCCTTCCATGCATCTGCTTTACTACTACTTTATTGAGAAGTTGTTTCTTCTTCTATGTGGATTGTTAGTTGTTGAAAGGAATGAATTTGTTTCTTTTACTCCCACCATCACATACTATTCGTTTGTCTCTATATCAAGATGTCCAAAAATGGATGCCAACTTTATAAATGAGTTTATGCAGCTTTTTTTATTCTTTCAAAATACCCTGACATGTTTTTCTCCCTATTGAGTTTGCATAGATGGATCAAGTGTGTAATTGGTTTGAATATGAATGGTATGTGTTATAAATGTGTTGTTGTATTCATTTGAAAGTGTATTGATGTGATTGTAATGCAATGTGTTTGTGGCAGTGGAAGATTTTTATTTTGTTAGGAGTTAGATCTCTATAATATGCTGCTTTTTTTTTTTTTTTTTTTAAATATATTTCTCTCCTGAAAACCCTTGCATATTCACAAGTTTCTAGGCCCACACAAGCACACAAGCACTTGAACATACAAACAAACATCGGTTCAACATATTGAGTTGAAGCAATGTTTCTACAATTGGCGGAGCTTATCTAAGTTCCTGAGTAGAATCAATCGATCATCATCCTTGGTGGTGGCAGCATCTGTTAGTGTTATGACTTATGTGGTAGGAGCAGGATGGAGATACTATTAGGAAAGGTGCCATGATAGTGGCAGAAGTGGCGGTGGTCATGGTAGATTGCCATTATAGTTTCCAAAATGTTGTCACCATCATTGCCAGCACTTGGATTGTTATTGATGCTGGTGCTGTAACTGTTCACTTCACAGTCGGCTCAGGCATCGCTAGTTGGATTAAAGAGATGGACCATTTGCTCATTATCCTTAAGCAATAGGCAGTGAGATGACCACCTTAAAATCCATTCCACTTTAAGTTGTAAGCAGCATCATTACTGTGAGATGAATTGGGTTCTACTACTAGATTGTCTTGTATGTTTCACATTATAACTACTGGAAGAGATTGCAATACTCATATTCTTTATCTGTTGATTGCTTCATTGGTAAGTTGGTATGAACATTGGGAATATTAATTCGTATGGCATGGCTTGCTTCTTCAGATTCACACTCTTATATTTGTTTTTCCAGGAAATTATAATAATTAATTTTGAGCATCTAGAGTGCCATTTACACTAATTATCCACACTGCTGAGAAGACAAGGGTTAGTAAACTAGTTGCCTATCTTGTAAAAATTACACTCAGCAGTGGAGTTTAGATTTAGCAGTCTCTTTGAGCTGGTTGAATACTATTAGGATTTAAGCTGGTCTTTCTCAGTTTTTTGTTCTTGAAGTTCTGAGTTTGTTTTCTCTTCATGAAGTTTCATCCTCATACTGCAGTTGTGTTATTTGCACGGCTAATTAGGCTTAACTCATGTCATATTCTCTTTCCAGAAAATGAAACCATCCTGATGTGTTTATGGTTTACTAACAGGGGCGGCACTACGTTGAAGGCAGGGGGTTCAATGAACCCCCTGACCTGTAAAAAAGAAAAAATTTATATATAATTTTTTTTTTTTAATTTTTTACCCCTACAATAAAAATTTTCCTGACCTTAAAAGCCTGGCTGAATTTAGCTTCTAAACAATTCCAACAGAAAATTTGTTGGTCTTAAATCTTCAGGAAAAAAAGAAAGAAAGCCCATAATCAATCAAATTAAAAACAAAAAGCCAAACCAAACCTAAGAGAGCAAAACGTACTCTTCCCCCACTTCACTCTCCAAACCCAAAGATCTCAAAGACTTAAAAATCCAACCTTGTCACTGCATCACCCATATTCTGCTGCCGCGTTTCCTGATCTAACCTAGTAAGGTTGCATCGCCTATCACTGGTGTGTCCCTGATCTACCACTCCGTTGCTTGATCTCTCACGCGATCTCAATTCTCAGCTGATTTATTATTTTAATTTCATCTCTCTTTCTCTCACTCTTTCACCGTGTGTGTTTATTAGTTTATAGTGTTTTGATAAACTATCTTTTACCGTGTGTACTTGTGTAATTATTTGGTTATAGTGTTTTGATAAAAAGCTTTGAAGTTTTGAGTTTTTATCTTTTTCACTTTTGAGTTTGTGACCATCAGTTTCTATGCTTGTGTTTACTGTTTGATTGTCTGAGTGTTTTGATATAAAGTTTTTGAGTGGATCAGTCAGGGGGAGCATTAACACTAAAAAGAAAATGAAAGTATGAAACGATTAAACAATTTAGTCACTTACTCAGTGGAGACATAAATTAATAAATTAAATTAAAGAATTGTATAAATATACAAAAGAACTGCTCAAAAATGTCTTGTGAATTCAATAAAAGAATTGCAAAGAGTAAAAGATATAAATTAATAAATTAAGGTATTCTAAGCAATAATAATTAATACAGTTTATTTAGAAACACTAGATGACTTTTAAGATTTAATTTTAGTAACAATAATTAGTGTGTTCATTGTATTAGGAAAAAATATGTCAAATGAACTTTATAGTTTATCTTTTATTCTTTTGCTAGTACTATTGATAAACTTGTGATAACAAATGGGAGATCAATGGGATGAATGATTATTTGGCTGTGTATATTGAAAAATATGTAACTAATGATTACTTGGTGATGTTGTTAAATTCAAGTTCTCTTTTGTTTTAGATTTTATATAGTTTATATTTCTTATTGATCTAATAACCCCCTTAGAAAAAATCCTAAAGCCGACACTGTTTACTAACTTCATATTATGTTATACAGGAAGACCTTACCTGTGGAGGAAATCTTAACCATAGAAATTAAGCCTGGCTGGAAAAAGGGAACAAAAATTACTTTTCCAGAGAAAGGGAATGAGCAGCTAAATGTTCTTCCTGCAGATCTTGTATTCATAATTGACGAGAAGCCCCACAGCACATTTACAAGGGATGGCAATGACCTTGTTTTCACACAGACGATTCCGCTTGTAGAAGCTTTAACAGGCTACACAGTCCGTCTTACAACACTCGACGGAAGGAGCTTGACCATCCCCATCAACAATGTGATTCATCCAGACTATGAGGAGGTTGTTCCAAAGGAAGGCATGCCAATACCAAAAGACCCCTCCAAGAGAGGTAACTTGAGAATCAAGTTTAAAATCAAATTCCCGACAAGGTTGACTGATGAACAGAAGTCTGGAATCAAGAAACCTCTGGCACCATAAATAGGATCCTGGCCAGTAGCTCTGTGAATATTTTTTGAGATGGATTTGATTTGTGTCACTAGTTGTGTTGTAAGGTTTCACACATTTGGGCCGGCAAAGAAAAGAAAGCACCAAATAAAGTCTGTTTTTGTTAGCTATTCTGTTCAGCGGTTGTAGTGTCATAGCCATGTAACAAAATCAGTGAACAAGCCAAGTCTTAATGTGATCCTATTTTGTATTTATTGGTTACATTTTACTTGAAAATATCATGTCAAAATATGACGACGTGCGATAGCATTGATACATTACGAACTTATCAACTTCTTAATGCGTGATGCTTTTGAATTTGTTGTCTAAAAAAGGTTGTTGACAAGGCGTGTCAGCAGGGACGGAGAAAAAAAAATCATGAAAACATTGCACTATATCAAAGGGAATCTTTAAAATATATATATACTATTTATTTCATGTTAAGGGATGTTTGGTATCAATGTGTGTAATGTTGTCTGCAATGTATAAAATTCAAACTAGCGTCGGACTGATTAAAGGTTTTGTTATTGGCGTTGTTTTATCTGTGTTTGTCTAAATTTTTATCTTTCATTAAAAGATCAACTAGAAGACAAAACCACAGTTTCACACCACAGACCACTACTGTCAACTTTTTTTTTTATTTAGGAAAAGCCATTCTATATTTCTATTACCATGTTTATCAAACACATGCCCTCGTCAATTAATTTTCTGACAGGCATAATTGTCTTCACCACACTAATTAGCAAAAGGTTTCTGATATGCTAGGCATAATTGGCTTCAAAACATAACCTAATGCGTAATAGACAAGCGTGTACACCTTAAGCGACTTCAAGATCCTATATCTAGAGCATGCTCATTAATAACTCAACCATAGTCGCCTTCAACACCGTCTACAATGCTAGAACCAAGAGCCAAAATCATCATCCCAAAAGCAAAAATCATCTTCAGTTGCCATTCGGTTTTTATAGTAACATCTGCCTTCATCGTCCCATACATCATCATCATCATCAATATCGACTTCTTCATCGAAAAAGGCTATACTTAAAACCATACGCCAGTAACGCTTTTCAACACCATCTAGAAGTACCTGATACCCATAATGGTCAACACTTGGATCATGCATAGGTATGCTACGCTTAACTTTTCTCTTTCGACGAAGAAAAGCTGGACCAAGACTCTCTTGACAGATTCGCTTTTGAGGCCAATTCTTCCCACGGTTAGCTTTCATCACATCGGTGATTTTTTCAATAAAAGCAAAGTCATAACTTTTATCATTATAGTGGATAAACCTTAAAACGATGTTTGAAGAAAACTCAGGTGGAGTTAGCTTAGCAAAATCCTGAGAAACCTTTTCTAGATCAAGCGAAAAACCCTTTATCTGATCCATAAGAGCTTCCTCGGACGTCCACAAAGGATAAGGGATAAAAACCTTTTCAATCCCTCTCTGAAAATGTTTTGAGGTTGTAGATGAATCTGATGATGGTTTATGTGATGATTGTTGTATGCTCAAATCACATTTTGACTTCAAAATGGCCTCTGATGATTCTGTGACGGGCTCCATTGTAGATAGCTTGTGAAGCGGACCTAGTTGATCCTCCAATTCCAATGATTTCGCCAATCTCTAGCTTCATCCCAAACCCTAGATTTGCCATGGTCTCTCTCTCTCTCTCTCACCGCCTCTGTCTCTCTCTTTCAGCAAAACAAAACTGCGGTTTGTAGAGGTTGAGAGGGCTAGTATTAATGGCGTGTCACTACTGTCAACTTACATTACATAATACTCGACCATTAAATTAACCAATCAAATGCCCACACTTTACTATTTCTACTGCTAAAATAAAAGGCAATAGCTTTACCTGTTGTAAAGTCAAAAGACTCAAAACATGTGGAGAGATTTCAGACGGAAATAGAAAAGAGACGAGGAAGATGAAATACCAAAAGAATGAGAGCAGATTGGGCTAGGCACGGCGAGATGATGCTCGTGGTGGCGCCGGCGTGGCACCACTTTCCACAGCAAAAGAGGCGCAACTTGTGGGACACTCGGTCACAGTCTCACTTGCTATTTGACTGGTATTTTAGGGGTTTTTTTTTTTTTTTTTTGGGTAAATTTGAAGAGATTTTACGGACTGGAATCTGGTTTTTATTTTTATATTTATAATTGTTTCTGAAAGGCTTAAACCATGGGTTTATTGATAAATTTTTTGTTGTTGTTTAGGCTATTTGAATTAATTTTTGTAGTTATTATTTGGGCTCTTTTTTGGTTTTAGAAACTGTAGGGGGGCAAGTTTTATTTTTGTTGGCTTCAAATTCTAAATACACCTTAATTATACCTACTATTTTGGAAAAAAAATGAAAAAGAAATTACTTTTTAAGAAATTACTCTTTTTCATTTTTGGAAAAAATGAAAAACTGGCTCCGTCCATGCATGTCAGTACTTACTTTTAAAGAATTACATCCTTAAAATGTGCTTAAAATCAGTACTTACTTGAAATAAGGCACTACCGGAGCACTATCTAAGTTTTTATTTACCGTATTTGAGGGAAAGTATTCTTGGGCAGAAGAAAATATGTACGACTCCAAAAATTGCCTTAGAGCACCCACAGCAGATGTGGGATATGTGTCAAATGCTAAATATTTGATACATATCCCACACCAAACACCATTTAATCGATTTATCAGATGTGCCATATCTCATATTTTTTGCAACATGCTACAGTAAAGTCACAAATTTGCCATAGTACGGAACGCGTGGCATATGAAATATTCTTTGTTTATTCCTCTTTCTCTCTCATCTCTCCATCAGTCTCACCTCTCTCACCCGAATCCTCACTGCTCTTCCACACCCACGCCAACGCCAACGCCGACGATCACTTCCACGCCAACACCGACGCCGATCTCTCTCTAGCAATGGGTTTTTTTTTTTTTTTGCTGTGGTTTGATGGGTTCGGTTCCGACGGAGGTGGGTGGGTTCGGATGGGCTAGGCTATGGGTTGGCGATGTCGATGTGGGTCTGTTGTGTGGGTTGACGATGACGATGACGACGATGAAGATGGTGGGTTTGGAGTCTGGGTTATGAAGGTTTTGGGTTTGGAAGTGGGTGTGGGTGAGGGTGTGGAGGCGGTAGGTTTGTCGGGGTTTGTGGTTGAGGTGGTGGTGGTGGTGGGGCTTCCGATTTGGTGTTGGTGGGCTATGGGTTGTGGGTTAAGGTTTTGGGTCGGCGGCATTGTGGGTCAAGGTTGGTTGCGGTAGCGTTGTGGGTTTTGGTCTGGTGGTTACTTGAGTTTGTTTGTTGATGGGTTGGTTAGGTTGGGGTTTTGGGTCGGTGATTGGTTGAGACAGTTGATGGGTGGTGGAGGATTTGGCTGGGGTTTGGCTGGATTTGTTTGGGTTAGGGTTTGGTTGGAATTTGTTTGGGTCGTGAAGGATTTGGTTAGGATTTGATGGGTTGTTTGGGTTGGGGTTATGGTTGTTTGTTGTGGAATTTGGCTGGATTTGCTTGGGTTTGCTTTGAGTTGTGTTTTTGGTTGTGGAGGATGTGGTGGTTGTGTGGTGGTGGTTGTTGGTTGTTGGCATATGGCTGTTGATTGTGTTGATGAGTAGTAAATATTATTTTAATATGTAGTAAATATTATTTTAATGTATAGAATTGAATTATAAAATATCTAATAAATAGGATGTTGTAAAATAATATGGTAAAATAATAAAGTAGGCCTTTGGTGTGGTAAAATTGCATAATTTTTGCAACATCTGCTACGGATGCTCTTATATAAAATATAGTTTTTTTTTTTTTTTTATAGGATATAAAATATGGATTTTGCTAATATGTACCAAAGGCACATAATAATTAATCATTTTTGAAAATATTTTTTTGAAAATTAAAAAAAGTATTGACAGTTTTTTTAATTCTCAAGAAAATGTTTTCAAAAATGGACTGTCCCCATAAAATATAGGTCAAAAGTACAAATTATCCAAAATTCAATATTTTCCTCTTGTTCACTTTTCTCATAATTGATTCCTAAAACTTGACATTTTTGAATTTCCAAAACAGCGTCGTTTCTAAGACAATGTGGCACGATGTGCCAAAATTTGATAAAAAGAAAGTAAAGGTTATTGATGGGAATGACGAGATCACATTACCCTGACGAGATCAACACTAGTGACGAGGTAAACCTTGACGACAAATGAGTCATCACCGACGAGGAAAAGAAAATCATTCAATGGCGCCAGCAGATAACCTAGGCAATTACGAAACCAGTAAAGCAGACCGTTGGAGCCTAATAAAAGCCCCATAATTGGGCTGAAGGCATTACAAGAGAGAGGCATTAACACCCCAACGGCTAGTAGTCAAGCTCACATATATAAAGTCCTCACATTGACAGCATAAGGTACACATATACTAAGATTCTCTAAAAAATACTTATTACTTTCTAGTTCTGTGAATTGCTGTATTGTTCTAACTTTGGCATCGGAGGCGCTGTGACAGGCACCACACCGGTGACCCCTTTCTTGAAGATAATCAGGTGCTGACAGGGAGTTCCATCTGCCTACTGTGACTGACGAGTTTGCACCTTATCAGTTATAAGTCACAGGCGAAAACCATGTTCCCATAAGCTAGCTAGGGAAGGTTCTAGAGGCCTCAAAGCTTGCCAGTAATAATACCGAGGTATTTATATATTCTCAACATCAACTGTATCCTCCACGGTTAACACCATCAGGCCTGACACACCTCCTGACAACCCATGAGGTGAGGCTAGCCCAATACCATCCTCTCCAATTGCTAACATCCGAGATAGCCCATGCACCAACATGTAGATGGCTTCGTTCATGCCACATTGACACGATCTAATATTACACTGACAAGGCCCAACAGTACACCCTGTGCCTCAGCAGTCAGCACCATGCTACTAGCCATGTCCAACATGCTCGGCGCCCTTAAGTAATCTCGTAGCCACATTTGCACCATGACACCTAGGCACATGCGTATCCTGTATGACATTAGAAAACACTGATTTGGAGAAAGCATGAAGCCATCTGACTCGCCCCATGTGGCCTCACATGCCATTATAACCTCCTCTCAAGCAGCATGAGGCCCCAACCAAGCCCACCAATCTGAGTCATCATAACCTCCTAACACACTGTTAGCAGTAGCCAAAGCACAGGAATTGGGAATCAAGTATGTCATTTGCTCTTAAGTTGATTATCCCACTACGTACAGAAATCCACGTCCTCACCTCATTGGGCGACAAAACATATCGTTGAGGAAACCAATTTGTTTTTGTAACTCTCACTCTAAAATGTTTTGTTAATCACATTTGTGGGAAGGCTAATGTTGTTGCCCATAACCTAGCTAAATGGATTTTATTGTGTAACCTTAAGTATTCCCATTTCAAATGGAGAGGATCTGATTCCTTATCTTTGTAATTGCGTTTTATTTTAAATTTGATGAAATCTTCACTCACTTAAAAAATAAAATCTAAAAAATAAGGCATTATGTGAGCACTTCCCAATCAGATTAGTCAACACAAGTAACACAACAGAAATAACATTTTGAGCACTGGAAGGAGGATCATCAAGTTCATCTGATCTGGGCAAGTTTACTGAGTAGCACATTGGCCAACAGCAAACCATCTCAGTTTATTGATCAGCATTATGTACCACACCACCACTTGACAGTGCACCATCTCATTGAGCGGGGGTAGTAATGGGCCTGAACCTTCACTTTTTCATTTTTATGAATAAACAATGAAGTTTATTACTCATTTACTTGGATCTTATTGGGTTTGGACAAATATAGAGGTTTACTTCATTAAGAGGTCCATGAATGTACCTTGTTTACTACCAAAGAGTGCTAAGCATCTGAAATACAGTATCACCATTCTAGAAGAACAAGATTTCTCTCCAAACTCATTTCAAGAGAGATTCTTCAAACTTCTCGTATATCGTTTTATTGAATGTAAATTTTAAAAAACTAACAATTAGATTACATGTTCTTTATGTTCTTTCTCTCCAAACTCATTTCAAGAGAGATTCTTCAAACTTCTCGTATATCGTTTTATTGAATGTAAATTTTAAAAAACTAACAATTAGATTACATGTTTTTTATGTTCTTAATATACATGCAAATTTCATTCAAATTGGATTTTATTTACTATTTGATCAATAAACTTATTTTTAATGCATAATTTTGAACCACGAAAACTTAAAGTTTAAACCTTTATTGATGACATAACAATTAATCTTTGATATTTTTGAAATTTTGCAAACATGAAAAATATAATAAGAACATATGATCAAATGGTTAAATTTTCAAAACATACACCCAATAAAATATATATATATATATAGGAGTTCCGAACTGTTGAGATTATTGAGAATAATTTTTGAGGTAAAAACGATAGAATTTTATTGATGAAGACCAGTAACAAAATTTACAACAATTCCCTAAGGACTGGAGGGATTTTCATTCTCCCATAGTTGCTCATTATCAATACAAAAAGCCTAACTTGCTAATAGACGCCTTCAACTCTCTTCTAAGCAAAGCTCCATTCCAGCACAGAAGACATCCTGCAGTACCTTCTACTCTCTTCTAACAAATGCACATATCGCTGAAAACATGGAGACTATTGATAATTTTTAATGTAGATCATATCTATAAAAAGTATTGTCAACAAGCTTACATTAGACAGCCTAATTTCCATCAATGAATTACATATAATCAACACATCTTTTAACTCTTCCAAATCATTATCCCCCCCATCACTGAAACCAATTAATAAATTCAAAAATAAAGAGAAAGGAGGGGGCGGAAGGGGGGGGGGACAATGCTGTCTTTTTCTTTCCCCTGTACACAGGTCCCGCCGCAAAATGAAGCTGCAACACCAAAAATTTTATGCAGCTCATGTATGTCTGCTGCTAATGCATCAGCAATCTGTTGAACATCAGAATTTAATCACTTGAACATGGAAACTTAATCACTATAATCGTCAGACTCTGCTGATTCCGTGCCTTCATCATTGCCGACCCTGTTTGCTATTCCATCCGAGCCATCACTCATATCTACATCTGCCTCCGAATCTTCATCTCCAGCCTCTTCAATGACATTATCATCTTCAGAAGCATCCGCATCTTCATCACTCGCTTCATTTAGATCCTCTCTCCACCCATTGGAGGCACTAGCGAACCCAATCTCCCAATTTCCATGCTCATATTCCACTGCCTGGGCATTATCATCAGAATCCACTGCTTCTGCATCGTTAAAATTAGGATCCTCCATAGGGTGCATGCTGATTCTTTCATCATCCCACTCCTCACCCAAGTTTCTTGGTGATTCATCAATGCTCTTGGACCTATATGTATCAGCCCTATGGCTCGGCAACCTCTCATCAACAGCCCTCTTCTCCACTCTCCTCCTCCTAACTGTTCGACGACCCCGTCCACTCCCTTGTCCATATGTTCTTTGTCCTTGTTGTCTTAGTCCTTGAATTAAATTTTCATTGCTCTTTACATTTCGCCTGCCAACATCAGAATAGGAAACACGGGCTTTCTTCTGCCACTTTTTACCTCGCCCTTGCTCACGACCCCCTCGCCCACGTTTATAGCTGTTTCGGTTGCTTTTCAGCTCAGTAAAGTTCTTTTCATCATGGTTAAGTTCTGTTAGTTCAACCTCCTTAACATTATCAAAAGGGGCGTATCTTGAAGGTAGCTTCTGTGGATAAGGAAAAGAGGAATCAGGTGGTAATATCTTTTACAACATAGTGAAAGATTTAGCCAAAGATGACATCAATTTAAAAAGCATCTAAGAATTCACAAATTTGAAATTTCAGAAACAGCAGGCAGCAGATATGATCAATTATTTATCTTTCATGATAGGCCAACATTGAACTCTACATCTATGAAGAAGCAGGCTGCTAGGACATTCAACTCTTTAGCTTTCTGCAATAGAGTTGCATGCATTTGTGATGGGAACTTCTTCACCAACTTTCTTAAAAAGACATAACCAAAAAGAAGGAAAGCAATGATAGGAATTCATTAAAAAAAAAAAAAAAAACTCACTATATATTCTTTGACTTCCTTGTCCTCAAAAGGCTCAGGTTTTTCCTGCTTCAAATAAATTATAGATGCATCGAGCTCAAAAAGTCTCAAAGCAACAGCTGTCAGGGTTTGCGGTATCCATGGAAGTACAGGTATTGATCTAGGATCAGAAAAATCATGCAATGAACTTCCTGACTGAGTACAGGAGCCCAACAGTTCCTCAGTCGTTGCAAAATTTGATGATAGAAAGTCTCGCTTCAACACTCTCTCAAACAGAGTCAATATCTGCAACAAAGTTTGTTCAATTGAGCAAATGATCACACGAAAAAAAAATAAAAATAACTAAAATAAGCACACACACACACACTCATATATATAAATCAAGACTATGCAATATGGAAGTAGTGAACTGACAATACCACTTGTCATATGAGCAGAGTAATACACAATAGTCCATAAAAAATATCAAAAGGAAAATAAAAAGAAAAAAGCAAAATAAGATAAAGTAAAATTGATTTCATGTTTTCCCTATATAATTTGCTAGCAATTCATGCTTGAACATGGCCATTTCTAAGCATGTCTACTGCTTTTTCATCCAAGTCTTAGCTGTGTATTTATACCATGTGTGTATAATTAGTAACAGACTAGCACACAAATGTCTCTGTAAATTGAATTTTGGCACTCTTAAGTCCATGCCACTTGAATATTGATATTGATATTGAATTATATTCTGCATGAGATGCAACAACAAATATACCTCTATGCTAACTTATTTTTATTTTGGTGGGTGGAGCAGGGGGAGACAAAAGATCAGACTTGCATCTGCCCAACTCTAAATCTATAATCAAATACCAATTCAACAAAAAAGTGTGGGACGCCGGGGGGGGGGGGGGGGGGGTGCAAAGTGTTAGAGAAAAGAAAAGAATAAAATTTCATCTGACAAGAATAACCTTCTATCCTCAGCACAATAAGTTCAGAAGACAATTAAACATGCTTCCACTACCATAAATTAAGCACAGTATTACAATCCCTTGATGGTAGTTAGAATATAAATCAAACTGTGACTCCGGGTTAAATACCAAATGATACTAATCATCATGAGTAGATTAGATAGTGAAAGTGGACAGGAGAAATTTGGATAAACAGTATATTTAGCAGATGAAGCTATACAGAATTCCATCAAAAGTATTAAGTAAAATGAAGACCTGTAGAAGGTCCTCAACTGATGATGATGCATTCAACTTCACTCCCCAAGTCTTTCGATGGTCTCCCATCCAATATGATTGAAGAGCTTCTGGTGGGACAGATACCTATAAAATAATGTAAATGGCTAATTACTGATACATAAATAAACAATTCACACTAAAACAGGTTTGAACCCATGGCACAACTCCCCTAACGAAAGGGAAGCTGAACATTATCTATCAGTACATAAGATGCCAGGTGCAATAAATATTTAACAATGTTGGGAATTAACTCCTAATTATCTCAGCACAAAAGTTCTTCAAGGCAATCATGATCTTACCTCAATGAAAGCTAATAGAGACTTAAGCAATCTGGTTCCCAGCGGAAGAGAAGAATCTAATATTTGGAAACTTCCCATATGTATTTTCCTTTTCTCTTCACATTGAATTGCATGTTCCGAAAAATTAAAATCATTATTACTGGTACCAAAATTACGGTGGCAAGAAAGGCAGTGAGAGTCTTCAGAGAGATAAGAATTGAGACAGAAATCACAAACACCCAATAGCTGTGCACACCTCTTTTTCCCATACTTCATTGCACATAATGTCACTGAATTAAAACACTCTTTCCACGTCCACTTTTGAAAATCTTGATACCTATTAAGGGCAGCCTTCTTCTCAGTTTCATTTCTCCCAAGCTCAATTCGGAAAGAAGATGAGGTCTCCAACATATCTGAATTTAAACCACAAACAGTACTGCTAGGACTGTCAAAACCAGCCAGGCAGTCTGGACTAGAATTCATTTCATCAGCCTCATTTTTAACCATGGTTCCACTTCGACCCACAACATTAGCACTTGGCATATTCCTTTGAACATTTTCTTTGAAGGATGACTCAATCTTTTGCAACATTAAACGCAAATGGGACTCCCTTATCCCACGTGCATCCAAAGATATCAAAAGAGCATCAAAGGCCTACACAGAAAGAGAATTAAAAGAACTATAACAGTTAAGAGAAATATTACCATAAATGGTAACAAAGGCATCAATCATAAGCAGCAACAAAGAATTTGACTAAAAATATCTTTTTTATATATATAATACCAGCAACACAAAAATAGGACACATACAAGAACCTCATATCTTATGGGAAGTTTCTTGGATCGCCTGCCAAGATCAGGCTTCAAGAGAAGACTATGACACTATAAGTTCTCCTAGAGAAAATCAAGATTAATCTTAGTAAAAAACTTCTAATATTTATTCAAATAAGATGACATCTTCAGTAAAAGCAAACAAAACCCTAGATAATATATCATATAATTTAACATATGGTAAGATGCAATGCATAAATTCTCAAGAACCTCGGACAGTCTCATTAGCACGACAACCAACTGGCCATCATAAGTACAAACATTGTTTTCAGAAGCAGAGACGAGACCATTTTGGTTTGGATCCCCATTATCTTAGAATGGCTGAGGGGTCAATGACAATCATGTCAAAAGTATGAATAAAAATTATGAACTAGATATACCATCAATAATATAACATTTCCATGACATTATAGAAGTCACATAGTCAAACATGGCCCAATTTTCCAGGGGGGGGGGGGGGGGGGCATCAAACAGAAAAAATAAAGAGTCTATTTACCTCTTCAGAATCAATGAGCCTCCAATTGCCATCATGCAATTCAATAAAGATCCTGCCAGAACCAGGGTCATTGCTAGAAGCAGATGCAACAAACTGCCAGTATCGATTTCTCCTACGATCTTGTCCAAGAGGCAAGGACCTGTATACATACATCTCTTCGGCTCTGTGCGCAATATAAGATTTCAATTGTGACCGTGACCTTTTTGAAGCATATCCAAGTTGCTGAATAAGGTAATTATCAGGACCTGTGGGAAAATCTTGACCAGGGGTCCTTTCGGTAGGCACATTGTTGAGGTGATCCTGGATGCCTTGTGAAACAAGTGGGTTTTGGTTTTCAGCGGTGCTAGGGGATGCCTCAATAAGTTGATTATCAACATTAGGAAAGGGGCTTTGGCTGCCCTCCACTGCAGAACTCAAAAATTGCATATCAGCTCTGCTCCCCGTAATAGATGACGGAAAATCTGCTTTACTTATAATCTCTTCTTTCAAGCGACTTTTATCTAGCTGTGCTTCTGCCCACATTTGTTTCTTGAGAGCATTTGCTGATTCCATGCGATCCTGTAAAGCTCTTACCGTCAAATTCAAGACAGAAACAACAAGCATATAGTTTTTAGAATATAAAATAGATCAGTACGCTACAATTGGCAAGAGATGTTTACCTCAAGAACACCACGAATAGAGTTTCCCTCATTTGCAACACCAATTAAGGTAACAAGGGCATTAATACGCTCTTCTACACTGAGATCAGAATAATCTCCTTCTGTAAGTCCTTGAATCCATGATTCACCTGACTTACTTTCATCAATCTCCATATTTTCTTGATTGACAGCACTGATGCCTCCACCAACAACACATAGCTCAGTGGCAGTGCTTGGACAATTTTCATCTTTGGGTCCACCCAAAGGGATGGATGAAAAATCCTTCTCCAACTCAGTCTGCAGATTCAGTGCAACATCGTTGCAAAGATCGTCTTTTCCACTTCCTGAGCAAGTTTTCACTTCACCATAGGGACTGGAGATTTTGTTCCCAGTTGACAGAGTTGCAAAATCATCCACTTCAGGATCCTCGTCGACATCATCAGATTCAGAGTCTTCATCTCTTTCAACATCCTCAGCATCATCTCTTAAAACATCCTCAGCATCATCTCTTAAAACATCCTCATCTCTTAAAACATCCTCAGCATCATCTCTTTCAACATACTCAGCATCTTCAGCTAAAAACCCATTTTCAAATATCTGAATTTTCTTTCTGGCTGCTGAAAGTATTGCCTCAGCATCGGCAGGATCTTTCCGGAAAGCAGCACGCACACGATAGGTTGAAGGGGCTATCCTTTCAAAAAGCTTGGCATCCCTTGTCAAAGCAACAGAAATCGAAGCTTCTGGTGTCTTGCTCGTTGTCAGGTCCCGAAGTCCAGATTTCTAACAGCATACAATTATATCAGGAAAAATCAGAAAATTGAAAAAATTAACTCTCTCCACCATTCCCTGAACCATGGACCTGGGGATTAATCAATCACGCACAAGGCCAACAGACCATGGGGAAGGCCAGTAACCAAAAGGTCTTTAGTTAAGAACAATATAAACTCACCTGAATCTTGTCTGCAAGTTCTAATACAGTTAATCCCTTGCCTCCCTCAAGTGAAAGAACATGAAAAGCAGCAAATTTGACGGTTCCAGGAGTCAGCCGATGCCTAGATCTTCGGGGAAGTAATAACCCTTTTTCTTGCATTATTGCAAATGCATTTTCAGCTGCTGAACCATTACGAAGAGTAGAAACTATATCTTCACAACCTTTACCCTGCAATTACATATAACCTGTCTTATTTAATAAAAGCAATATAATAATATTAAAATGAGGTCCTGAACTTCAACATCAGAACACACCAAATTGCTCTAGCAAATACTAAACAGTAACAGAAAGTTTTACACTAGTTCAACATTATATAAATAAAAAACCACTATATTTAGCAAGTGTCCACAATAATAAGCCACAAACTTTAATCAGAGTATTACTATGGTAGGCAATATCTTAATTCATATTTTTCCCTACAACAATATTGATGTTAGTTAATATAATAATATGTTCCAAATAACTATTAATTATTGAATGAAGATCACTGCTTGACCATTCTCCACCCCACCCCACCCCACCTGTACACCCCAAAAAAAAATCAAAAGAAGAATATCTTTTCCACTCTGAATTACCTAAAAGTAAACTCAGATCACTAACTCTTTTCCACCATATCTATCAAACTTATAGTATAAGTAGCCATCTTCTGAAACACAGCCAATCAGATTACAAATCTTTTTTCTGAAAAGTAAAGTTCTAGAACCCAGGTATCAAGGTAGTCAAAGGCTAAAGGCAACCCTAGGAGCCAGGGCCTTATATTGCCCAAGGAATGAGGCTACAAAAGGCACTTGCCCAATTAAATCAAGGCGCCAAATTCTAAATACAGTTATTATACATGTACCTAATGTATTGACATATTATAATCAAGTGTTTTTGAAATGTGTTGCATGAAGAAATTACGTTTATTAATTGATTTGAAAATAGACTTAACATGGTTTAGGCTCCATCAATTATTCTAATAATAGGTTTTACAACAAGCTTCTATGACTATAAGTTTACAATACGTTTCTGTAAATTAATTAATTAATCTAACAATAGGTTTTGTAACAAGCTTCTGTAAATTAATACCTCCTGTGTACGTGATGTTCTTTAATATCTAATAAAACTTATTACTTATCATAAAATAATAATAATATTAATCTATTAATTGGTTTTACAAGCTTCTATAAAAAAAATAAATAAAAATAAATAAATACGTTAAAAAAATATATATATTGAGGCTCTTGCCTTAGCCACTTTTTCATGGCTTAAGCTAGTCACCTGGGCTCTAAAGGCAAGCGCCTCACCCTAGAGCCTAAGACAAAGCATAAAATAAAAATAAATAAAAAATAGCAATAAGACCTTTTTTTTTTTTTTTTTTTTGCTTACAAGTGGGGGAGTGGAATTCAAACCCAGGTTCTTCACATGGGAAAAAACTAGGCAATGCCACTAAGCCACAGGAATGCAATACAACAAAGCTAAGAAATCAATTTTTTAGAGGGGGTTGGAAAAATCAATTGATTTTGGCATGATCAAGCGAAGGGGGGTTCCACTAAAAAGGGTTGGAAAACTTAATTGATTTTGGCATGATCAAGCGAAGGGAGGTTCCACTAAAACATTAACTCCATGAGCTTTTTATATTGCAGTGGATAGATTAACTCCAGTTAATCTTCATCGTTTTTGAAATATCTACACCTTTAGAACTTTAGATTACTTTTAAAAATATCCCTTGTATAAACCCTGTAAAATAAGGTGTGCCCTTTTCTTTCAATAATTATTTAATTTATCATTTAAAAATAATAATATCAGGAATGAATTGGAAAAGGAAAAAAAAATACCCTGGTAGAGAAAAATTATGACAAATCTGATATATCCTTCTGAAAAATAAATTTAGCCATCCAAAAAGTAGACATATTCCACAAATTGCTAAATGGGTCAAAACACAGGTGAGTTCCTTGAACAAGAATCTATTTTTAGGACACCTCTTAGCTTTATTTCATTTTTCTGTATTTACAGAGCATAATAAAAATATACCAAGGTTTATGACTAAAACATAATGGGAAATAGAAAGCACTTATAGCACTTATTTTGATAAGGAAAGCACTTATAGCACTTATTCTTTTCTTTTCCTTCATTTTTTTTATTTTATAAATTCACACAAACACATGAAGGTATACTATGTCCTAAAGCAAGGTGTAATTCATCAAAATATACTGCTAATACAGAACAACAGTTTTATGCAATGCATAAGGGTATAAATGCCAAAAGCAGAGTATAGAAAAGCAGTAACCTCATCATTCTCATGTGAGTATGACCATCTGATACTCCTTTTCTTCAACTGTGGCCCGAATCCTGCAGATAGGGCCAATTGCCGAAATATTTCAGGCCACGTCAATGGATTTAAGTGCCGCTGCCAGTTGCGTATGTCAAAGCCCCATGCATAAGCCTAATACAGAAATGAAATCAAAAATGATTCTGCAACAAACAGAGAGAAGTAGTATGGCAAGCAAATAAACTAAATTCAAGTGTGCATAGAGCAGAGGTTACCCCTTCAACAATCTGTGGATGTCCACCTCCAGGATTAGCAGCACCATTTTGATTAACTACTAATCCTGTAGATGGTGTCCTAGCAACATCTTCTATATCTTTTATTATCAACTTAAGAAGAGCAACATGTATCTCGCCCAACAACCTTGAATCCTGGGATAAAAATGGTATGAATACCAAGCAAAAAGCAGTGCACAACATTTAATGAGTGGGAAATTTGAAAGCAAACACCTATCAATGACTCACATAGTCATGAAAAGCTTGAACAAACTCATCAAGAGTAAATGGCCATAACTTGAGAACATCAGCAAAAGTAATCAAAAATCTCCACACCTGAAAAGAAAAAAAATTCAGATAAAAAATCAGAGGCATTACTAGATTCCGTTAGCTAACATTATCACTCAAGAAAAGCAAAACACATTTAATAAATGCAGTTAAAAGCAGCACATTCATATCTGTTATTCAGTTCCTTTTATCAAAAGAAATATCTATCATTCAGTATGAAATAACCATATAAGAAAAATGCTATCCAAAAATCACTATCTTCACAAAATGACATAAACATAAATTAAAAAAATTTTTTTTTTTGATAAGTAACGAAAATTTTATTAAACAAAAGAAAACAGCCAACCCGAGTACATTGGGGATGTACTATGGGGGCATAAATCAATAACCAAGGTTACAACATAAATTAAAAAAAATTATCATTCAGTATTCATTTATTCTTAAAGAAGCAAAATTGCAATATTCAATGTAGAACAGAGGTGTATGTATAACCTTTAGTCTCAATTAGTTACAAACTGTATAGTGCGAACATGGAAAATAGCATTAACCTCTTGCACAAAGGTAAAATGTGTGCTTTATGTGATTATAATTATTCATTTTCCACTACGCATATAAAATGGATTGAAAAGCACCACTGACATACCATCAGAAGGTTGCCAATATTCTCCTCCGAATTGATCCAGGGTTGAACCGCAAATGGTTTTTTCAATTTCACCGACTTAGGTGGGAATGCACTCAGAAGATCTACAACAAAAATGGAATCAGATCTGATCAGAAAAATTAAAACAGACTAACCACAGCAGATAAAAACACAATGCAAACCAAATTGTGGGAAAAAGACCATCTCTTCAGCAAAAGACTTTGTATCTGTTTAAATAGAATCAACACCAAAGATGGGTTTCAAATTCATAGACTCCAGATTCTTTGCTCAAACACATAATTAAAAGTAATATGGTACAAACGCAGTATACATGTGGAATTGAGTTAAAGTAAAACATGAGCCCCAACCTTTACTTTCCAGCCAACTAAAAAGAGTTGAGAAGACAATAAAATTATGCTACTACCAACACAAATTTTTTAGTTAAGTACCACTGCCACCACCAAATCCAACACCAGCACTTTATCTCTTAGATGACAATTATTGTCCGTTCCTCCTCAGGCACCATCATCACAACGAACAAAGTCAATCCCATATAATATAACACACCCAACAAAAAGCAGACCTTGATTTAGGATTCAATTTAGTTGAAACAAGTATAAGCATTCTCTCTTCATTCCTAATAGAATGCAATATCACATTCAAAACCATCAGAGAAGGGACACTGATTAAATCTAAAACCTTATTGAAACAACATGAAAAAACAGGACATAACACTATGAGTGGTTTGAATTTTTGGGTGTTCCCCAGCTAAGAAGGGTATTTGCAGAAACTGGGGCATTAAAAGGAAATGTTTGAATCTTCCTTTTGCCATGGTTTAGGAGGATTAGAGGGTGGTAATTATCAATTTCATGAGGAAAGAGTTATATTTTTATTCTGGTAGCCAGAATCCAGTACTGCTGTTCAATTGAGAGAGAGAGAGAGAGAGAGAGAGAGTTATTTTTAACATGAGATTTTCATATTCTGGGAACCAAAACAATGTGAATAAGAAGTTAATATTTAAATCATTTTTATTTCCTCAAAACTATAGAAGACCAGATTAGGGCTTAATGAGAAGCAGTCATGTAAATGCATGAAGACTGAACCAAAAGTTCTCAACGGAATGCCCACCTCTGAATGATTCAATATTTTGCAGTGTGTCATGGTCAAGATGGATCATTGAGGACAAGCCCTTGCTTGCAACAGCTAATTCCATCAGTTCCAGCTGCTCATCCTCAATAAGCTCCATAGATTCTCTAGCTATTCTACGTGCAGTAGCCTTCTCAATGGCAGCTTTGCGTCTTACTGCCTCTCTCTCTTTCCGGAGCTCTTCTTTTTGCCTCCTTTTCTCAGCCTTTAGTATAACCAGAGAAGGGGGGAAAGGAAAGATAGAAGGTGGAGACAGGTGGAATTTGGTCATTTACTCCAGAAAAAAAGGTTACCTCTAAATAACTTACAGTAAGTCATTAACAAAACTTACTCTTAAATTTTCTTTCTGTAAAAATTTTTCCCTTCGTTCCATTTCCCGTTTTTGCTCACGCTTAGATCTCTCCTCCTCTCGCTGCCTTTCACGCATCAGCCTCTCTTCTTCCTTCTTTCTTTCACGGTCCTGTTTTTCCATTTCTTTCTTCATTCGTTCTTCATTCTACAAGAAAAAGGTTCATAATATCAGTATACAAAGACGCTTACACCTTCTAGGAAGGGCAAAAAGGTTAACTTCAGAGAACAAAGACTCATGACTGAGAAGTTAGAACCTTTCGTCTCAATATATCTTGTTTCTCAAGCTCTTTCCTAATCCGAATCTCATGGGCTTCAACTTCTTTTGCAATTCTAGCTTCTTCACTCTACAGAAGGCAAAAAACTATATATAAAATAATCCTTTGTAAAGAGAAAAAATACTCTCTCAATTAGTTTGGACTGGTTGAGGATACCTTGCGTTTCTTTTCCATCCGCAAAATAGCATCACTATGAGATATTTGCCCATCAGACAATACATACGAATCTTCTGGTCCAATAATAGGATGATCACCAAACTGAGAACTCACTCTAACATTTGTCAAGGACTCCCTTTGTGGGACACGTTCATCATCCCTAGGAGGTGATGATAAGGCAAGTGCCTGCTTTTCTTGCTGGGGAAAAATACGAACACGAGGTCCATGACCTTGGACACCATGCCCCCTGGGCAATTGTTCATTTCCAAGCATAACTGATGAAGTTCTGGCAGTGGGGGCATCAACCATTGAGTCATGAAAATGAGATTGGGAAACTTGTCCAAACGCATCAGGTCTTGCACCAGGTTGGTCATGAAGAAATGGATATTCATGGAGAGCCCTCTGGGAAGCCTGGAATGAATTTCATTCAACTCCAAGATGTTAACCCAGAAGAATAGGTAGTAAAGAAATATTTCCTTCTAGCAAAGACAATGTTCAGTCAAAATCACAAACATTTGATAAAGACAAGGTCCAACATTGTAAAATTTTTATATATACATTTTTTATATAAGTATAAAATTTAAAATTATGTATGCATTAAGAGCAAGAATTCCTATTTCATGAAGGGAAAAAGAAATGACAAGGAGAAAAATTTATAATGAAGACCAAGTTGGTCATAAGAGCCAGATACTCAGCACTTGGTCTTCTTTAATTGGTATGTAACACACACCTGGTAGGTCTTGACCCACAACCTCAACCTCAACCTCCACCTTGCACTTACAAGGAGAGAAAGTGCTATTTGAGCTAGAGATGATTGGCCATGCTCTTGGTGCTAGTACTAGGAAGTAAATATACGTGCATTTTTTAGTAAATATACGTGCATTTTTTATTTCAAGCTGCCACATTCTTTAAATGGATACTTCGCTAGTTTTGAATTTCTAAGCAGAAGCAAACTGGACAAAGAACCAGACACCATAAGAATAGATTCTTCATATAAAGAAACTTGAAAACAAAATTAAAATGGAGGTACAATACTAAGATGAAGACCAAAACCCTTACATAAAGGAATCATCAAGCATCTGAACCATAAGCAGATTTATAACAGAGAAGGAAACATCAAACATTCCAACCATCACTGTGCATGCCAAACTAATGATGATTGCTGCATTAATCACCAACAAAAAAAAAAAAAAAAAAAAAAAAAAAAAAAAAATCGCAATGAAGAATTAAGAGACCAACTTTATAAGATTTGACATCGCGCTGCTCATATAATTTTCCTTCATAAGGATGCCCCAACCGCTTCGGCTGCTCTGAAACAGCTGTTTCACATGCAATACCAAAGGTTTACATTAGTTTTCACCATCAAAATGGTTACAGGACTTAACTCATTATAAAAATAAAAAAATAAAATTTCAAGCTTCACAAACCATTTAATGAACCACTATCAAAACTATAAGGTCATTATCATGTGAAAATACAACTCAGCTAAACTCAACCCAACTAAGCCCTAAATCCAATTAAATTGGGGTGGGTATCATGGGAGCATAAGTTAACACTTCCAATAAACTATAGATCATATTTAAATAAATAAAAGTACTCCATTTACTGACTAAACAAGATGGGTAAAAGCAAACAGATTCAGAATAACTCTTTTTTTTTTAATAAGCTGACTCAAAATAACTCTTTTTTAGATAGTTAAAAAGGAAAAGTAATAAATTGCAGGTCCTATCACATTCTTTTCATTTTAAAGAAATTATATTGGGTAGAATTTAATCTTTTCAAAATATTTCCATCACTAATGAGAAAAAACATTCTAGAGAACTCATATTTCTCACACAATCAGCATCTATATAAAATCTTAAAAGGAACTAAACAAGTGTATGGACCAACTCAACACTCAACTCCATGAAAAAGGCCAACGCATGTTTTAATTTTGTACATTTAGGTCTTATATATATTCTTGCACTTTATCAAAGCTTAGAGAAAATAACAACAACAAACCTTAGTTCCAAATTTTTGGGTCACCAATGGACGCTCGAGAAATTAGTCAGGGTTGATCACATGTATTCTTTTCCTTCATTCTTCTATTCTATCCAAAGTCTCTATTACTTCCATATTGACATATCCTTTTTAACTACTTCTACTAAAGAATACGAAAAACAAACATAGTTGAAATTCCCTACCACATAGATATATAGATTAACTAAACATCTTTGAGTACCAAGTTACTTGCTTAAACATGATTGAAATTCAACATATTATCAATAACATGAATAAAAGTTTCCACGTTAAGCATATAAAATAATAGGAGTATCTAATACTAATACTCCATATTAATTCAGGCATTCACCAGTTGAGTAGTATACAACGATATCCAATAAACACATCAAATCCAATAACAAAACCCATTAGCCATACCTATAGGTGCCCCAAATGCATCAGGCGGCAATGAATCAAACTCAACTCCGAGAATTGGCCCGTCTTCCCTCAATGGCTCTCCTAACTGTGCCTCCACACAGGCAATAGCTCTAAGCTCCAATATCGATTGAGGCGACTCGTAATACCTCCTCATAATTGGTACATCATCAAGCACACTCCTTGACACTGCATTTCTAAACTCCGAGCGACCTAACGGGCTCGAACCCGACCCAGACCCCGAACCAGACCCGTAATCACTCCCAGGCTCACCTCCACCCCTCAATTCATCCACAGGAGACTCCGGCATCGCCGCCACCACCGCCGTTGACGCGGATTTACGCGGCTTTTTCGTCGAACCTTCCTTCTTGTCCTTCAACCTCCTGTGACAGAACCACATCTGCAATTGCCGATCGGAAAGCCCCAATTTTTCCGACAGGTCGGCCCTCGTCGCCTCCGATGGATAAGTCTCCACTGAATCAAACAAAAATCCCCAAAAAAAAAAAAAATTCAACAAATTTATCAAAATTTCACAAATCGAAAACCACAAAAAAAAAAAAAAAAAAAAACGTAAATTCACAATTTGTACGCACTGGAATAAGCTTTCTCGAGAGTTTCGAGCTGAAACGGAGTCTTCATCTGACGCTTCGGCTTGCTCAGTCCTTCACTGGAATTGTTGTTGTTGTTGATTTTCCCGTTACTATTGCTGTTGTTATTGTTGTTGTTGTTGTTGTTTTCTTCATTGTTCTGGTTCTGGTTCTCTTCTTCTGAAGCGGCCTCCATTGATGATGAACACAACAACGATCGAGAAAATCGAGATCGATCACAACCAACCAGCCCACAGCGCTTTTCAAAACCCTAGAAATCCCTAAGGATCCAAAACCAACAACAACAACAAAAAAGAGAGCCTCGAAAAACAACAATAGAATACGATTTGTGGATTTGTGTAATTTATTCTTTTACCTTTTTAACAAAACTTAAATACGTAAAAGTCAAGGAAGGAAGAGAAAACTGAGAAAGAGGGAGGAGGCGAATTATCATCATCGAATAACAAAATAAAAATAAATATCTCTCTCTCAAATGAATTAATGAGAAAGAATAATAATAATAATAATAGGAATATAAGAAGATGAAGAAGAATAAAAATATTAAAACAAATGAGATAATAGGTAAAGGCAAAATCAGTGGCATGATAAAACCAACAGTATTTCCTGACTCTAATTCCACCTTCCATAATTCCTTTTTTTTAAATTTTAAAAAAAAAAATTTTTCTCTTTCTTTTTAATGAACGGTGTGTTTGTGTTTGTGTGTCAAACAAGGACTTGATGTGGGCTAGACAGCCAAAAAAACATGGGATTGTTTTTGTTTTTTTTGTTTTTGGTTTTTTTGTTTATTTAATGCGTAAAAAGTTTTAAAGAGCTCACGAGCGATTTTTAAGTTTGATGAACTTTTTTTTTTTTAATTTTTTTTTTTATATTAAATTTGAGTGCTTTTGTTAGTGAGTTAGAAACTGTGTATTCGGTTCTAATAAAAGTTTATGAATTGAAAGGCCTTTTTTTGGTTTTTTTTTTTTTTTTTTTTGGTTTTGGTTTGTGGTTTGGGTTCGTTGGTAATCTTTGGGGTGTGACGATCGATTTGGTGTTTGCGGTTTGTGTTTTTGTGGGCCCCGATGTGTGTTTTTCGTCTTGCCCAAATTAAGGAGTGGGCTTGTGGAGTGGGCTATTTGGGTCAACAAGGTTAACCTTGAGAAACAACCCCAACAACGTGTTTTACGTATTATTATCCTTTTATAGTTTTATATTTTATGACAAATACTTTTTGACTAAAAAACCAAATACTTTTTGACTAAAAAACCAGAAATAAAAAGAAAGAAGGAAAGAAAAATGAAAGATTTTGACTGGGTATTGGGCAAATCGTGTGGAAAAGGTCGGTTGATTATAGATCACTTGCCCTTAGAGCAAGCTTTTGACTGCTTATATGTGGCAAATTATGTTGAAAAAGTTGGGTGTTCATATGGTTACCTTTGCACTTTGCTTATTATGAGCCAGGTTAAAAAGGAATTAGATGCTACAGGAATGAGGAATCAACCTCCGTTACTAGAAACGTGTAAAGCTAATTTACCAAAAGAAACGTGTCAGCCTAAACAAGAATATACTTTACTTAAGGAATGGCTCTCCTAGCTCAAGCAAAAGGAGGAGAAAATATCAACTTTGAGTCATATTGAGGTAGAATTTGCAAACTTCGCCCATGATCTGTTTAAAAAAGAAACGGTAAGTTCTAGTTAGCTTAATTGATATTGTTTATTATCATAGAATAAGAGATTTGAAATTCGATCCCTACCTACACCATAAATCAATTGGTGTCTTAGTCTGATGACACTGGCGGCTCTACATGCAAGCCAGGGTGGTCACACAAGACCACCCTGACTTGCAAAAAATGGTATATATACACTTGCTAATATATATATATATATGTGTGTGTGTGTGTGTGTGTGTGTGTGTGTGTGTGTGTGTGTTAAACTAACCTATTGTGACCACCTAATAAAAATGTTGAACACCCTAACTTGAGAATTACAAAAAGTTGGGTTTAACAAAAATAAGAATAATGTTACATTCACAACATTTTTACAATAATTTTACAACAAATCCAATGTGGTAAGCTGTTACTAATTCTAATTTGGGCTCAATACTGATATTATTTTTTTACCCACTAATAATAGTTTTTCCATAAGATTTATTGTAAAAATAATGTGGATGTAGTATTACCCTAAAATTAATTCTCCCCCCCTCCCCCCCACCCAAACATAATCCTTAATCCCTTTTATAAAATTAAAAAAAAAAAAACAATTAAATAACAACAATAAATATTAGCCCAAATAACAACAAACATAAACCAAACAAAAATAAAATAAGACCAAACAATAACAAGTGATCTAATTATTCAACAAAAAGCCTACTATAAAACAAAAAGATAAAAATCGCTAAATATTCAAATTTGTAGTTCGTTCAACCTATTTAATAAAAATAGTCTCTAATTTCATTTTTTCCTAAAAAATTGTACCAAGAAAAATATTGTGGTTGTTAGTTCTCCTTAATAATGATGACAATTATATTCTTTTTATTTTTGAAGTCACAACAATTTTACTCTCCGTAGTGAGTCAACTCACAATTGTAGCAAATATTCAAATTATCGCTTTATTAGATTTTGTATAATTTAAATTTCTTAGTAGCCACTTAAAAAAAAATCCTTGAGCCGCCACTGTCTGATGATAAAGAGTAATCATCAAGAACAAACGCTATGAAGCTCTCTAAAAGAAAATAATTTAAATTACAACCCAATTAGAGACCAAACTCCTGATTCTATTTGTAAAATGTTTTGTTTTATTTAATTGTTTACGTATTTTGTTTTTCAATTTTACCTTTTAATGTTAACTTTAACATTCAGGAAATCATATTGTGCTTCTCCTAGAATCAAAGGCAAGGTCCTTTGACTCCTTCCCCTCTTGAAAATTTGGGTAAACCTTAAATTTGATGAGAAAATTATACTTTACCACTTTAAACTATATTCTAAATTACACTTTGCACTCTAAACAATAAGAATGCACAGCTCGCATCCTAAACTATAATTTATGTTACATTTTGCATCCCACCATCAATTTTGTCGTTATTTTGGATAGCATCATATGAAAAGACTCAATTTCCCCTCTTCTAAATCCTTTAAAAATAGGAGAGAAATTACATTTTATCACCTTAAGCTATACTACCAATGATACTTTGTACCCTAAACTTTGGTTTTTCATCTAATATAACGATAGAATTAACGATGAAGTACAAAGTATAACACAGGTAATAATTTAGGGTGTTAACCATGCATTCTAAAAAGTTTGTGGTACAAAATGTAATTTGAAATATACTTAAGATGGTAAAATGTAATTATTCCCAAATTTTATATTGCAATAATGAAGTGAAACACCACTAAACTACAATACATTGAGTTTAATTGAAGAGGGAAGGTTGAAGTCCATAGACATGCCTAAAAACATAGATAGCAGAATAACCATACTACCATAGTGATTAACTGGAGCATTGATCAAGGTTTTCTTTTTCTTATTTTTAATTAAAATTTGATAGTTGAGAGAGAGGAAACCTCGAAACATCTCAATTGAAAACACCAAGTTATGTTAGTTAAATTACAAGACATTTGACCCTCCATTCTATTTTTGATGTTATTACTAACTTCATATCAAATATCTATCATCCACATGTAGTTGTAGTCTTGTACTATCAAATCAAACTTTGCCACAATCAAGACAATTAAGATAAGTACCATCAAAGCTAGACTGACCAACCCAACAATGGGCATTGGAATAGTGTTTGCTTTGGAAAGTCCTTCACCTTTCTAGTTACAATCTTAGTTATTCTTTATTTTTATTTTTATATTTTTTTTGAGAAGAAATCTTAGTTATTCTTTGATGAAGTGAAATTTATAACTCATGGTTCCATAATGAATCAAATTTATTGTATAGTTTCCAAGTAGGTGTCTAACCGGTTGTCAAAATCAGGATCCTACATAGGATCGTAGGAGGTAGTGAGATCGTAGATCATAGGATTAGATTGTGGATCGTAAGATCCTACATTATTTGAGAAAAAAACAAAAAATACACATTGGTATATTAAATAATCACATAAATTATACATTCATTGATATAATTACCATATATCACTACATTCATTTGTAAACATTATTTAAAAATGCCAAAAATCTCAAAATGTGACACTCTATTGGGATATTTTTTATTTGGGTCCAACTGACACTCTCTCTACATTAGAGTGAAAAAACTTGGTCTATTAGGATTTTATTTTTCATTTATGTCATACTGAGCCTTCTGTCAAGTTAAAGAAAATTACAAGAAACCAAGGTCGTTTGAGATGGTTAGAATCGTATGATTCTACTATCCTGAACGATTGCTAAGATCCTTGAAAGATATGGATCGTTTTAGGTAGGTAGGATCGTAAAATTGTAGGATTGTAAAATCTAGATTGGGAGTGTATTTTCTCATCTTCCTGTGCATTACCTTACATTAAAATGCAAGAAAATGTTAGAGAAATGGATGCAGAATTAATGAGCAGTACCAGACATGATCTACCTCTGGTAAATTACTATTATTTCATAAATCACGCATTCCATCATCTCTGTTTAAAGCCTGTTATAACTTGTGGCAGACAAGGCGATTCATTATTTTCAGTCAACATGAGATGATTGCAAATGAGCAATTGCCAGTACTTGAATGAAAGAAAATTTATTAAGATAACAAATAAGCCAAAGAACTACCACAAGGATATTAAACACCAATTTTTTATTTTTTTTTTTGGGAGTAAGGATAGGTTACGAATTTTGTCAACTCTCTTCGGAAGGAAATATTTAAAATTTAAAACACATGATTGCCCCTTGTCCGCACTTCTTTCCTTTTATGCTGCCTTCGCTTGCTGCCAAAAGAAAAGGGAAATCAAATTTAATGAAATTCAGCTTAAGTGTTATTTATGTATTAAATGTCCAAAATTGATGGGCATACACGCGTTAAAGAAGACCAATATGGAAAAAAAGTAAAGAAGTTGAGGAATTAATACATAATTGGACCTAAACTTGTAGATTCGGAACAACATAAAATAGACCAAGTGCCATGCTGAACAAAATTTGTGGATATTTCTGATAGTTGGGAACCCCTCTCTTACTGAAATGATCCTACTCAAATGGTAATCAGAAGCCATGCACAGCACAGATCAACATAATAGGGAGGACTAAGAGGCGAGCAACATTCAATAGCATAAGGCTATGGTGTAGGACTAGATTTTAACTCGTTATCATGAATGCATAATTTTAATGGCAGTTATTCTTTGAAGCATAAATGCTGCTCATTGTTGGTGAATCCAACAGCTGTTGGGTTTGGGATGTGTATGGTACGGGTTTTATGTAAAATTTAGGCCTATCCATCTAGAATAATTTTACAGTTACAAATTATTTTACAACATTTTTACAAACTGTTGATATGGTCAACTTCTTACTGATTTTTATTTAGACCCATCATTAGCATTAATTTTTCATTTACCAATAATCACTCATCACATCAGCAGTTTGTAAAATTTTTTGTAAAAATGTTTGTATCTCTTGCATTACTCATCCATCTATTAGTTTAAGCACTGGGGTTGGATGCTTTAACACTCATAACCCAAAACTGAAGTATAGTTTGGTCCTCTATGACTGTCCTTTAGGGGGGATAAAAAGAGTTGAAGCTAAAAACTCACTCGTTTCTCTTCTTCCATCTTGGCCTTGATGTAAGAGTAGATTGCTACTCCAGCAATTGCAATAGCAGTTCCAATACCAGTTTGTGTTGAAATCTTGTTACCTGATGCCAGGAAAAATATGTTAGATAACATTTAGGTTTAAAGTTTTTTAGGCCAAAACACGCAGAAGAAAGAAAAAGGGAGAGAAAATAAGGATGAAGATTTACCGAAGACTATGATTGAGAATCCAATGACGAATACACGTTTCAATACGTTGCCAACTGCGTGTGTAAGAGGTGCCACCCTCTCCAGGGTGTTGGTGGCCAACTATTTCCAAACAGCCAATATAAAAAACATTTTACCAGCACAAAACATGACAGTGTGTTAGAAATTATCAACAAGGATATCAAAGGTGAAAGGAGGAACTAATTTAGCAGTTGGCTAAATAAGCTTAGTCTTGCATATTTAAAGCTAATCAACAGGAGGGAGAAGAAATAACGAGTGTGTATAATTGCAAGAACAGAAAACTTACTGTATAAGTCAACCACGAATTTGTTACCAAAGAAGATGTAGAAAACAAAATGTACCTGATTGTAAAGGTGGTAAAACATTCCCACCCAAAAAAGGTCTGTGATGAACTTGGTTAGACCCACTTTTGTGATTGCATCACCGAAGCCATGCTTCATCAGTTTAGGTCCCTCCAACTGTTAAAAATATATGAAATGGAAATGAGGAGTCACTTTAAAACATAAAATTTTCCCATGTAATCTTGGGGTTACAAACATTAAAATTCTAGGTGTCGCAAGGGAAGTATCACTTACAATGATGGCAGGTGGAATACAGACAAACAGAGCAATGATGGAAATGTAAGCATAGAGATTAGTACTATCCATGTCAGTCTGCAAACAAGAATTAAACATATAAAAATAAAAAGATCATTAGAGGGCGAAACTTTAAATAACAATTGTGAACTTTCTAACTTCATTAAGTTCAAGGTGAAAGGGTTAAAAAGAGTTGCATAGAAGATAACCATGGCTTTCTTTGAATAGATACTCCTGTAAGTAAAGGAAATGTTGGAAATCATAGCACTAATGAAGCCAACCCAGTTGAATGACAGCTCAGTCAATGATGCCATTGACACTCCTGTATTTCAAATCAAAGGCAAAGATACCATTAGAAATGTACTAAGAACGCAGGGACTGGATCTTCATGAGTTGAAATCCCATAATTCCAAAATTAAAGGCTTTTTTTTTTTTTTCCAAGTATATTTGTGATGTAACAATTATTAGTTTCATAAATCAGTCATCTAGTTAATAGTAGCGCCGTAAATTAATAGGTAAGTATGAACTGCCATCAAGCTAGATTAAGGATATTTCCACCTTCATGATATGACTGAAATAACCATATAAAAGAAGGAAGAGAGCTTACCAAGAACAACAGGAGCCAGAGACAACCATAAAGTGATAGGTATTGATTGCCCAAGTATGAATTGAGACGCAGCAGCATTGAAGAAGGGCTCAAGAGCTGAAAAAAAAAACACATAATTTCAATAGAAAATACTTTGGACCTAATTGATGCAAGTATTAAGTATATAATTTCAAAAACACAAAGGCAAAATCCTGTAAGAGCAATTATCTCATTATCACCTTTGATTGTATGTGTGAATGAGACAGCAACTGCTGCAAATGAGACATTGCTGGTCACATGGCCAAGTGCATGACACACGGCAACAGGGAAGAGCAGCTTCAAGAGGTTCGAGTCCATAGGCTACACAGAGAAACCCCAGTTATACAGCATTTACAGATCAGTGCAGAGACAAGGTTTTCAAATGTATCATAACAAATGGGACCGACCATATAGAAATTCCGCATTAAGAAATATGATCTTGCAACTTTAACCCCCTAGGGGAACTTCTCCCCTTTATATGTCGAAGTTTGGCGTTCTACAACCCATTATGGTACAAAAAATTCGAGCTAACTGGCCCGTTTGGATGAAGGGGAAAGAGGAAGTAGAGTAAACTTGGCCAAAAAACTACCCATACATGTTTTTGCTTTTGGATGGATTGATAAGTATTAAAGCTCTTTTAGCTGATCTTTAAAGGTGAAAATGCTTTTATAAGGATAAAGTTAAAATTTGGAACTTTCAACAATTCACTGATTTTGCTTTATTAACCAAGAACTTTAAAGCACAATTTTTTGTAACTTACCAAGCACTTAAAACGTTCTCCTTCCTAAAATAATGTCAAATAGACGCTAAAGTCACAATACAATAAATATTGTACATGTTAGTATACCATAGGAAATATATTGATGTTGAACCCTGACTATGGTATTCTAACTTCTTCATTTTCGAGTTCTTTTGACTAATTTGTTTTATGTACAATTTTTCGAAACTTCATTTAAAAAAATTATACTTTTCTATCATAAATTTTCACCTCGTCCTCCAAAATATCGATTTGTTCAATTGATATCGTAATTTAAAAAAATTGTATTAACGTGTTTCCAAATGTCTACATCAACGTCAAATGAAATGAAATTGGGTATAATAATGAAATTAATAAAAAAAAAAAAAACCCTCAATCTTCATGTAATTTAACTCTTAATCATATATATATATATATATATATAAATTAAAGTTAAGATAAATTAAAGTTAAGAGAAAATCCAATTAGATATCGAAGTGAATTCTACTTTGAATAATTTCATGGCATGTGTCTCATCTAGTTTTCTTAATTTTGGTTCAACTATTTACTACACTACTCCAATTTAATTTTCTTATAATCAAAATTGGGTGCGAAAACCACAGTATCAAAATTAATAAGTGCAACCATTGAATCAAAAATTATTATTATTATATAAATAGTGATTGAACAACTAAAATTGAGTATTTCATGGATAACAATTTAAATGATTTTTTTTTTGTTTCAAATAAAATTATATTTATTTTATTAGTTATTTTATATTTTCAAATATACAAACATTATATATTTATGTATGAATTTGGTGAAATCTTAATACGAATTTAGTTATACTTATTTGTAAACCTATCTCATGCATATACATAGAGTTTCAAGCTAGTTTAGATTGTAGGGAGTGTATTGATACAATTCTCTTAAATTAAGAAGTCAATCAAGCAAATTAATACTTTGGAAGGGACATTGTCAATGTAGCGAATGTTTAAACAAGAAAGGTGTAATTTATCCAAAATATAATAGTGATTTTTCCCATTTTAAATAAATGGTAAATAAACACATCCAAAATCAACACATTCAAGGGCGTTTCCACTTTCCAATGAAAATGCTACTATTCTGGTTTTTTTAAATGCTAATGAACGTTATATTATACGTTGTATTTTTTGCCGAGGCAATTATAATATTTTAGATTTTTTTTCTCTTTCCCCACAACATTTCTTGCCAGAGGGCCAGAGTTCTTTAACCTATTCAAGCGATAGATGACCATGGTAGTGGCCCACAAAAAAGATTATATATATATATATATATATAGGGCACAAATTAACCATTTTTGAAAATTTTTTTATGGAGAATTAAAAAAAACTATCAAAACAGTTAATTACTTTTTTATTTTTTCATAAAAAATTTTCTAAAATAGTTTATGTAAGGACACAATTCTCTGGCGGCCCAATAAGGATGTTGGGCTCGCGCATGAAAGATCCCTCACAATATGATTTGTAGAGAGTGGGCTTGAAAAGCTAGCCGTTGGTCGCAGGGCGGTGCCCGGTCCTAGTTTTAGAGGAATTCGTGTAGAAAAAGGATTTGGGCTTGAACGTTTAAGCCCTACGGCATCGCACCCTATGGGATGGGCCTCCTCGGACTTGATCCGAGGACCATTAGGGTCTTACCCCGGTTACCCGACGATGGGTTTTTTCTGTAATCTCAGGTGTTGTCGAAATGTTCTCACCCAGATCGTCTCCCTTTTTTGGAGGTGGAATAGGAGTCCTCTTTCGATTTACTTACTTTCTTCTTTTATACTCGTCTGCGTTAACTGTCCTTCGTCCACGTGTAGGGTCAATCTTTACAAGACTGATATTTGTCCCATCAGTCTAATCCCAGAATTGTTGGGGATGGTTGATAAGGCTGCAGAGTACGGCTCTGTCAGGTGCAGAGTCTTATCTGGAAGGATAGTAAGGATAACTTCCCCCAAGATATTTTGGATCTCCTTACAAATTCGTTCCTATACCAGTTTTACCCCTTTATTCCGGTGGGATTCTGGATCTGCCGAGGACTGAACTGTCCTCGGCTGCCTCCTAAAACTGTTTTGTCCTCTGTATTGTAGAGCTTGGGTCACAGCTCTCCTCGGCTTGGGCCTTCGGATTTTCTAAGAGCAACTGGGTCTGGCCCTTAAATTATTTGGCCCCACAGTTTACTAGTGTATATTCTAAAGGTACATGTTAGTAAATCCCTATATATATATATATATATATATCTTTATTTTTGTATAAAAAGGGGAGCTGCTGCGACACATATCTCACATCCAGGTTTACAGGAGTTTAAAAAAATAAGTGGTTGTTTAGTATCCGTGTTTAAACAACAGTTTTCTATGTTTAAACAACAATAACATTTCTGATACGTATTTCTATAATATTCAAACACATATTTTCACAACATTGAAAACTGAACAACAATACTAAAAATCTCCAACTGAACCCACTTTAATTATCACGCAAATTTATCAGGTGGCCGGTGATCACAATTCACAAGTCTCAAAAAGAATATTAATAATAATAAAAAAAAAAAAAATTCGGATGACACAAATCCCGTGACAACCTCACATTTGGGCAGTACGTGACATGCGACCAATTAGTAATTATCAAGTTTTCTAGTTACAATAGTTCCAATTAACTCTACTGATAAAGTCTCTTATATGAAAAATCTGTGGTTCAATCTCGCCTATACCAAAAATTGATTAGTATCTTGGTTACGTTTCTAAAAAAAAAAAAAAAAAAAAATTTGGTAATATCAATCTCAGTTATCAACACATCAACAAATTTAGCAATCTACAACCTCACATTTGGACACGTGACATGGGACCAATTAGTAATTACCAAGTTTTTAGGTAATATCAATCTCAATTCTCAACACATCAATAAATTAGCAGTTTAAGGGTCCGTTTGGATACCGCTTATTTTGCTGAAAACTGAAAAAAAGAAACTAATAATAAAAAAGTTACTGTTAACGCGTTTGGCACTGTTCATAAGCCTAAAATCACTGTTCATGGACAATGAATAGTGCCAGACACGCGTCCAGGAAGAAAAAAAAAAAAAAACGCAGAAAATGCAACGCAATAAATGCAATACTCAAACACCACCTAAATAGTCAATCAAAAATGTTAAGGAATGCTCAAAATAAATTACTTTAAAAATTACTTTTAAAAATTTTTATGAGAAAAATAATAAAATAATTAATTTTATTGACAGCTTTTTATATTTCTCATCAAAATAATGTTAAAATTTTTCTAATATAATTTATTAATAATTACTTTAAGAACATCTATTAAATTGACCAATCTAAATACATCAATTGACAACATTTTTTGTTTTCCTCACAAGTTTTTTGATGTAGTCTGTTTTGATAAGTATATATAATAAACAAAAAATGGTAAAATTATATATTGCAAATTTTACTATATAAAATTTAAAAATTAATATAATAATAAATATAATTGGTAATGTTTCAATTACCAGACAAATAATTAATGATACATTAGTTTATAAACTCAATGTACTAAGATTTATATTATCTGTAACAATATTTATAATAAAAATAATGTTAATAATGGATACATATTAAAAATGATATTGCTTTAATAGAAACTTTTGTTAAAGAAAAAACTGTTGTGAAAATTTTAACGAGAATAACATTGCTCAGACCACATAGTAACAAAAAAACAAAATTAGTAATACAGAGTAAGTGAGGGTTGAAGGGATTGTTTCACTTACAGCGCGCTTAGGAAGGCCCACAGCCCAGCTGACCAAACAGTACACCACCCCGACAAACAAGTGCACAACCGAGACAAAGCTGCACACGCAAGGAAGGCAACTTTCGTCAAAGACTACGCTACTTTACAATATCCTACGCACTTCAAAGTGAACATTTTTTTTTTCCTTGATGAGTTTTTTTTTTTTTTTTTTTTGAAGCATTTCCTTGATGAGTTTCAAAGCACACATGACTTTCGATAAAATGTCATACTACTCACTAGGGATACGGAAAATAATTGTAGATCTTCTTGTTCAGGATGTTGAAAATCACGTTCAGGAAATACCTGCACATTGCACAATCACAAATAATTAATATTTAAGATCTTCAAGTCCTTTGCTTTGATTTTTTTTTTCCCCCTCAAAGAAAAGGTTATATATATAAATTGAACTAGAAGAGATGAAAATAGGCCATAATGCCTAGAGTCCACGACAAGAGAAATTATTAGGTCACCTATTGATGTGATCCAATGAGATAATATCATTTATGTGTAAGTAAACTTCTTAATTTGCATAAGGAATAAAAATAAAAATTATCAGATGATGTCATATTTATATAAATAAAAATATTTTATTAGTTAGAAGATCGAAGACAACCACATCAACAACAGTCTCCTATGAACCTAATAATTTCTATCCCATCACATACAGTTAAGAACAGTCTACAGTATTAACAAAATTTATGTTTGATTTTATTTTTATATCAGCATGTTATATATGTTTTGGTCATAAAGAGTCATTTTCAAGATCTAACTCCACAAATTACAAATATCTCTAAAAAAATAGAGTAAATATATATATATATATATATAATTATCTCTCAAAAAAAGAAAAATAGTCTTTATCTAACGTTAGACTTAGTACATACCACATGAAGAAGAAGAAGCCAGTAACGAGAGCCGGGTACTTCTCGATGAAACCGACAGGCTTCGCTTCCCTGTAACAACAAACAACAACAACGGAGTCAGAGAGAAAGAGACAAAGAAAAACCATTAGTGTCGAGGCTGACTAACACGGGCGAGTTATTCTGAACCCCCACCACCGAGTCAGAACGTACGGAGGGAAACGGACCTCACCCGGCGGAATCGCTCCCTGGAGACGATGAAGCCGCCGCCAAACAAGGCTTCACACTCTCTCTCTGCTTCCCAGCCAATGAGCTCTCAAGCAACAGAGCTGGTCGGAGCTGCCTCCCCCATATCAAGTTCCCTCCTTCTCCCACAGCTCCAATCGGCCTCACCGAGACAAAGCTTACGCTATTGTTGTTGTTGTTCTCTCTTGGTGGCTTTCGGAGCTGAGAGAGTGAAGCGAAGGTGCTAGCGCGTGACAACACTCGCGACTCCATGGTTTTCTAAGAGATAGAGAGAGAGAAATCCAAAATGTACTTGTGGTTGCTAAACACAGCTCTTATTCACACCAACAGAGAAGAGTGGTAGCGATGTTAAAACGGTTTTAATCCAGTGCCTCGCGAGTTCACGTTAAAAAATTTGATCCACCAGTGTGACGAGGATCAGGGATTAGTGAATGATTCGATGAACGGTGGGAGAGCGCTGGGGGGGAGTATGTGAATTGTGACAATGTGTGTGTGTAAGTGTTTGTGGTTCAACCGGAGAGAAGGAAAGGTTTGAGGGAGGAGATATGAGATAAATAATTTATTATTATTATTAATAATTGTGGCTATGGAGGACCTGTGGATATCTGATATCATATGTGGAAGGGTGTGGTGGGACCCGTCTTATCCCCAGTGAAAGGCTTGAGAGGGAGGGCAATTTTTGTCCAATCGAGGTGGTGAGCCTCCATTTTATCGTCTCTATATCTTTAATTTGGACCTTTTCCGCGCGCGAGAGAGAGAGAGAGAGAGGGAAAAAAAAAACCTTTCAATTTTTAGTATCAAATTGAAAATATTGAGAATCCATTTCACTATAACTATTGGTGTATAATCATACGTATCCACCATAAAAAATAATCCCAATTATATATATATATATATATATGAGTTCAAATTAGAGATAGTGGAAGAAAATTTTTAAGTCATAAATATGTAAATGAGTTTAACAAAATTTTTTTTTTTTAGATATACATATGAGTTTACTTTTTTTTTTTTAAATTAGATTTTTGATGATTTATTTATATTAAACTTTTCATCTTTTACATAAAATTAACTCACTTAGAATCAGAGACGGACTTAGGTGGAGGCCCAAGGGGGGCCGGTCCCCTTGGATCCAATTTTTTTTTAAGTTATTATATATTTAATTTTTGTAGTTGAGTCCCTTTCCAAAACCTTAGGCTCCCCTTCTCCTCAATAAACCTAACTAGTCTCACTCAAATAGCAACTATTAAACCTAAAAACCTAATAAAAATAATAAAACATTCACAATGGTGATATTGTATTTTTGCCAAAAAAAACTATTTTACCACCAAAGAACCAAAAATCATGTGTTATTGGAGAAACTAAAACTAAATTTTTTCAACTACAGTAAACTGGTATAAATACCAGTTGATTGTAATAAGTTGTTAAAAATAAAATAAAATATTTTATTAAGATTATATATCTTCCTTCAATTAATAAACTCAAATTTTCTCTCTTCTTTTATTATTTTACTGAGTTATTTATATTATTTTAAATAAAGTTATAAAAAAAAATAGAACATTTGATATCAGGTGTATTGTAAATTGGGGTAGTAAAATAAATAAAATAGTTTTTTGATGTACTAAAAGCTAAAATTGTTAGCACCACCATTGTGAATGCTCTAACTTCAACCAAAAAAAAAAAAAAAAATTCTAGCCAACCTAGTATTAAAAAAAAAAAAACATTATTTTGTTTTTGTATTTGTTGGTAATTAATTACATCTTAATGTATTTAGAAACAACGATTTTATATTTATAATTTTTTAATACTATAGAGATGCCTAGTTTGGAGGGTTTTTTTTTTTTTTTTTTCGACCCTCGCTAGCTTAAAATCTTGGGTTCGTTCCTGTCTAGAACAAAAATTAAAAAAACTTAGATGAAAGTATGAGACATATGGTGCAAAATTATACAAAAATTGGAATTCAATTTAGAATCTAATTGAATTTTCTCTCTATTTTGGTTTTAATTATATACTAGTGTATAATCCCGTGCAAATATACAAGTACATTTATAAACAATCACAATCACAATCACACACACACACACACACACACACACACACATATATATATATGATTTAGAATCTAATTGGATTTAGACTCTTCAGTTTTTGCACTCAATAATTCACTTGCCACAAAAAAATTAAAAATTTAGATGGGATACCTGGCGCAAAATTGAATTTCAATTAAAATTCAATTTAAAATCTAATTGAATTTGGAGTCTTTGATTTTGCACCTAATAATTCACTTGACACACAAATTTAAAAATTAGATGAGATACGTGGTGCAAAATTAGACTTCAATTTAGAATTTAATTTGATTTTTTCTCAGTATTGGCTATTAATATATACTAGCTTGTAATCTCATGCATATGCATGGAAATACTTAAAGATATACAATAAGATGTATAATATAATTCATATATATATATAATTAGTATTATGCCCGTGCGATGCACGGCTTAGTAAAAAAACTTGTATATAAATTAATTTTTTTTTGATAATATAATCAAATTTAATAACAAATAAAATGGTAAAAATATTTTTAAATTAAGTACATGGAAAATGTATATTATGTAAGTATTTTTTTTTTGCAAAAAAAGATATTATAAAATATTTTTAAAAAATTATGGCAAGTTTTAAATTTCTAAAAGATTGTAGTATTAAAATTGTAATTTGATTATGTGTGTGTGTGTGTGGCACTTAAAAATCTTTCCATTATAATTATAGATAAATTTCTTGCATATATGGCCAAAAAAAATTCCATTAACTACCAAAAAAAAAATCCATAAATTACAAAAAATGTAAGTATTTAGACTACAATATAAATGTAAAATTTTATCTATAAATTACCAATCATAACCACTTTAATGTTTCCATAAGGGAGGAGATAATCTGTATAATCAATTAAGAACACCAAATAAAAAAATAGTATCAATAATTAAGATAAATTGCATTATCTAATTTTTTTTTTAAATCATATAATTTAAGCAATAATTGAACTACTTTAATAGAAAAATAGAAACTAAAAAAAAAATGAAGATAGCTCTTCTCACATAAATCTCATAATTTCATATTGTAGATGAGCTCCATCCCAAATAGATTCAGTGATAATATTTTGACTAAAACAAATATTCCATAAATTACAAAAAAAAAATATAAGTATCTAGACCTTCTAGAGTATCACAATCAAAATAATTTAAAAAATAGATAAATGAAAGTACATAAAGAAAAAAGAAAAATTGTATTGCAATGTAAATGTGTAAAAGTTTACATATAAATTACCCGTGTCTAACTATTTTGATGTTGTCATTTGTATCTAGCCATCTTGATATTGCTATAAGTGAGGAAATAATCTGCACAATCAATTAAGAACACTAAATCAAAAAAATACATCAATAATTAAGATGAATTGCATTATGTAAAATATTTTTAAAAAAGCATAGAATTTAAGCAATAATTGAACTACATTAATAGAAAAATGCAAAAAGTAAAAAGTAAAAAGAAGATAGCTATTCTCATTGAAGAAGCCAAATCCTTCATTTAGTAGTTCTTCACTTAATTAATTTTGGTTTTTTATGTATTGATTTTAGCATTCTTAAATAGTAGAGTGGAGTAGGTTTAGTAGAGTTTTAGTTCAACTCAATTTCTCTTGAATTCAAACTTAATTGGTAGAGCTATTTTCTTTTTACGTGTATTATTATATATTTTTTTATTAGCTGTTTTCTTTTTAAGTGTAGCTATATCGATTTTTTTTTTTTAAATCATAAAAATGTGCTCTATGTTGCTATTTTTTTTTTTAATTAAGATTTGTTTTTCAACTTTTTTTTTTTAATAAGATTTTTTTTTTCAACTCAAACGTGTGCTATGTTGCAGGTTTTTTTTAAGTAAATTTTTATTTTAATTTTTATAAAGGATTAGATAAAGAATTTAGATTGAAATCAAATAAAGATAAAATTTTGATTGTAATTAAATTATGATTTTTATCAACTTAAATTTTACCTTTTTTTTAATTAAGAATTTTTTTATAAAGGATTAGATGAAGAATTTGGATTGTAATCAAATTAAGATAGAACTTGGATTGTAATCAAATTATGATAGAATTTGGATTGTAATCAAATTATGATTTTTATCAACTTAGAAATTATAGGAGAAGTTAAAATCATATAAATGTGTACTATGTTGTTGGTTTTTGTTTTTATAAAAAATAAGGTTCTTTTTACGTGTAGTATTATTATTATTATGTTTTTTTTTTTTTTGCTATTTTCTTTTTAAGTGTAGTTATATCTGTTTTTTTATTTTTATATATATATATATATATATATCATAGAAACATGTACTATGTTGTTGGTTTTTTTTTTTTCATTAAGATTATTTTTTCAAACTTTAACATGTAATATGTTGCTAGTTTTTTTTAATTAAGATTTTTTTATAAAATAGAATTTAGATTTTAATCAAATTATGATTTTTATCAACTTAGAAATTATAGTAGAAATTAAAATCATATAAACGTGTACTGTGTTGCTGGTTTTTTTAAAAAAATTATGATTTTTATCAACTTAGAAATTATAGGAGAAAAAAAATTATATCTATTTTTAAGAAAAATCTAAAAGAAAATTCTACAATTTGGTGAAGTCACTTGGCGTAACTATGGCTTCTAAGCTCAACTTTTATTATATAGTATATGATGTACTACCTTGCTGATATTTTAAAGTGTACAACGTTGCTTCTTTTTTTTTTTTTTTTTTTTTTTTTTTTACGCGTAGTAATATAATTTAAATTAAAAAATAAGGATAAGTTGAAGATTTTGGATTGTAATCAAATTGATATTACTTGATTTGTCATATTTATCCAAAAAATATGTATATATCTATTCTTAAAATCTAAAAATTTATTAAAATTTCTTCAATTTGGTGAAGCCACTTGGCGCAACCACGGCGTCTAAGCCTAACTTTTATTATATATAATATGATATGATTTAAATACTATTGATAGTCATTTTTATATTGTGTTAAATCTTTAAAAAATTTTGTTAGGATATTATTAGGAATAAAATGTAAATTGTCCATGTTTTTAAAAACAAAAATTTTATTGTGAAGCACTTTTTTTTTATTTTTTTAAGATTCATTTATTCCAGACTCTTTGGTTTTTGTACTTAATAACTCACATGGATGAATATTTATGATGTGGTCCCATATTTGATTCTAAAATTAAAAAATAAAACTCTTGAAGAATAAATAATTTAGGACACATGGTGCAAAATTGGAACTCTAATTTGGAATTCTAATTTGTGTTTCTCTCGGCTTCATCTATTATTATATATATAGACTAGCATGTAACCCATGCTTACGCATGGGATTGGTCAATAGTATTGGTGCTATTGATGTTAGACCTATTTAGAGGTACTAAAATGGTTTTTCCTTGCAATTTTCACGATATTGGTCACATAAAATCATCATTGGATACTACATATACAATATCAATTTACAATCACAGTTCATAAAATTCTACTAAATACAACACAAAATAAAAGAATAGATTGGTCAAATTGTATCTTTTAAATTGAATGGAGATAGGCGTATGAAATTGTTTAACTCAATTATATTTTTTTATGTCCTAAATCTTCCTATACAAAATAAGACTGTTTAATTGGTGGCAATAATGCTTTACTTAAGTTTGTTGCAAAGATCAGATTATGCTAGTCCTTCTTCTTTGTCAGATCATCTCATTAAGCACAAGCTTGGTTCCTCTTCTCATTTTGTCAATGTTGTTAGTAGCATGCCTAGAATTTGGCACTTTAGGTTAGGTCATCCTTCCTTAAATAAGCTAGTATCTTTACAAGATAGTCTATTTGTTTCCTTTGACACTTGTACTGATATTTGCAATATATGCCCAATGGCAAAACAGAAAAGGTTATCCCTTTCCTTTTAATAACAATTTCTCTGATTCACCTTTTAATCTTGTTCATGTTGATATATGGGGGCCTTACTCAATGCCTACTCATGATGGTTTCAAATATTTTCTTTCTATTGTTGATGATGCAACTAGATGTACTTGGATATACCTATTGAGAGCTAAATCTAATGCTAGAGCTCATTTAATTTCTTTTCACAAAATGGTACAGACTCAATTTAAGGCAAATATCAAGTCTATAAGATCTGATAATGGCCAAGAGTTTGCTATGACTGAATTTTATTCTAACCATGGTATTATTCATTAGAGAAGTTGTGTTTACACTCCGCAGCAGAATTTTGTTGTGGAGAGAAAACACCAACATCTCTTATTTGTTACTAGGGTATTGAGAATTCAGTCCTATGTTCCTTTGTGCTATTAGGGGGACTGCATTCTCACTACCACTTACATCATTAATAGGTTGCCATCTCCCATTTTACAAAACAAGTTTCCTTTTGAACTTCTTTTTCATATTCAGCCTTCTTATGCTCATTTAAGGGTGTTTGGGTGCTTGTGTTATGAGTCCACTATTTCTATCCATAGAGACAAATTTCAACCTAGAGCTTAGCCTTGTGTCTTACCAAGTTATCCACTTGCTACTAAAGGCTATAAACTTTTGAATCTTGTTTCTAAACAAGTGTTTCTATCTAGGGATGTTGTGTTTTATGAACATATCTTTCCTTTTCACTCACTTGATTCTGTCTACTCCACTCCTTCCCATGTTCTTGCTACATTTCCTTCCATAGTTGAGTCCATTTCCACTCTCACTAGTCTACCTATGGATTCTACACTTGTGTACCATGATTCTTATTTCCATTATCAATATTTTGCACTTGATGTTGATTCTGATTCTGAAATTGAAGATGATGTTACTGATCCTAGTCAAGTCAATCCAACACAGGATACCTTATCAGCTTCTACACCTTCTATTGAGTCAACTCCTCCCTCAATGATTTCAATGCAGTTCAAAATGACATTCCACCTTCCCTAAGTCACCCTTCCTCATCTGAGTCACCTTCCACTGCTTCATCTCAGCCTACACTTCCTTCACAAACCCTTTAGAAGATCCACTAGAGTGTCTACTAAACCTTTTTATTTGCAGTCTTATCATTGCAATCAAGTGAGTTCTTCCTTCATCAATCCAGTCACTCCAAAGAAAGGTACATCTCACCCTATTCAGAATTTCTTTTCCTATTCACATTTATCTACTTCCTATAAGCATTTTTGCAATTCAATCTCTTCAATTGTGGAACCTAGTACTTATGCCCAAGCTGTTAAGGATCTCAAGTGGAGAGAGGCTATGGCAACTGAGATTGTTGCTCTTGAGGCTAATTAGACTTGGTCCCTCACATCTTTGCCTCCTCATAAGAAACCAATAGGATGTAAGTGGGTTTACAAAGTTAAGTATAAGGCTGATGGTACTGTTAAAAGATACAAAGCAAGGTTAGTTGCAAAAGGTTTTACACAAAGGGAGGGGTTGGATTATATAGAAACCTTCTCTCCAGTAGCCAAAATGGTTTCCATTAAAGCCTTACTTGCAGTAGCTGCTGTGAAAGGGTGGCACTTATCTCAATGTCAACAATGCATTTTTGCATGGTGACCTTGATGAAGAGGTTTACATGGTCTTGTCCCTAGGCTTTCACAGCAAGGGAGAGGTTTTTTGTAAGCTTAACAAATCATTGTATGGCCTCAAGCAGGCATCTAGGTAATGGTTTTTCAATTTTTCTCATGTCTTGATTTAACTAGGCTTTCATCAGTCTTAAAGCTTATTACTCTTTGTTCATGATAATGCCTTCAAATGTATACTTGTAATATATTTATGTGGGCATTATCTCCTTACTACTATGCTTAATTTGTATAATTAAGCCATGATTTGCATTAGTCCCTATTATTTATCTTTACATAATTTCTTGAATAAGATGTCATTCATTGCGTGTAATTTTCTACTTTCAAGAAATCATGTGAAAAAGATGAGTTTACAGGAGTTTGTGAGAGAATGGAGGCCAAACTAGAATTAAAGAGGAGCTAAAGGACCATACTTAAATATCTAAGGAGTTGCAGCTGAAGTGCTTGGGTCCTCTACTATGTTTGGAAGCTTCAAATAAGGAAAGAAATCAAAGAGGCAGAATCTGAAAAGGAAAAATTAGATTTGAGCACTAATCAGTATTTTGGATGTATCTCTCTTCTCAAAAATCCAATTGACACAAGACTAGATGGGTTGGAACCATGACTTAAATATCTACAACTTTCCAGTTTTGAATTTTTCAAAATTCACAATTTTTGAAGGCATAAATTAACTCACAAGTTACTGTTGTAAATATGGACGAAAATTAAAATAGTAAAAGTTTTATTTTCTTTGGACACTTTGATGTTAGGATTTTGAATGGAGGCTAAGCAGAACGAATTTTGGAGAAAAAAAGATTGTATTTTCCTTTCTCTAATGGTAGCCTAAACTCTTTGCTAGGGCTAGGGGTTATGTTTCTTTTATACAGTATGAATATTCAATGCGATTCTTTCTAGGATTTTATTAGCAACATATTTGATTGTTCAATTAGATTTCTTTTGATGTATTAGTTATTCCATACTTTCAATAAGTTCAATCATGTTTTTCTTATTATTTAGATGAATTTCTAATAGTTTCAAATAGAAATCAAGTTTTAAAGTGAATGGGTTTTTCAAAAAACTTTTCTAATTGCATTATTAATTTAGGTTATCATACGTTCTTGAATTGTCTCAGTTCAACCGAATCATAAGTATTTAATTGTATAAGAATAATCAATTATGAAATATATAATTTCTTTGGTCACAAAAAATTTCATATCGATATAGGGAAACACCCCGATGCCTTAGTATTTACATTATTGACTTAAATCAGTTATCATTGTTATTCCTGGCACAAAAATTGTCCACTTTGAGAGAATGGGTCTAGATGGCTTATCCTCAAATTCCTTAATCCTCACTAAAGAGCAGGCTTTTAGAAGGAGAGAAAGGAATAGCCTATTGGTATATGCCCACTATCACACTCTTGCTCACTTTCTATTTTTCCTTTCTGATTCCTTTTTCTTTTCTAAGTTTCTTTTTTTCCCTCTTATCCTTCACTCCTTTTCTTACTTCTTTTTCTCTTGTTTTTATCTCTCCTATTCTCTGTTCTACCCCTTTTTTTCTACCGTGCACAACTAAGGCCCTTTTTATATTGCTTGTCGTGACGGTTTTTTTTACTGTTTTACCCCTTAATTGCTTTTTTCCTAGTATAGGTGTCTTGCCCAGACCACTCACTAGTTTGTCAACTGCCCAGCCATCACCACTTACCTGTGCTGGCCATGCCACACTCCATTCCTAGACAAAAGGGTTTTGTTTTGTTTTCTTGCTCTTTGTGGCATTCCCATACGGATAAGGGTGGGCATTCTCTCTTACTATCCCCTACGACATGCACCTAATGATTCCAACTCATCTTTCCCTTTTTAAGATGGTATGTCATCCCAGCAGGACATTTCCCCCAAAAGAGCTAGAGCGGGAATCCCAGAATAGGCTTTCCCCTTCTCCCCACCACTAGACCATACCCTCTCTTACCTCTGACCCATGGCTCACCACTCCTGTATTGGCTGGGTACAAGTGGGTGGTGCCTAAGCCTTGTGCGTGCTCCATTTCCATGTGTGTCCATGGCTTACCTACTGTTTATGTGTTCGCCATGACCTGGCGGCTTGTTTGGTCTTTATTGCACGTTCTGCTACTCATTCTTGACCTCTTGTGGCATGGATGAGTCACTGGGCTTTCATTCTTTATGTCTTGCTTCCTCCCTAGGTTGGGTTTTGCTTGGGCATGGGCCTTTCTTTCTTCAATCCAACCCTTACCCTCTTTGTGGTTCGGTTGACACTTCTGCTGTGCCATCTCGTTGTTTTCGCCGTGTTATTATTTGACTTGTGCTTGTTGGGCCTCATTTGGGCCTGTTGTACACTTTCCTTATGCTCAATTATAGTAGCCTAGTACTATCGTTGGGCTTGTACTCACGTTGTTTTGGGCTTCCTTGGCCCATTTTATTCTTTTGGGCATCCTCGGCCCGTTTTATTTCCTCGGGAATCCTTGGCCCATTCTAATCCTTCATCCTCATAGGCTTTTGCTAAGTCTTTCGGGCTTTTCCGGCCCAAAGTACCATATCCTTTACTTTCGGGGTTTATAGGCTTTCCCACCAACCCCATTTGCTTATTTTCTTCCTTTGGGCTCCTTCGACCCATTTTTGCTTACTTTCCATTTCTCATAATGCCCATGAGTTTACTAGTTCTTTCTTTGGGATCCTTTAAGCCCGCTTGCTTTCTTTGAGACCCTTTTGCTATTTTACAGGCCTATGGACCATTATTTTTGCCAATTGGGCTCAATGGTTTTTTTCTCAACTTGCTAATTATTCTTCTTTATTCCCTCCCACATTATTGGGCTTCTTCTTATTATTGGGCCTCCTTGCCAAAGTAGGCATCAACATTCAGCCCCCTGACCATATGAAATGCTCCTGCGGTTCATATGCGAATAACATGTCTCTTCTCCTTCTCTTTTTTTTTTTTTTTTGGTGGGCTTTTTTGAATAATGGGCCCTGCTTTATATTCTTTCTTGCCGTGAATAATGTTGTCTCTTCGAATTTCCTAGTTTAGTAGTTATTTTGAAACACAGCTTCCACTTCATTAATACTACGCCTTATCTGATGGATGACTCATTGCATCCTTTCACATCAGCATTAATGTTATCAGTACTTAAACTTATTCCCTTCACGTCATTGACACAAAATGTTTTTCCATTTCTCTTTTTCTTCACCGCATCTTCTTCCTTAAACACCTTCACCCATCCACTCAAATCAATCATCCCACCATGACACCGGCGAAAGGCAAGAGTTCTTCCCACCATAAAGGAAAGGAAATCACTTTCGACGATCCTGCCACCAAAATCGTGGGCGAAAATGCTCCTCTCTTTAAATCGAAGCACTCTGAGGAGGAAGAAGGAGGTCGCAACCTAGACAGCGAGTGTGCTCCTCTCATCGATCCTTGGTATGACACCCACGCTCATTTTCCGAAGGTGTCCGACAAGTATTTTCCTTCGCCGTCGGGTCGCGTATGGCTCTCTATTTGCTGTCGTAACACAGAGGTATCTTGGGCTCCCTTGGCTTCTTCAATCCCTGATCTCGTCATACGCCAAGGTACTTCACTCCTTGTGCCCATTCACTTTGAATTTGGGTAAGGTACTTCTATGGGTTGGAAGGAATGGGTAGACGAAGAGTTGTCCAACATGGGTTTCATGGCAGTGTTACAGTGGGCTGGTGTGTTGAAGGCCATTGTTTCATCGCGGTGCTTGGCCAACTATAGGGACTTTTTTAATCTTCGCCATTTGGTCCGCCGGTGGTGTACCGCTACTTATACCTTCTTTCTATCCTACAGCGAGATCACTGTGACTTTGGAAGATGAGGCAAATAAACTGCTATTGCCCATTCTTGGTGATGTTGACCCAAGTGTTATGGAACTCTCTCCGGAGGAGGAGGCCGTGGAGGCCAAGTTGAAGAAAGGAATGAGCAGCAATGAGAAATTGTCACATTGGGTTAGGGCTTTTTCCAAGGCTTCTGACGTGGTCTGCTGCGCAGCCTTTGTTGCATTCTGACTCTATAAGTTTATCTTTGGCTCTCATACCCATTATGCTGTAAAACCTCTTTATTTCCAATTAGTTATAAAGATATCTGCCAAGGTGAGTCTACCATTGGGCCCTATGTTTCTGGTTCATCTATATGTGCAGTTAGACATCTTGCAGAGTGATGAGAAGTAATCAGGTTCTTGCCATATAGTCATCACTTTTGCTCATAGCACTATCTTGCAGCATTTGCTATAGGAGCGTTGTGCTAGGCATTTGGCAAAGTGTAGGTGTGTTTGTTTTGCCATGGTGAAGTCCTGTTCATGTCCAAAGGTCATCACTGATTTTTGTGATAGTTTTATGTCTGATTTTCCGTCGACTTATTACTGGGTTGGGTTGAAGACGTTTGGTGTGGAGTTTTTTGATAAAGGAGTTGGTTTTTGTTGGAGGGCATATAGAAATCTGGGCCCTGGATATACATATGCTGATTCAGTTATAGGTTCTTTTGTTGATGTTGTTGGGACCACCACCTTGTTGATTGCTTTTGATGAAAGGGGGATTACATACTTGGCGGCCACTATGCTGGGTGGTTGCCTTATCTCGCCGATGAGGGGGTTTGGTTGTGCACTATTTTGTCGATAGAGTGAGGAGGCAGTTTGGGTTAGATCAGGATAGTCTTGATGAATTTTCTGCTATCATGGAGTCTGCTACTTCTGTTCAGCCATTCTTACGACACAGTGCTGTAAAATTTTGGAGTAAGCGTTTTACAACAATCACCATTCCAGGTTCATAGATGGACGACATTTGTACTACAGCCATGCATGGGTACTGGCAGGCCGTGATGACTTCGTTTGAGCAGGAGTTGTTGGGTAGCCGTGAGTTTTCTCTTATTCCTCCTGATAGTCTCCATGCAATCATTTTTGCCAACCCTTGGTTACTTCTTCCCACTAAGTCTGTGGTGGCGTATGCTAGGAAGTAGAGTCGGTCTGCTATGTTTATGTGGTAGACAAAGAAGAAGGGGTGGTACTTGTATGCTGGTGAGTACCCCACGGGTTGGGAGAAGAAAGTGAAGGTGGTGAACCTTCTCGTGCGTGCGAAGAAGGGCTTTGTGTCTTGGTCCGCCAAGCCTAAGCTTGCTAAGAAAGGTGATGATTCCTCTAAGACTATTCTTATATTGTTCCTTTTGAGGGTAGCCTTCCTCCCATAGGTAATATAGTCTTGGAAGGTTCTCCTCCCCTTTCTGCTTGTACCCGTTCTAGTAGGTGCCCTACTGCAGGCAAGTCTAGGCTCACTACTCTACGGTCATTCGCATATGCTCCCCCTTCTAGTAGGACTTAAGGCAGCAAAAGGAAGACGTCTCCACCTTCTTCGTTTGCCACCACCGAGAGAAAAGTATGTTATCTCTAATTTTTCTTCTTCTTTATTTTTTCTTATTCGTAGGGCCTTCTTACGGCTAATCCCATATGCATACTTACTTCTTTTTTTTTTTTTTTTTTTTTTTTGCAGTCTAAGCATAAGAAGGATACTTCTGCCACTTACCCCATCTTGCTTGATGAGCCAGTTGGAGGTATGTCCTTTCCTTTTGCATGCATTCCCATTGTCATGTGTCACTTTGTGCCTCGTTTCTCCCTCTCCCCCTTTTTTTATACATATATATACACGTCACCACTTATCTTATGCTTTTCTCTTCTTCCCCCCTCTCTTTTTTTTTTTTTTTTTTTTTTTTTTGTGTTTTCAAGTTGACCTCATGCCTTTTTCTGTGTATCACCCTACAATTGAGGAGATCTCCACTGCCATGGGCACACCTATGGAGGGCTTCTTTGATGGAGCAAACGTAGTGGCTGAGGCTATGGCCTCTACTTCTACTACTGCGCAGGGAGCTCTTACCAAGGTCCTCATCCATTCTGCCAAGCTTGGCCTTATTGAGGAGAGTGCCCAGACCGAGAGGGTTAGTGAATTTGCTTCCATTCCTACCGAAACCCCTAGTCCTTAAAAGGGAGTTACTCCTGCGATTGTTTCTTAGACTAGGAGCACTTCCCTTGCTACCCCTCCTATTATTTCGGCCAGCGATCCTTTTGTGATTTTGTCTTAAGTTGTGAAAGATAGTTCTTCTCTGGTGGTCACTCCCTCATCCATTCCTAGCTCTGCCACTTGTGGGTTTGACGCGAATTTGTCTTCTAATGAGGGATCCGAGGTGGTCCTCGAGAATTCTGAGGATGAGCCTGTATGAAAAAAAGTGCCTTTGATTCCAACGAGGAGGATAGTGGTGAGCACGAGCTGAGGCCATGGGTATGTATCTCTTGCCCCTATTAGGCATTCTTTTCCTTCCCATCCTTTATTGTTGTCATTTCTCTTCTTTATTTTTTTTAAATTTTTTATTTATATAACTTCTTGATGCAATCTTTGATTACTTTGCACGTTCATTCCTTTAACCATAGATATTCCTGAGAAGCTTGAAGCTGCAGTAGACATCGTGATGCCTACAGCCCCCATTTCTGCCACACCTACAACCCCCACTTCTACAGGTCTTGGTATTTTTTCTTTTCTCCCATATCTTTTCTTATCTTTGTTATGAATTCATTTCCTTTATTTCATTCATCCTTTATGCTGCACTTCGTGTTTCCCTTCAGGTCCAATTCCTACTGATATGGCTCCACCCTCTCAGTTTGAGGTAGGCAGCAACTCTGCCATAGTTCCCAATCCCATGAGTGAGGTTACTGCTTTCTTCATCTGATTTGACCAGCCTGAGGTCAACGATCTAGAGCTTGTAGACTTTTGGGGTGCTGGGGCTCCTTATGTTGATTTTCACGACTTCTAGGTTCTTGGGGAATGCATTCCCCTTTTGGAGGCAGTTTATAACAGCGGTGGAGACTTCATGCAGGGGTTTCTTCTCGGCTATTCTGCGAGGGAGCATTTCCTTAAGTTGTTGGGGAGCGTGATGAATGATATCGAGCACAACTTTATTGATACCGTTTCTGCCGAGAGGATTTTGTAATAGAGGGTCGTGGTTCTAAAGCTGATTAAAGTGGGCTTTACAGTGGAGTTCATGATGGACCATCTGCGAGAGATTGCTTGAGCCTTCTTCATGAAGAAGGTTCGGCCTGCTGTGGATGCTATAGATACATGTATTGAGGCTTTGAAGAAGGAGGTGGTAGACTTGGAGGCACGTCTCGAGCGCCTTCTTTTTGGTGTTGCTGGCCCTAGCCACTTTGGAGATCATAACCTCATTTCTTGACTTCACTAAGATTGTGTAGTTTTCCCTTTTGTTTCCTTTCCCCTTTTCCCCTATCTAGCACACTTTTTATTTCCTACAATACCTATTTGGCAAGTCTGACATGACTTCTATATTTTGGGTTTGTAAACTATGATACTACATTTGCTACTACTTTTACTACAAGTATTGCTATGACTATGATACAGTATATTTTCTTTTGCTAATATTTCATAGTTTTTCATTGCTTTCTGAATAGAAGCATGCTACAATATTTTCTTGTGACATCATCCCTTGCACGGGTAGTCACTTGGAGGAAAGGAAAAAAAAGAAAAAAGGAACTAATTAAACAAGGAAAGGGGACAACTACACGATGTCTCTCAAGCATTATATCGTTTTAACCATTTGCCATTGATGGGGTCCATTAGATCTTTGCCATCCATCTAGACCAAACGATAATACCCACTTGCGAATGCTTCCTTTATCACAAGGGGTCCCTCCCATTTTGGTGAGAACTTAGATGGTCTTGCCATACCTCGCCTGACGTGGACTATTGCTTTTAGTATAAGTTGCCCTTTTGAAAACACTCTCTCTCGAGTCATCCTACCATAAGCTTCAGTCATTCTTTGTCTGTATTTGTGACTGTGTTCTTGAGCCTCTTCCTTTTTCTCATCCTATCCCTCTAGGTCTTTACACCTTTCTGCCATGAAAATTTCCTTCTCCTTTTCTTTCTTCTACGCTTGCATGACTCTTAAAGAGGGGGTCATTACTTCAACTGGGCTTATCACCTCCGTTCCATAGATTAAAGAGAAGGCTGAAAACTCTATGGCTGACTTTGGTGAGTTTTGCTAGGCCCAAAGGGCGTCTGGCAAGTGCGTTGCCCACCTCTCGGTATATTCTTGGTTCATCTTACTGATAATCTTTATGAGAGTCTTATTTGTCGCCTCTGCCTGCCCATTCTCTTGAGGGTAATAGGGTGATAACCGGTGGTGTTTGATTTGGTAGAGCTCTTACCTCACTATTGACAAAGAGTGTGCCATTGTCACTGATGATTCTGTGAGGCACTCCGAACTTGACAATTATATTTTCTTTAATAAAATTTGTCACTGCCCCTCCTGTGGCTTTACGGAGTGGTATTTCTTCTGCCCACTTGGTAAAGTACTCCGTAGCCATTAGGATCCATATGTATCCACGTGATGGTGGATTAACCAGTCCCACTAAATCAAGCCCCCAGGTGTGGAAGGGCCACGGGGGGACCATGCTATGCAAGTTTTATAGGCAAGTATGGATCAGGTTGGCCTGTACTTGGCAGCTGTGGCATTTCTTCACAAATTCTGCTGTGTCTCTTTTCATAGTAGGCCAGTAATAACCTATTTGTAGCAGGCATCTGTACAACTTTTTCTTTCCTTGTTGCTCCTCGCATTTTTCAGCATGTACCTCCTTTATTATTTCCCCTGCTTCTTCGGGACCTAAATATCGTAACGGGTCTCCATCATATCCTTTCTTGAAAAGGACTCCTTCGTGCAAGAAGTAGCGTGCTGCCAACCTTTTAAACTTATATCTTTCACTATGTTTTTGCGGCAGAATACCCTTTACCAGGTATTGCACAAATAGGTTCCTCCAATCTTCGCTGGTGAAGACAGCATAGCTTTTCTCCCTGTTTGCTGCAAGCTGACAGGCCTCGCATTGGGTTTGGACTTGGTTTGCGTCCTTATCCATGCTCGGCTAATGCCCTCTGAAGTTTGCGGTAGAGGTTGACTTCTCTACAGAACCTGCAGGTTTTGTCGTGTACTTCCCTCATTTATTTGGGCCTCCTCTTGCCCTACACATCTTGACAGGATTCCTATCTTGCGGTACAATTCTCCTTTTACCAAGGCATAGTCTTTCAACGGTTTCAATTCTTCCATATCTTCTTCCTTCATCAAGGCTTCCTTTATGAGAATCCTCCAATCTTCTTCACATCTTTCTTTTTGGAATCTCTCCTTTAGCGTTTCAATGATGGACTCCTTTCGCTTGCTAACTTCTACTTTGGTGTTGCTTCCTTCAAATGCTATTTGTGATCCCAATGCAGCCAACGCGTCTGCATACTAATTTTCACTCCTCATAGTACTCTATCTCAAATGTTGAGAATTTTTCCTCCATCTTTTGGGCCATTGTCCTGTACGGGGCTAAGCTGGGTTCCTTCAAAGAGAAACTTCATTTGGCCTGGCAGACCACTAGGTTGGAGCCACCTATCACCTTTAAATGTTTGACCACCATTTCGAAGGCCATAGCTAACTCGGTAAGGTAAGCCTCGTATTTTGCGGTATTGTTTGAGCAAGGAAATTCCAACTTGAATGAAAGTGCCACGGCTTCGTCCCCTTCATGATATAGGACTATTCCTGCGCCTCCTAAGTGGGTAGTCGAAGATCCGTCAAACTTCATTACCCAATGCTTTTCGATTACTTCTACCATGGCTACCTCCCTTGGAACTTCATCGTCCAGCAAGAATTCCTCTTCTCTTGAGAATTGCGCCAATAAGTCTACTATACCCTGATTCTTTACTACTTTGGGCATTCCTGCCATCAAATCATACTGTGACAACTGTAACAAACACTGGGATATCCTTCCAGAGAGGATTGGCTGCCACAACAGAGCCTTGATTGCGTGAGACTTCGTCATCAGCCATAACTCTAGGCTAGGAAGTAATGGCGTAACCTCAGTGATGCATATACTATTGCCAGGCATGCTTTTTCTACCCTGGGATAGCGAGTCTTTGCATCTTTTAGAGAGCGGCTAATGTAATAGACTGTTGCTCAACACCATTCCCATCTTCTTAGGCGATTAATGCGCCTATGGCATATGAGTTGATGGCTAAGTAGAGCAGTAGCGGCCTTTTGCGGATTGGGGCTTGTATAGTAGGAAGGTTCGTCATAATCTACTATAACCTTCTAAAGGCTGTCTACTGTGCCTTTCCCCACTCGATACTTTGTCCCTTTTTGAGTAACTTTGCGAAAGTCAAAGTGATTGACGCTAAATCTTGGATGAATCTTTGAATGTATAAGACTTTCCCCACAAAACTCTTCAATTCCTTCACCGTTGCAAGTGGCTTCATGGTTGCTATGGTTGTGGCTTTGGCTGGATCCACATCTATTCCTCTGCTGTGGACCAGGAACCCAAAAATTTTCCCAGAAGACACTCCAAAAGCACACTTGAGGGGATTCATTCTTAGCTTAAAGGTCTGGCATCTTTTAAACACCTTTCTCAATGTTTTGACATGATCTTCTCGCCTTATTAACTTGACAACTATGTCATCCACATAGTCTTCCAGCTCACGATGCATCATGTCATGGACTATGACCATCATGGTATGTTGGTAAGTTGCACCCATGTTCTTCAACCAAAAATGGTGTAATAGAAATTGCCTATGGGAGTCTTGAAAGTAGTTTTCTCTTCATCCTTTGGCGCCATTCGAATCTGATTGTATCCGCTGAACACATCCATGAAGGAAAACATGGCGTTTCTTGATGCAGAGTCTATTAACAAGTCCATGTTTGGCAGTGGAAATTCGTCTTTCAGGCAGGCCCGGTTGAGATTTTTGAAGTTTACACAGCACCTTATTTACTCATTCTTCTTTATTATTGGTACAATATTGGACAACTATCGTGGGTGCTAGATGGGCTTAATAAAACCAGCGGCCAGCAGCTTTTGCACCTCCTTTACTATCTGTTCTTCTATTTCAGTAAGGAACACTTTGGCAGGCTGAGCCACTGGCTTAGCCTCAGGATCCACGTTGAGCGTAAGTACCACCAGTTCGAGGTCCAACTCGGGCATTTCGTTGTAGTCCCATGCGAGGACATCCTTGAATTCTTTCAGCAATAGTACTAATTTTGACTTTTCTTCCTCTGATAGTTTTAAACTAATTGAGATGGGTTTTGGCTCCTATGGATTAGTTCCCAGGTCAACTTCTTTTAATCTTTCTTCTGCTGCTACCTGTGTATCCTTTTCTGCTGTAATTCCCTCCTCTTTCTCTGTATTACTTTTTTCTTCCGAATTTTCTTAAGCCACGCAACACACTAAGCTTTTATGCTACAGTCCTTGTCTGGGGCCCTCTTGTGTATCGCATGCGGGTCGTGCGCACGTTCATAACTTGTAGAGGATTCTGCCATCAGGGGTTCGAACCCTGATGCATTGTGGTGCATCGTCTAACTCCAAAGCAACGCTTCTTTCCTTTTCTTTTTCTACATTAATAGTCTCCTTAGATTGGGCTCTGGGTCATCTTGAACGTCTTCCCACCTAGGAACAAAGGTATCTTATGGTTTTGACATTGAGCTTTCCTCAGATGGTGCCCACTTATCGTAGAACATAGTTTCCGCTAGATGAGCATCCGCTTGTTTGAAGGGTGATGGGTTTGCCGCTATTCGTATCATCCTACTGTTCAACCTTCCTTTTACGCACTGATTCTAAGTGGATGGGACCAATCGGTGCTTATGCAACCACAATCTTCCCAATAGTATGTGGTATGAGACCTTTGTTTTTACCACGTGGAAGCGGGCCAAAGAGGTTACTGGCCCCACTTTTAACCACAATTGAATGTGGCCTGTGGTATACTCTTCTCTTTCCCCAAGTCCTGTTACTTCCATTGGGCATCCCTATATCTTTCTCTCTGAAATTCCTACTGCTTGCAATGTACTTAGCGAGATAAGGTTTATGGAAGCGCTCGTATCTACCAAGGCTCTCTTAATAAGGTTTGATTTATGGATGCCCCCAAGTAGAGAGGCCTTCTATGATCTGAATACCCCACTTCCATATCTTCATCACTGAAAGTGATCTCATTTGCCTCATGTAAGAGGGCTTTGTCATCTGTGGCTTCTGTTGTCAAGCACTCTATTCCTGACCCCGAGCCAATGCTCATCAAAGCCTTTTTGGCAATCCTTTGCTCACTTACTGTGAGCCCCAACTGATCAAACAAATTCTTGAACCTAGAACTTTTTTGCAATGTGGTAATCACTGTGGCAGGTAAGGCTGGCCTTTCCTCCTCGTCTTACCCTGGATCTACGCAATAACAAGTGTTGCTACTCCTTTCCCTTTATGGTTTGAGAGTGGGTTTCTTTGGACTTCCGGCTGAGATAACTCTAGAGTTTCATTCTTTGGTGCATCAGTCTGTGAAGTGCCCAACATTCTATGGTAGGATGTTGCACAAAATTTTGCAAGCAGCAGAAACACGGGTCTCTCTGCTCTTCTTTGGTGGGTACTCTAGAAACATTTGTTAGGCTTAAAGACTCCATCTACGATCCATTTATCTAGGAGCATGTCTAGCTTATTTGGGGTACATGGTAGTAGTGGAGCGGTTTTGTACTCCCTTCTGTCAGACTTCCTCTTTCTTTCGCCGATGGATGCTGCCATGGCTAGTGGAGTGTTTCTCCATTCTTTAGGCCTGTTAGAGCTTGGCCTTACTGATTGGGCAGTCTTTCTGGCTTTCTACAACAACTATGTGAATTGGGAGATATCTAGATTCTCCAGAACAGCTCTGTATTCCATGATCATGTTACCCATACACATTTCCACTAACGTCTTTTCTTCACAATGGTTATAGCAGTTAAGTGCTATGTCTCTGAACGTTTTGATGTATTCCATCAAATCTTCACCGTTTCTTTTCTTAGTTGCTTGCAAAGTTGCGAGTGTCATTGTCTCTTCTTCGTGAAAGTATTTAGTATAAAATACATCCATGTCATCCCACATTGGGATTGACCCTGGTTTTAAATTGGTGTACCAAGTGTATGCATGGTCACACAGTGATTTGAAAAATTCCTGAAGACAAAGGTCCTTGTCTGCCGCGTAAGGGCTGAAGGTATCAATAAACTTGCTCACATGTTCGATGGCACTTCCTTTTCTACCATCGTATTGCGTAAAAGGTCGTGGCTCATACCTCTCGGGGTATGGTTTGTTAAGTATTCTTAGTGGATAAGGAGGTCTTCGCACGTAAAACCTTTCCTTAGGCGCTTTGGCCCTTTCTTGCTCTAGGAGCGCTGCAACTTCAGCCATATTGATGAAACGCTGTTTCGTATTTTGCGGAGCACCTCTGACTAGGGTCTCCTCTTTGTCTGTTGCATGCTCTAGGTTGTGTTGGCCCTCTTTTTTCTTCGTCTTGTCCACCTTCATTTGGCAGATTTCTTCCATCATTTGCTACTGCGAATGTTGCAATGATTGCAACATCTCGATAAAAACATTGGCATTGTCAGTAGGGACCCTTTGCTGTTGTTGAGGTTCAGCTATTGCTCCATTGACACCTTCCGCTTGATTGGGCTGGTGTTGGTGGGGCATTGTTGGCCTTGACTTTGCCTGTGAAGGCACGATACTCATGTTTCACGTCGCCTTTGATCTTGGGGGCATAGCTTGCAAGGGCTTTTGTCTACTTTCCCTATCCTTTTCACAACTCCCTAGTGGAGTCGCCAATTTAAATGTGGTGGGCCTTTTTTGCAACTCTAGGCTGGGCTGTCTCCTGCCACGTTATGGCCCAATGGTTCTGGGGTAGGAGAATCAGGACTGGCTTGACTGTAACACACCCTAAGCTTGCTTGTGCATAAGCTAGAACCCCTTTACTAGGACCTTGGACATGTGCCCACGGTAGGGGATTCTATTACAAAAAAGTTATGGCAGACAGGTGTAATATGACAAAAATAAGAAGAATATGCTTACTGTTAACCAGAAAACGGAAAAGCTAAATCATGATTTTAATGAAGGAGGAAATAATGCAGTGATATAAATGCAACAGAAATGAGTTAATAACAATGATAAAAAGAAAAGGAAATAATATTAATGCTTGATCAATAACATAAAAGGAAGACAGATTAGTCTGTTGTGCTTGATTTCTCAATGGAGTCAAGTTCAGGAAGGGAACCACTCTTCAATGCGGGCAATCTCACAGGGAAGTCCTGCCATAGAAATTGCCCACTTTAAGAGAATAGGCCTAGATGACTTATTCTTAAATTCCTTAATCCTCACTAGAAAGCAGGCTTTTAGAGGGAGAGAAGGGAATAGTCTATTGGTACATGCCCATTATCACACTCTTGCTCACTCTCTATTTTTCCTTTTTGATTCATTTTTCTTTTCTAAGTTTCCTTTTTTCCCTCTTATCTTTTACTCCTTTTCTTACTTCTTTTTCTCTTGTTTTTATCTCTCCTGTTCTTTGTTCTCCCCCATTTTTTCTACTGTGCACAGCTAAGACCCTTTTTATACTGCCTGCTGTGACGAGTTTTTTTTACTATTTTACCCCTTAACTGCTTTTGTCCTAGTATAGGTGTCTTGCCCAGACCACCCACTGGTCTGTCTGCTGCCCAGCGATCACCACTTACCTGTGTTGGCCATGCCACACTCCATTCCTAGACAAAAGGGTTTTGTTTTGTTTTCTTGCTCTCTATGGCATTCCTATCCGAAAAAGGGTGGGCATTCTCTCTTACTATACCCTATGGCATGCACCTAATGATTCCAGCTCATCTTTCCCTCTTTTGGGTGGTATGTCATCCCAGTAGAACATTTCCCCCAAAAGAGTTTGAGTGGGAACCTCAGAATAGGCTTTCCCTTTCTCTCCATCGCCAGACCATACCCTCTCTTACCTCTTACTCATGGCCCACCACTCTTATATTGGCTGGGTATAAGTGGATGGTGCCTGAGCCTTGTGCATGCTCTACTTCCATGTGTGTCCATGGCTTGCCTACTATTCATGCGTTCACAATGACTTGGGTGCTTGTCTGGTCTTTGCTGCACATTCTGCTACTCATTCTTGACCTCTTGTGGCGTGGATGAGTTACTAGGCTTTCATTCCTTATATCTTACTTCCTCCCTGGGCTGGGTCTTGCTTGGGCATGAGCCTTTCCTTCTTCAATCCAACCCTTACCCTCTTTGTGGGTTGGTTGACACTTCTGTCATGCCACCCTGTTGTTTCTGCTATGTTATTATTTGACTTGTGCTTGTTGGGCCTCCTTTAGGCCTACTGTACACTTTCCTTCTGCTTAGTTCCAGTAGCCTAGTACTATCGTTGGGCTTGTACTCACGCTATTTTGAGCTTCCTTGGCCCATTTCATTGCTTTGGGGCTTCCTTGGCCCATTTTATTCTTTTGGGCATCCTCAACTCGTTTTATTTCCTCGGGCATCCCCGACCCATTCCAATCTTTCATTCCTATGAGCTTTTGCTAAGTCTTTCGGGTTTTCCTAACCCAAATTACCATATCTTTTACTTTCGGGATTTATAGGCTTTCCCACCAACCCCATTTGCTTAGTTTCTTCCTTTGGGCTCCTTCGGTCCATTTTTGCTTACTTTCCATTTCTCATAATGTCCATGGGTTTACTACTTTTTTCTTCAGGCTCTTTTGGGCCCACTTGCTTTCTTTGAGGCCATTTTACTATTTTACAGGCCTATGAACCGTTATTCCTGCTATTCAGGCTTAATAGTTTTCTTCTCAACTTGCTAATTATTCTTCTTTATTCCCTCCCATATTGTTGGGCTTCTTCCTATTATTGGGCCTCCTTGCCAAAGTGGGCATCAACAAAATATATATATGTATATATATATATATATATATTTTTTTTTTTTTTTAATACCAAAAATATAAGAGGGAAGAAGTACTTTTAAAAAGTCATGAATGGCCATGGTCTATCTCCTCCCTTGCCTTTACCCATTTGATATGTGATTAAACAACTATCGTTGGCTACGTAATTTGTATACCCGTTGCTAGTAGTAGACGACATTTGATGGCTAACAACTATACATGAGTAGCAATTGGGTTTGCGATGAGAGTTTTGTAACTCAAGTCAGTGCTGCAACTATATCACTGGGCATATTTTGCGCATAACATTCAAGTTGCAATGAAAAGATAGATGGGCAGATACAAAGAAAGACTTGGCCCTCTTGATATCCAATGAGGGACTCCCAGCTTAATTTGTAGTTTCATCCAATCGAATGTAACGACTAGTACGGACCCGGCACAAATTTCATCTCATCAAATGAGAAATTGTCCACAAGTAATTAAATGCAAATCCTTAGAGACAAGTAAAAACCAAGTTCCCATTTTTGACATTTAAAAAAAAAAAAAAAAATAAAAAAAAAAAAATAAAAAAAAAAAAAAACACACACACACACTAATACCAAAGAGTCTTAACTGTCTCTCTCAATAATTTTTTCATGGAATCATTAAGAAACTTAAATTATACAAAATTTAATAAAAAGAGAACTTGAATATATCGAATGTCACGTGTATTAAAAAGAGTATTAAAAAGAGACAAATCAAGTAATAGAGGCAACCATGAGAGAACACAATTGGTAAGTGCAAAAATGAGCTACACTAAAACACTTATTATTGAGTGACAAAATTTAAAAAAGAAAAGAAGAGATACATTTGTTAAGGAAACAAAAGCAATTACCAATTTCTAATGTCATCATCTCCATCTAACAAAACTAATGTCCTAGTAATGTGTTGTGAAAAATATTTTTTTGGGGTAAATTATCAATCGTAACTCACTTTGCACCCTCCGCTTCTAAACCATACTAGAGAAGTTTTGATTTCAAACCAAAATTCTCTTCCAATAGGAGTTGTTTGCCATTTTCAGAGAGTAATAGAGGTCTATATCATCAAACCCAGATATCAACACTAGACCCAGACTTCAAACTAAAGCACAACTTCCATTCAACACTTGCAAATAGGTCCTCCTCCTTTGATCCTTTGATCTTTGCCGGGCTAAATCGAGATATTAAATAGCATAAACTTCTCACTAAAAAGATTAAAAAATGAGAATGGAAATCTTCTATTTTGTTGAAAAGGCAGCCAAATCAGCCAATTTAATGTCAAATTCATGTTGATTGAGACCGAATCATAACTAAAACTAATTAATTCTCTTTCTTCTGATGGACAATCAATTTCCTCCCAAGTGTCAAATTTTAGGCTATACTTCATAATTTCCAATCGAGGATTCATTTTCTGAACCATATAGTTATCTTCAAGAAGGTAATAGCCAAATGCCAATCTGGTTGTCAAGGAATATTGTGCCTGTTCAGGTAAAATTGTTTTATACTTTTTGATATGGGATTAAAGATCACAACCTTTTCCGGAATAGCATCAAAGTGCATAATAAGACACAATAATTCATGGTAGGATGTGTTGCAATAAGCCCTAAATAGTACATGTAAAATGGGGGAGTAGTCTACTTTGGTAAATACATGTCTTGAGACACAAAGAAACCAACAGAGTAAATTTTGCCTTCGAGGTCTTTCATGAACAGCGTAATATATGTATTATTCTCGACTACTAACTTCAATTGTTGTTTGATGAAATGGGTGCTGCCTATCATCTTGTAGCATTGTTTTGAAAATCCACTAAAGCGAATGAGAATGAGAGAGTACCTCAACAATACTCTGTTAGTATACTTGTATATTTTCATCATTTTTAGGGCTTAAGGCAACAAATCTAAGGTGGGGAAGTAAATAATTATTAGTTTCCACCAATATCCTACTGGTAATACTCGCAGAACACTTCTTTGTAAAGAAGTTAATTTCATATTTATGTGTTTTTAACAACTTTAGCCTCAAATTGAATAAGTTTCTTTGTACTAATACCAAGATTGTCATGCCAAAATCATGAAATATTAACTATGGTATTGACATGTTAAATGTCTTTCATCCAAAATACGGCCTCACATTGGAATGAAGATTTTTTTATATGCATAGAGTATTTTAAATATAAAATAGAAAGTTTTATAAATTTGTAAATTCTGAATGGTTTCGTTTTTTGTTGAATACCTCAATTTAGTTTTAAACAGATTCGTTTCAAACCCCACTCACATTTATGGTATGAAATTATAGGGCACAATCTAAGCCTGTCTCAACACATTTTTGGGCATAAGGCAACAATTTATAGTGTGCATTCTCTTATTTTTAATTATTAACTAAATAATATTCATGTTTTGATATTTTTCATTTTAAAAATTCATCTTTCTTGCTTTTTGAGATGCAAGATTACTACTAATTATGTTTTGTGTTCAAGTTCCACTAAATTTTTTCTTTTCAATTGGTGATATCGTTAATCCACTTAAATTTTTTTTTGGTGACATAGTAAATTTTAAATAGGATTTTATTATTTTTAATTTTGGATAACTATTTTTTGTGTAGATGCAAATGTAAAATGTATTGTTAGTTAATATTTTATAAGCAATATATGCATTAGAAATAAAACCTAGCACTTTTATATTATTTAATATGTTAATTGAACTACTCTCATCTACTTATATACAGCATATTTTAAAAAATTTACTTCTAAAAATAAAAATAATACGTTAATTGTTTTTTCATGTGAAGTCATGGTATGTGTGTGTGTGTGAGTGAATATGATTTCTTTGCAAGGATAAATATATGATGGATAGATGGCATGAGTTTGGACGTGGATCTTTTTTTTTTCATGTGAAGTCACTGTGTTGACATTTTCATATATTTCGGGTTAATTTGAGTAGAAAAAGTGAAAGCACCCTTATGCAATTAAATTTACAAACAACATTAATTAACAATAACATTAGTGGTTTAGGTGACACATCAAAAAAGATGAGTGAGCGTAACTCAAACGTATGGAGAGTGCAAATGGAGATAAGGAAGTAAATCCAAGATATTTGAAGCCCAGGACTCAAGTGACGCATTAGGAAGATGAGTGACCCTTGATCTCAAACACTTTGCGATATTTTGTTCCACTTTAGTCTACTTACCAAATGAGATAATAAATTCTCTATTCATAGGCATGGGAACAGATCTTATAATAGATCAATGTGATATGTGTTGACAGTGTTGGGTTAGAAAATCTTGGTGATACCGATACGTGTTAGTCATGATTTGCATATAGTTAAGGCGCTGGGCGCAAGCCAAGCCAAGATACTCATTTAACTTTCAAATATATTCTATCAATTTTTTTTTTTCAAATATATTATTCAATTTCTCATTTTTTAAAAGGATATTACCATGATAATTAAAACTTATCACAAAATTTCAAATGATATAACTCAAATAGTTGACAAACACATCTAAATACATAGCAAGATTGTATTTTGATATAAATTCAACTTCTCATTTTAAAATAACTAAGTATTATGTCAAATAAAAATCAAACAAAAGTTATAAGAAGGAGATAGAAAACTTGTGATGGAGCACTCAAAAAAATACTACCAAATCATATTAACTCAAAATAGTGTTATAAAAAAATACAAAGATTCATTAACCTAAGGTAAAGTCGCAAGAATTGTAATTGAGAGAGAGAGAGAGAGAGAGAGAGAGATCACATTTTTTAGAAAAGGCCTAGATTAGATAAATTTGTAAATAATAAGATGAGAAGAAGAATAGTCAAAACAAAAGATATAGTCACACCAAATTATCCAAGTCATGTTATGTAATAGAATAACATTATATTCTTATATGCTATTTTTATACTGCAATAGGATAACTGTAGGGGCCTCGTTTTAGTGCCTGGGCCCAACAGTTATGGGGTTCTGGCTCAAAGAGCCCTGAACAATGAATTTGTAGAGAGTGGGTTACAGAACTAGGCCCTAACGAAGTGTGTGCTAGTTTACTTTGGGCCTTACAATAATCAAAAATAAGAAAATCCCCTTCATGTCCATTAGGTATACGGTCCGAGGAGACATATGGGGTGTATCCTTGTATCTGTTCAAAGGCTATGGTCTTTCTCTTCTTCTTTCATTCTAAGTTTCCTCCAATTTCTGGTCCCCTTCTTCATGGGGACTCCCCTCTCTTATATAGTCTCCTTGAAGTCATCAGAACCCTACACTTGTTGGTCATCTGGACCTTCACTTAAGTGCCCGTCCTATCGGACATCTCCCCCATCTTTCTGTGAGTTGTAATAGTCAAGGTAACACTGTTTGCCAGTCCTCTCCACATTAATGCAGTCAGAAAAGTAGTCGTCATGCATTTAATGTGGCAGCTGTAGTCTCTCCCTTAACATCCTATACTCTCTTCCTTCTCATAGGCTTGTGGGACTCATCCTTGCTACTAATACTCGTCGGAGTGATTCTTTATTGCTGGTAGGGTGCATGTTTGAGCCATACTTGGTACGTCCGAGGAGACACTTCTCCTCGGACCGCCTTTTAAACGAGTTTGGGCCATAAGAATTGGGCCGGGAGTCCTTTTGGCGCCCACACCTTCTCCTCGGACATGGTTGAATCCTATATAGGGCCTAAGGCCCACTGTTTGATTTAAGGACTTTACCCCTACAATAACATTTAACCAAAAAAAAAAAGCTAACAACTTAAAAATACAAAACCAAATTGCATTAGCCTAAAGAAAAGTTCCAAAGAATACAAAAATTCATCAACATAAGATAGAGAATCTAGAGATACAAAAAATAAAAAATCACCAAAAAAAGAAAAAAAGAAAAAAAAAGAGAGACAGTGAGAGTAACGACCTTTTTTGTGTGGGAAATTATGTCTAGAAAGAGAGAGAGAGTAGGAAATTTAGAGTAAGAGGATGAATGATAAGAAGAGCCAAAATAAAAGGAAGATGAAGGGATTAAGGAAGAGTAACATTAAGGTTGAGAGTAGTGGAGAGATAAGAAGGTAAAAAGGAAGGGAAAAAGTTGGAGGAAATGTAACAGTAAATTACAAAATTAATAAGAAAAAGAAGAGTAAAAAAAGTAAGAGAGAAATTGTTGGAAATAAGTGGGTGATGTAATTGCTGATGTGGCTCAATAAAAGTGTAGCAACAATAAATCAGCTTTATATGTATATAGATGGTAGGTTAGTTGTGATTTATGGGGGATTCCATGTTCAAAATTCATCCCCCCACCCCCCTCTGGATGGTAGTGGCTTTTTTCTTACCCTTATCCAAAATGAGGTTAATTGGCATCTTACTCAAAAAAGAGTGGAAGGTGGTGTAATTGGTATGTTGCTGATATGCTCTTGAAAACAAGGCAAGACTCATTTGGATTTTGAGAAAGGAATTAGAAACTTATTATATATATATCTAGAAGGCAGATGTAATCTACTTGCAAAAAACAAAAATAGAGGTGATATTAGAGGGGTGGAGGCACATAAAGGTGGATGTTGTCATGTTGATTAACTATACCTTGGGTCAAATGAAGCATCGTTCAGGGGGTTGTTTTATTGATGTGGCACAAAAGGTAAGAAATATGAGGAAGCTGTGGGTAGTTTTTCTGTCACTTGTAGATTTAAGAATGTGACAAACCAGTTTGAATGACTTCTCACCGGAGCTTACCAACTGAATCCCGACAATGAGGTAGTAACCTTTAGGATTAGCTAGCTTGGTTTATCAATTGGTGAAACACCCTATGCTGTGTGGGAGGTAGATGAGGACAAGGAAGAGCTCAAGGTAAACGAAGATCAATTATCCAAAAATTCAAGAATTGTGGTCTAGTTTTGATGTATGTTGGTTATTATTTAGTTAGTACAGAGTCTTTTAGTTTTATGTTAGGAAGTTGTTGGTTCTAGAATGTGCTGAACTTGGTTGTCATATAGGCCCCATAAGTCTTATTTTATATTTTGAGTCCTTCTCCTATTTGGCTTAGGAGTTATTAAGGCCATGTTTGGTTAACTTATTTTCATCACTCAATTCTCACTTTTCATAACTCAAATCTCAAATTTCGTGGACCCCACCTCAAGATAGCTTGTTTGGTTTAGTTTTTATTCTCAATTTCCATCACTCATTACTAAAACATTTGAGTTAGAGTGATGGAAATTGAAAACAATTTTAATGTGTTCTCAGATTATGAGAAATGAGTTACAATGACATTATTGTAAAAACAAGCAAATAAGTGGGACCCACTCTCATGATGGTCTAATCAACAAGTTAGACCATTAAGGCCAATGAGTCTTTTCTCTCTCTCTCTCTCTCTCTCTCTCTCTCTCTTTCTTTCCTCTTCACACCTACTTCTCTTTCTTCTTTTCTCCTTCTTTCTTTCTTTCTTTCTTCTTCAGGTGTAGTTCTTCCCTTTGCTTCTTCTTCTTCATTTCTTTTCTGTTTCTTTCTTTCTTTAAATCTTCATTTGCCACAAGACCGATTTGCCTCTTCTTGTGACCGATTTTTTTTGAGACTGATCAAGGAAGAAGCATTTTGGCGATGGAAATGAAGAATTGAAAACAAAATTTCTGCCACTATTTGTGAGTTGTGTATTTGTGGGTTCCAATTTGTGTTGTTGAGATCTTTGTAGGTTGTAATTGGTGTTTTGTCTAGTGGTTGTAGTGGGTTGGGTTTTTGAGGGTTGTGATTGTGGGTTTGTGGTGTTCTGTGTGTTGTTGAGAAGGAAAAAAAAAATCTAAAGAATGAGTTAAATCAAAGAGAAGGAAGATGGATTTGTGGTCATTTTGCCTGCAGTGTTGGCGACAATGGGTCTGCCATGGGAACTTGCTGGTGGTCTGGTGGGTTTGTCAAGGGAGGTGAGTTGCTGATTCAAGTCTGGTTGAAAGAGATATGGCGGTACAGTGGGCTCCACAAAATTGAGTTAAATTGCTTTTCTCAAACTGAAAACTAAGGGAAGTATTGATGCCAAACATAGCAGTGGTGTGAGTTAAGAAAAAAAAAGGAAATTAGATATGAGATATGAGATATGAAAATGAATTTTGAATTTTGAATTTTGAGTTATGAGTTTTGAGATATGAGTCATGACCAATCCAAACAGACCATTAAGTCTTTTATTTAATTGTTATTATTATTCTTATTCATTCTAGGAATAGGTTATTAAGAGTCTAAGTCCCACTAGGAAAGAGATAATTGTAGCATTTTAGGTGTGATGCTTAGGAAGACCTAGATATGATTGCCTAGTGTTTTATATATTTTATTTTATGTTTGATAAGTGTTTTGTCTAGTGGTTGTAATGGGTTGGGTTTTTGAGGGTTGTGATTGTGGGTTTGTGGTGTTTTGTGTGTTGTTGAGAAGAAAAAAAAAATCTAAAGAATGAGTTAAATCAAAGAGAAGGAAGATGGGTCTGTGGTCATTATGCTTGCAATGTTGGCGGCGATGGGTCTGCCATGGGAACTTGCTGGTGGTCTGGTGAGTTTGTCAAGGGAGGTGAGTTGCTGATTCAGGTCAAGTTGAGAGAGAAACGACAGTACAGTGGGCTCCACAAAATTGAGTAAAATTTTTTTTTTTTTTTTTTTTTTTTTTTTTTTTTTTAAATTGAAAACTAAGGGGAGTATTGATGCCAAACATAGTCATGGAATGAGTTAAGAAAAAAAAAAAGGAAATCAGATATGAGATATGAAAATGAATTTTGAATTTTGAGTTATAAGTTTTGAGATATGAGTCATGAGCAATCCAAACAAGCCGTTAAGTCTTTTATTTAATTGTTATTATTATTCCTATTCATTCTAAGAATAGGTTATTAAGAGTCTAAGTCCCGTTAGGAAAGAGATAATTGTAGCCTCTTAGGTGTGATGCTTAGGAAGACTTAGATATGATTGCTTAGTGTTTTATTTATTTTATTTTATGTTTGATAAAGCTATTTTTGGCATAAGTTTTTTCTTTTAAGGACGAAGCCACCTCGCCTAATGGTTGGTTAAGACAGGTCCTAACCCTTAGGGACGGACTCGGGATTTCAAGCTGGGGGGGTCGGAGATAAGAAAAAAAAATTCAAATACGCATCCATATAGTATTAAAAAACTATCAACCAAGACAAATACACAAAAATCATTGTTTTTTAATATATTAAGATACAATCATCTACCAACAAAAACAAAAGACATGAAACACTATTGTTTCTTATTACAATCATCTATGAAAAAGGAACTTGATGCTCTTTTAAATCTTCAAAATCATCTATGATTGAATCCAAACTAAATGTTGAAGCTATATCCTTTTCAATGTATAAGATCAAAGAGTCCGTTAAAAAATCATTTTCCATTTTGTTTCAAAGGTTAGTTTTGATAACTTTCATAGCTGAAAATGCCTGCTTTGTAGTAGCAGTAGAAACTGGAAGAGTAAGCACAAATCTCACCATTCTATAAACAAGTTTGTAGTGCTCTAAGTTTCCAGTTCTCACTTAACCATTGACACAACTCAGATAAACTGTTCAATTTTTTGAACTTTGGATCCTAGACTACATTATGCTTAAAATAATAAAGCTCCTTCTCCAACACTTGTTTGTCATAATCTATGAAATCTTGTGGATAGAAATTTTTTACCAACAAACAAAGATCACTAATTCTGAAAGATTTTAATGCCTCTCAAGGTTCTAAAGCTGAGCTAAGCCTAAGTAACTCCATTGTATCTTCATTAAACTAATGATTTAGTTCCTCTAGTTGAGAATCTAATGCAGCATAAAAAATATTTACTCAATAATGATGCTCAATTGTAACATTATCTTGTTGATTACGAGCTCGACCTCACCTCCCAACATAAAAAGCATTCATATCTAAGACATCAATGCAATGCTTCTTACAAAATGATATCACAGTGGTGAGTAAGCTGTCCCATCCACCGTCACTAAATTTTTGGATAAGTGCTTTAATAGATGAAACTAAATGCATGGTATTTAAAATGTCTTAAGACTGGCTTTCCTAAGCTTGACAAAGTTTATCAGTGATCTCCATAGTTTACTTCTTAAGATACAAGATGAAGACAAATTCAAATGATTTTAAACCATCATAAGCTAACTCTGCTTCTGCTTGGTGTTCTGCATCACTTGCATCATCAATTATATTTAGTAAAACTTCACATGTTGAAGTAAACATTCTTAATAAGCTAGAAACTAATATAAAATGTGAACTATAACATGTTTCTATAAGTCGTTGTAAAGTGCCTATTTGATTAAGTCCACTTCCAGTCTCAAGCTCTTCAAGATTAATCAAACGTGCTATTTCATTAGTATTGACAACTTTCAATTGCTCATTAAGCATTAACAGTTTTAATCACCAAAAGCAATTTAAGAAAAAACTCACTAATGGGGACAACTTGTTTTGATGCTTTTACTAATGCCAATTGTAAGTAATGTGCAAAACAATGGATGTAGTAAGTATATGAGCACTCATTCAAAATAAAAGCTTGTAGTCCATTCCACATACCTTGTATGTTGCTTGCTCCATCATATCCTTACCCTCGAATATTTTGTGTATCTAGGCAATGTTGAGATAACAAAGAATATATCCCCTTCTTTAGAGTTAAAGCCGTAGTGCCAACAATGTGAATAAGTCCAAAAAACGTTCTTTCATAAAGCCTTCTATATCAACATATCTAAAAACCACAGCCATTTGCATCACCAAACTCTTCCCAAATTGCCTTCTTCACTTTGGCTGAGTAAACATGTAGAATTTCCTTTTGAATCTTAGGTGATATGTTGGTTGCATTTTTGGAAGCTTTTTCTATTATGTCAGCAACCTTCTCATTCCAAAAAGTAACAATGTTCAATGTTTCAAGAAAGTTCTCACGATTAGATTAACTAAAGCTTTTATCTCGACCTCTAAAAGATATAGTTTGAAAGGCAAGATGTCGGGCAACATAAATTGAGGCCTTCAGTTGCAACCAATTATTTGCAATTTGTTCTGTAGTGAAATGATCAACTACCCTTTGTAAATGTTGCCATTGGTTTATCAAATCCTTACACATTTGCTTAGCAACTCTATGAGTTGAGTTAGGATCTTTTCTTATATGACCTTGAAAATAACAATTTTTCCCCCAACTTTTTTCCAATTTCTAAATCCACCAACAGTAAATGTATTTTGTCCCACACATTTGCTCGGCAACTCTATGAGCTGAGTTAGGATCTTTTCTTATATGACCTTAAAAATAACAATTTTTTCCCCCAACATTTTTCCTATTTCTAAATCCACAAACAGTAAATGTATTTTGTCCAACAACCCCATTTGGATTGTGAAAGACAAAGCAGGGTAGACAATAAGCTGCATCTTTTGTAAGAGAATATTCAAGCCATGTTGAATAATATTCAAACCAAGAATCTTGAAAGCTACGATTGTGTTTTCCACTTTTTGTGTATGTATCTAGATGAGGTTGGTGGAAACCATTTTTAATGTAAGCCCGTCGAATTTCATCACGTTGATTAACATGATATTCCCATATTTGTTTGTGTGCTCCGGGATCGTAATCCAAAGAATCAAGATCAACTTTTTGAAATTGTGTTTGGGAGATATGATTATTTTTTGGAATTGAGATATCAGCATTTTCTGGAATTGGGGAATGAATATTTTTTGGAATTGGAACATAGACTTTTTCAGAATTAGGGAATGAATATTTTCTAGAATTGGAGCATCCATATTTTCTAGAGTTGGAATAGCAACATTAGTTATTGGCAATCCTACGTTGACTTCTGAAGAATTTGAATATTTTCTTTTGAAAAAAATCAAACATTGTAGTTGATTTTTTCATGATCTACAAATAAAATAAGAATTATATATATTATCTCACAAACGGTTGTTGTTACTAAGTAAAGACAAATACTAGAATCTAGGTAATATGCATGATGCATTTAATTATAAATTTAGTATTTCTCACTTCTTTTCAATTTATAAATTTATCTAATTTAGCATTATGAGTTAACAATAGGCGCAAGTGAATCACTGCTATTTTCTTAGATTTTTGTGACAATTTACTATATTATATGATTTGTTTTTGTCTTTTGCCTTTGGTCTTTGTATCTCTGCCTTTATTTATCTCTTTGTCTTTTTCTTGTCTCCATATTTCTGACACTCACCCAGTCCCACTACTGACACTATGAATTTATTATGCACTACCAACAAAAACTTTTCCTAACTTTACCATTTTTTTTTATCACTTGTCCCTATTATTGCCCAACTTCCAGTCAATAAATAGTCAAGCACTACACTGGTATATTCTTTGTCTCTGTCTTTGTCTCTTATCTATATAATAAGAGAGAGAGAGAGAGAGAGAGAGAGAGAGAGTCACAAACACAGAGTGACAAAAAGTCACAAACACAGAGTGACAAAAAGTCACAAACACAGAGTGACAAAAAGTCACAAAGCCAAAAAGCCAAAAAAAAAAAAAAAACACACCACAGGCACATATTCAATTCACAATCACCAACATCAGTTCATCACTATTAGTAAAAACATAAACACTACAAGTCCACAAGCACAGATTGTTAGATTCTAAGATTCACAAACAATCAAACATTATATTAGGTTTGAAGGATAGATTAAATACTTGTGAATTGTGAAGGCTGGAGCAATGAAGCTGGGCTGGTTAGATTGAGCAATCGGCAACAAGATGGGTCTCGCGTTGGCATGGCGGGAAGGTGAGTGGCCGTTTAGGTTTGCGATAGCTGACAGGGACTGGGACGGGTTTGCGAGATGGGTCTCGTGTGATGGCGGCGTGGGCAGTGAGATGGGTCTCTCTCGCGTGGTGGCGGCGTCATGACGTGAGTGGTGGCAAGATGGGTCTCTCTCGCCTCTTAGTTTCTCTCTGTACTACTCTCTACTATCTAAGTCTGTCTCGCCTCTCACTCTCTGTCTCACCTCTGACTTTCTTTTCTTCTTTTTTTCATTCGTTTTTCCGTTTGGTTTTGGACTACTAGGTTTATTTTTTTTACATTTTTTATTTTAGATTTACATGGGCTTTGAGCTGGTTGGCTAGGATTAGTGGGATGATTCATGATTTTTGGAGGGGGGGCTTGAGCTACAAAGTAAGGGGGGCCCAAGTCTTTTTTTTTTTGGGCCCAGGCCTACCCCTCCTCCACAAGACCCATCATCTCCATGGAGATTCGTTGGGTACTTAGCAAATGATCCTAACGGGTGGCGAGCGCTTAAGAGTCGACCGGTGGGTAAGGCGTACAACATGACCAGAGAGTAACACCAAGACTGATGGATGGGCTTGCATGAACCTAATGACCAAATGTGTTGGGTCCCACAAACCTTTACATATTCTCCACGAATAAACTCCTACATGGAAATAACTTGCACACCACGCCCTAAGACCCTATTCCACGTTTGTGCCTTCCCAATATGGGATGTAAGGCCATGAAATCTCGAAGCATTAACTTCGTATCCTCCATACAAGGAAAATTCCTACATTCATGGGATCCTAGTTAACCCTCTGCCACTATAAAGGCACCAAGCCTCCTCATACTTAAGGTACGCATAAAATCCCTAGCTCACACTATTGAGTTCTTAGAGATCTTTCTTTCATTGACTTAACCTTCAGAGGGTCTTTGGCCGGCATCCCATCAGTGCTCTCTATCGGTTCTTGGTTTTCTTGTTCCTCAGGTATCCCATTGGAGTGCTCGTGGATAATCAGCTCATTGAAAACTTTTGTGCATCATTGGGCTATATAGCCCTTTGGTAGCAAAAACTCCTATTTTGGGTCATTTTTGGCCCACCTAAGTCAAGCTAGTCATTGATTGGGTCTTCAAACTCCTTGGGCCTGGCCCAACAACACTAATACTCCTAGCCCCCACAGTAACCAACTTCAATTTTCTTGCAATCATTTTTTCACTTTAAACAAATTCTTTGCTCCGTTATTGTCTAGAATAACAAACATGAATAATGGAGATGGAAAGAGATTTCATAAATTTGGGACTTTAATTGACAAAATTAAAAATCTTGGACCTAAACTGAAATATAGGATAAACTCTAGGCCTTTTAATGTAATTCCAAATTTTTATTTAGTTATTTATTTATTTTTGTATTTATGAAAAATAAATACAAACGAATCCATTTGAAAGAAATAAATGATTACATATTATATATGCAACTGTGCAAGCATTGCTGTAGTTTGGACTTGTAGTGAGTTCTACCATTGTCAAAGGATTTTTTTTTTTCCAAAATAACCCTGAATCTCAAACAATTTCGTTAGTTAACACGTTTTCAAAACAATTTAGCAAACTAACATCTCGAGTGTAGAGAACTCAATTTTGTTGTGCTAAATCGAGTGGGAAGAGGTCGAGTTCCATGGAACTCGACCTTTTCACACTCGATTTTTGTGCAATGCAACCAACATCATTAGACCAAAGAACAAGAAAAATAGCAAAGAAAAACAACGAACAAGAAAAACAACGAAGCATCATCAAATCCAAAGAACCAGACAAGAAAAACCACAAATTAGAGGAAAACCTTCACCTAGAGCTTCGTCACCGCTGCCGTCATCGCCTCCTAAGACCTCTAGTTTGTGTTTCTTCTTTATTTAGTTTGGGTTTCTGGGTTTTCTTCTTTGGTTTTGCCTTCTTCGTGTAGTTTCTTCATTTCTTTGTGTAGTGGGTTTCTTTGGCTTCATCTGATTTGTTCATGGAACTCAAGTATATAATGCTCGATTTCCACACAGAACTCGAGTTCATTATACTTGATTTAGCACATCAAAATTGACTCCCTTGGACTTAAGATGTTAGTTTGCTAAATAGTTTTGAAAACGTGCTAACTAACAAAATTGTTTGAGTTTTAGTGTCATTTTGAAAAAAAATCCATTGTAGAAAGTTTCTATTTCAGCGTTGGTGGCAACCCTTGCAAGAACACATTACAATTTACAAGTGCAATCTATATCTCCATGCACTTATGCAAATCCCATTAGCAAAGGGACTTAGGCATCTATGTTCACCACATTTTATAATATTTTTACTCATCTTCCGATCCTCTATGGGAAATCTCTTCCATTATCTCAGACATCCACAACCTTATTCCTTACTTTTCTGTTGCAAAATTCTTTTTTTGTTATCGATCATGTAATGGGCTTGCTCATCATTTAGCCCAGGCGTTTATTTCTCCAAATTAGGGATCCCAACCCATTTCGTCCATCTATTCATGGGTCTTTGGTAAGAAAGTTGATAGAGTAGTTCCCCTATTATTGTCTTTGCATTTTTTGGGCTTGGGCCTCTTTTTTCTTTTTCTTTTTTTTTAATCCCTTTCCCACTTGCAATAAAAAAAAAAAAAAAAAAAAAAAAAAACGCGTTTGTTTATTTAAGTTTGAATATGGAAAAATTACAAAGTACATTCTATAATTGCCTTGAATTTTCTCTAGTTGTAAGTTTCCGGAACATCAGCACCACCATAATGCCTGTTGACAAAAACCCATCTCCAACACCCTCTCAAACCAATAATCTCAACTCAAACCCTTCTCAAAACTCTCCTAAAAAATCCAATCACCATCAAAACCAAGTCCCAAGCTAAACAACTCCATGCCCAAATCCTCAAAATCAAAATCAAAGGCTCATGTTCCACCCACATTTCTGTTCTCCTCTCCATTTACTCAAACTTCAATCTTTTGCATCACTCACTTCTTGTCTTCAACACCCTTCATTCCCTCCAACTCTTGCTTGGAAATCCATCATCAGATGCTACACTTCCCATGGCCTTTCCCACCAATTTATTGCAATGCGGACTTCGGGCAAGTACCCTGATCGCCAAGCAACAGTTGATGAACTTGAGGTTGGCTGAGTCGGTCCATGCCTGCGTTATAAGGCTTAGCATGGATTTTGATTTGTACACTGGCAATGCGCTTATGAATATGTATTTTAAGTTTGAGAGTTTGTGTGAGAGCGGTGCGTGGCAAGTGTTTGATGAAATGCCTGAGAAAAGGGAAATTGGAAAATTAGAAATTGGTGAGATTAGTTGTAAGGAATTGAGTTGTAGAATTGGGTCTGAGGAGTTAGAAAGTGAGGGAGGGATGCTGTGCTGTGCTTTGATAGGAATGCAAATAGAGAAAAGGTTGTGGATGAGCCTTTGATAAACAGTAATTTTAATAATAGTAATTCAAATGAATTGATTAACAAGTTTGAAGAACCGATTGTGTGTATTGATCATAGTATTAACTTGAACCAAATTAAGGACGAGTTGCTTCAAATAAATGATATTTATAGGAGAAAAGAAGGCACAAGGGCTATACAAATGGATAGTGTAAGGAAAATCTTTGATTTGATGCCAAACAGGGATCTTGTTTCTTGGAATACTGTGATTGCAGGAAATGCACAAGATGGAATGTATGAAGAAGCTTTAGCAATGGTTAGGGAGAGGGGGAATGCCAACTTGAAGCCTGATTCCTTCACTTTGTCAAGTGTCCTTCCAATCTTTGCAGAATATGTGGATATTATAAAGGGGAGGAAATCCATGCGTATGCCATAAGACATGGGTTTGATGCAAATTTGTTCATTGGAAGTAGCATAATTGACATTTATGCAAAGTGTACTCGTGTGGAAGATTCATGTCAGGTCTTCAATCTCTTACTTTGACTTGATAGAATTTCATGGAACTCTATAATTGCAGGGTGTGTACAAAATGGCCTGTTCAATGAAGGCCTCAATTCTTTCGGAAGATGTTTCAGGTTAAAATTAAGCCAAGGCATGTTTCCTTTTCAAGTATCATGCCTGCTTGTGCTCACTTGACTACGCTACATTTGGGGAAGCAGTTACATGGGTACATAGTTAGGGGTGGATAACACGTTTATAGCTAGCTCCCTTGTGGACATGTATGCCAAGTGTGGGAACATTAGGATAGCTAGGTGGATTTTTGATAAGATGGAGCAACATGACATGGTTTCATGGACAGCCATAATCATGGGATATGCCTTGCATGGGCATGCCCATGATGCCATTTCCTTATTTAAACAGATGGAAATGGAGGGAGTAAAACCCAGTGATGTGGCTTTTGTGGCTGTGTTGACTGCCTGCAGCCATGCTGGACCAGTAGATGAAGCTTGGAAATGTTTTAATAGTATGACCCAGGATTTTGGATTTGTTCCAGGCTTGGAGCATTATACTGCTGTTGCAGACCTTCTGAGTCAAGCAGGAAGGCTGGAGGAAGCTTATAAGTTTCTCTGTAATATGCATATAGGACCAACAGGCAGCATCTGGTGAACATTGTTGGCTGCTTGTAGGGTTCACAAGAATATTAAATTGGCTGGAAAAGTGGCTGGGAAAATATTTAGGGTTGATCCTGAGAACATGGGAGCATACATTTTATTGTCAAACATATATTCTGCTGCCAGGAGATGGAAAGATGTGGAAAATTTGAGAATCTCCATGAGAAATAAGGGCATGAGAAAGAAACCAGTTTGCAGCTGGGTTGAAGTTAACAACAAGGTTCTGGCTTTTGTGGCTGGAGATAAATCCCATCCGTATTATGAAAGGATAAATGAGGCACTGAAAGTTTTACTAGAGCAGATGGAGCAAGAAGGATATGTTCCCGGCACAAAAGAGGTGCTCCATGATGTTGATGAGGAGCAGAAGAGATACTTACTGTGTAGTTATAGCGAAAGGCTCGCTATAGCATATGGCATCATTTGCACTCCTGCAGGAACAACAATTCAAGTAACAAAGAATATTTGTGTCTGTGTGGACTGCCATGTAGCGATTAAGTTTATATCAAAAATAGTTAGGAGAGAGATCATTGTGAAGGATAATAGCCAATTTCACCATTTCAAGGATGGAAATTGTTCTTGCAGTGATTACTGGTGACATGGCATAAATATCATGTCTAGCGGTTTAGACCTGAAACCATTAGAAATCAGCCGAATTTCAGGATGACTTGTTGGAGAGAACACAAAGTTTCAAGCATGTCAAAAAAATTGTTAGCCACCACTAACCAGCCTATAAAAAGGAATTTCTGATGGCGCTGTTAGTCTGCTACCAATTAAGCAAGGGCACATGCTAAAATACAATGAAACTGCATTGTTGTAAAGCCTTCATCAACCTGGATGTTGTCATATACTTCAATACTGCAGGAAATGACATTTTTCCTTTTAAGAACTGCATAAAATGTTTGGTTCAAAGTAATATCTACTCATTACCTGAATATATATATATATATATATATTTTTTTTTTCCCAGGAAAAAACGTCACTCCGTGGCAGAACTGTAACATCCCGTCAGTTTAAAAATTTACAGGTACTTGAGACGTCTTTCTCATGCTTTGGACTCTTTGGGGTTTGGGGTGTGACAAGAACTACATCATTTGGATAACTATCTATTCATTACCAGAAAGAATTCCCACAGCAAAGTTCATTCATTCAGATAGCAATATGTATCCTATCACTCACAGTTTGAATGAGATTATTCTCTTTACAAGGAATTTTTTTATAGATAGAACTGATCTATCTAATGTTTGATTAAATTGCTTGGTACATATTACTAGGTGAGGTCGCAGAAATTCACTTTGTACCGCTTGTTGTTTCCTCTGCACTCTGATTTAGAATATCAGCTTTCAGCACCCATTTCTAGAATAAAAGTCTCTTTTAACAATTTGGTTGTTTTTGTTTATTACTAAGCCTGGTATTGTTACAAACACCAAAAAAAAAATATTGATTTTAATAAAACACCTGATTGTATTGGAAATATATAATAATGGTATAAATTCAGACTTATAACCAGTAATTCCTCCAAGGCTTTCAATTTTTGGCAGGAAAAAAAAAAAAAGGCGAATCATGCTTCATCCTAAATGTGGTTTCTCCGTACTACTGGATTTCTACTGGTTGCATTTCTGGAGATTTTTCTGCTCTTCAATATATCTTGTATACTGATAAGATCAATTTTGCAGGTTGAGTTATTTTGCAACAGCTCCATAAAGACTTCAATAGTTTGCTTCACCAGAAGGAAGAGATGGTATACAACAATGCAATCAGAAGGAGCAAAGAACTGTTCTTGAGGTGATTTCAAATAAATGCATTGCACTGTTCCCTCCTTTGTATGTTAATTGATAAACGTTTTCTGTGTTGCATGATGGTATTGTGTTGTTATTTGTTTACAAATTTGCAGACCATTCCAGGAGAGGATCATGTGCAAAAAATTGTTATGTTTTCATTTCAAAGCTTTGATTTTTATGTGATTCAAAAATATTATCTTATATAATTGAGGGCTTTTGGGAAGATCAATGAACATTATGTACCAACAGTCACATTAAGGTGGGATACAATTGGTGCTTTCTTCTGTGTAAGATATTGCTGTCGTATTATGTTGCTTGCAATAAAAGGAAAAATGCCATTTTTGATTAATTTGCTGTTTATCCTTTCATATGGGCTATTGAGGAAACCTTGTTAGACATCGAATAGCTTATTCAAATTATGAATTATCTGAACAACCCAAGAAATCTTCATAATTAATTCTTTGTTTCTCTTACATGCTCCAGGTGAGATTAATCTCTCTCTTTATTGAGTTTAATTGTTAATTTTTATCTAGGTATTAGAGGACTTCCTGTCCTTCCAAATGCCATTTGAATGGCTGGTGCAGTTCGTTCCTCCATTAAAACCTGGGCTTTCTCCACATCTTATCCACTTCAGCTTATCCCGATCAAGTACATGTAACAATTGGTGTAGTAGTGTCATCAGTCATAGACTGCAACTTTTAAAAGAAAGAGAAGTGGTCTATGCTCAATGTGGCTAGCCAAACTTGATTCTGAACAAATAATGGCATATATGAAACTATCAAAGCACGTTATGATTTAAGCAACCACATATTACATGTAAATATACGTAAAATTTACATGTATACATACTTGAATTTTATCATGAACATGCATTTATATTCTAGCATGGTTTCAAAAAGGAACCCTTTCTTCCAACCGTCATCATTTCCCCTCTTTCTTATTGGACTTGGAACTAGTTTTGCAGTCACCCTTTCATGGATTTGTGGAGGATTGAACGATACAAAGTGAATCCAGTGCAACTGCTCCACTTTTTCTCTTCTTTGGTTGCCGAAATGAGGATAGTAACTTCCTGTACAAAGGTTTTAGGTTTTCGCATTCCTGAAAGGGAAAAAACGTGTAATGATTGAAAAAAAAAAAAAAAAAAAAAAAAAAAAAAAAAAAAGAAAAAAAAAGAAAAAAAAAGAGCATTGCTAATTACACTTTATGGTATGTGTGTGCCATGTCAGTTGGAATCGTGAGGTCAAAACACAATTTCAGTTGAATTGTGAAATCGTGTTTTTAGGACACCATTTCACCATTTCAAATTTGTAATTGAAATCGTGTTTTGAACACACGATTTCAGAGTTATGCGTGTATGGTGTGTGCACTTTACTGTGTGCAGCAATAATTTCAATGAAAAAAATAATTTATTTTCACCCTAACATCAAATGGAGGAAAGGAAGGAAATCCCTTTTGATTTTAAGCATCATCATACTCAGCCAAATTAAACACATATGAGTCCTTTTGTATGGGTGGATGAACACTGGACTAGGGTGATATGATCCACCAAGAGGATTGAGTAATTTCTCCATGTGGTGACTAGTGAGGTGATGCGAAAAATTAAAAAAAAAAACTAAAAACAAAATGAAAAAGGCTAAGATACAGTTTTCTATGGAATTATATTTATGATGGATTTCTTCCTTCATTTAAGAAAAATAATTTTATTTTTGAAAATTTTAAAAGATATCAAATTCGTAATTTCATTAATCTACTATTAAAGAAATTGCACACATAACACATGTAAAGGGTGAGATAAGTAACTTTTGAGTGAGACAACTTTTGAGAATGGGCAGTTTACTCGTATATAGGTACCTATATATGTGTGCGTGCACATGCATGTATGTGTTGGTATGTGTGTGTGAATGGAAAGAGAGAGAGAGAGGGTCTAAGGTTAGATCAATTTCCGGTTAAATCTCTTTTGGAATGAGCAATTAAGGTAAAGGCAAAGGTGGCAAAGTTAAGAATTAAATTTTTTTATTTACAAATCAGAAATATATATACACACACATAACGTTGGTACAAAGCTAAGAGTTGGTTGCCAGCTCTAAAAAAATACTATTTGGGATGAGTCTTACACCAATGGGGTTCACCTCATTTTAGAGGATGCTAAATACAACATATCACATAAAATAATAAATCTTAAGTTGAATAAAATTACATATTATCACCTCCATAGTCATTCATTTTTTTAGCATGAAAAATCAACGTTGATACTACATTTTGTTCGCACTTGATTTTAATGAAAATAGCCAAATTTTAGCATGGATGACTCTAAATGACATTTTCTAAAAAAATATTCAAAATTTAGTTGGATTGGAAGAACAAAACCAAATCAGTGTTCAAAGGCCCAAAACCCTAGCTTAGGTACTTGTTGAGCCAATTTCAAGACTTTAACTGTGTTCAAATGAATCCAACTGAGAATATACAAAGGTCAAATAATCCCAAAAATGCCAAATAGCCCAAAATTCCATATTTTTCATGATAAAATCTACTTTGACCAAGGTAAACTTAGTGTGCGTTTGGTTACCAATTAAAAAGTCAACTTATTTTATTATTTACTTTATTTTTGCTTTTATTTATAAGCACCACTACACTTTTTGGTACTATTCATGGATTTTACTCTATTATTTGAGCTAACTTTTATCTTTATCTACACTACTTTTAGTAAAAAAGTTTTCAGTTTTAACAAAATAAGCTGATTCCAAATAGACCCTTAATGTGAACTGGTAAAGTCTATTTTGACCAAAGGTGGGTTTCGGTTAGCTCAATCTTGGTCCAAGTAGACTTTACCAGTTAGGTTTCATAAATTAACTTTGGTCAAAGTAGGCTTTACTAGTTTGACCAAGAATTAAAATTTTTATTTACAAATTAACCTTAGAAAATCTAAGGAAGGTTGGGATTGATAGTTGAACACTCAAGTAAAATAAGAATTAAAATGTGGTTTTCATATCTTAAGTTGCAACTTAATACTCAACACTATATAGTAAAATTTGTAATTTGTTGTTGTGTCAAATCGCTACACTTTTATTAATTGTTAAAATTATTTACAACTCTATCACCAAAATATTTTGTGAATTGTTTGCATAGTTCACCCTAAGTGTTTGGATAGTTCACTCTAAGTAAAACTCTATTACCTAAATTTCATGTCCGTTTGGTATGATTAATTTTGCCAACGTATTTTACTATTCAACCTATTTTTGTTACTATTCATGGGCCCCACTGCATTTTTTAGTACTATTTATAAGTCCTACACTATACTATTTCAGTTAACTTTTATCTTTATCTGTAGTACTTTCAATAAAAGTTTTCAATTTTAGTAAAATAAACAGATCCCAAACAGACCCTACAAGAAAATTAAAAGACTAGGCAAAACTATGCTATTGGTTTTTGAAGTTTATTTGGTAAGTGTAATTGATTTCTCAAGTTTCAAGTGAGTATTACTGACCAATCAAGTTTTAGAAATGAGTGGAATGACTAATTTTAGAAATAAGCGGAATATGTCATTCTACTAACTATCGTTAGTGGTATTATTTATGTCACTAATGGGATAGTGACCAGCTATTTTATAGCTATGGCATTTTTTTTAATGAAAAAAATTACAAAAATTTATTTTATACGTAAATAAATCCTAATTGGTTCTAAGTCAAATCCCCATTCGGCCATTCTTTATCCTAACCAGTTCTCATAATCATATAAAAACATAAATTGACGTAGCTATTAAACGTATTAATCAATCTCTTCATAGAAGTTAGAAAGCTTTCAAAATCTCCCTTGCACCTCCTCTTCTTAATTCTTATATCCAACAAATCTCTATTTTAATTAGGATAAACTATCTAGTTGTGTTGTGAATATTCCAGAAGATATATTGATGCAAATTTTCTTGCGACTACCTATGACCTCTCTTATTCACTCCCGTATATTTTCAAAAGATTGCTATAAGATGATAAGCAGCACTCGTTTTATCAAACAACTAAAGTTGGCCATCGAGACTAATGCGGATATTAAGTTGTTCATGGAAGACTTCAATGGCAAAGTTTATTTAGTTGGATTCTCTGTTACTCAAGACAAAGTACTTATCAAAGCAGCTCTCCCATTTTCCTCTGAAGACCACGTACTGAATTTTCAGGGCTACTTATTGCATATTAGAGGTTGTTGCCACGGATTATTGTGCGTTATTGTGCACTTCGATGATAGTCTAGATAAGGTTGTGATATTGAATCCCCACATCAAAAAATGTAAAACAATTTTATCAGAACGGGCACAGTATTCCGTGATTAGCATTTGGGTATTACCGTATTATCCTCTTAAAGATGATTACGTAGTTCTGAAAATGAATTCTTGATTGGAAGTCATAAGGTATAGCCTGAAATTTGATTCTTGGAAGGAAATTGATTTTCCAATGGAAGAAAGAGCATTGATTAGTTTCAGTTATGATTCGGTGGCAATTAATACGAATGGAGCATTTCATTGGCTGACTTGGTTGCCAAACAAGGTTTCGATTCTAATTTTTAATATTTTTAGTGAAAAAGTTAATGTTATTTGATATCCCAGTTTAGCCAAGCAAAGAACAAAGGAGGGGGACTTATTTGCAAGTCCTGAATGGGAAGTTGTGCTTCAGTTTGAACTCCGGGTGTAGTGTTGATATATGGGGTTTGATGCATAATGGGAAAAGCAACTCTTGGCATAAAATTTATGGATTGAATTTTGCCAAGAGTTACTTTTCCCATACTGCATCAAACCCCATCTATCCAACTACACCTGAAGTTCAAACTGAAGCACAACTTCCCATTCAGGACTTGCAAATAAGTCCCCTCCTTTGTTCTTTGCTTGGCTGAACTGGGATATCAAATAGCATCAACTTTTCACTAAAAAGATTAAAAATTAGAATTGAAACCTTGTTCGACAACCCAGTTAGCCAATGAAATGCCCCATTCATATTGATTGCCTCCAAATCATAATTGAAACCAATCAATGCTCTTTCTTCCATTGGAAAATCAATTTCCTTCCAAGAATCAGATTTCAGGCTATACCTCATGACTTCCAATCGAGAATTCATTTTTAGAACTACATAATCATCTTTAAGAGGATAATACCCGAATGCCAATCTGGTGGCCATGAAATACGGTGCCCATTCTGACAAAATTGTTTTACATTTTTTGATGTGGGGATTCAATATCACAACCTTATCTAAACTATCATCGAAGTGCACAATAACGCACAATAATCCGTGGCAACAACCTCTAATATGCAGCCAGTAGCCCTGAAAATTCAATACGTGGTCTTTAGAGGAAAATGGGAGAGTAGTCAGCTTTGATAAGTATGTGCCTTGAGTAACAGAGAATACAACCGAATAAACTTTGCCATTGAAGTCTTCCATGAACAAGCTTAATATCCGCATTAGTCTCGATGGCCAACTTTAGTTGTTTGATAAAACGAGTGCTGCTTATCATCTTATAGCAATCTTTTGAAAATATACGGAAGTGAATAAGAGAGGTCATAGTTAGTCGCAAGAAAATTTGCATCAATCTATCTTCCGGAATATTCTTCCAAATTGTGGAGCAAAAGAGCTTGACCAGAATCTGGTACATCCTTGAAAGATCAGTGGGTTTCCTAAGATTTGGGCATTGAACAACCTCATAAGGAATGAGGTCTAGTATAGATTTCCAGAAATCTTTGTCTGCATCTCTCTTAGATTGCTCTTGATTAGCTAAGAATAACTGCACCAGAACCAACAAGCAACAATTAAGAGTGGATCCTAAATTTCTCATAAAAACCAATAAAAAAGAAGAAAGCATTGATATATACATTTATACACATTACAAATTAGAGATGTTAGTCAAAATTTATTCCAAACTAATCATATTTTAAAACACAAGAATGACAAGACCAAGGAAACATAATTTACTAATTATCTAGAGTTTAATTCACAAAAATTAAGAGTGGATAGTATCAAGTATCAACTCACTTAGACATGAAATAGGATCAATCACCATTAGAAGTCGATGCACTTATTACACTCAATTTAATGTGTATTTGATTTTATAGAATATAAATTTCTCGTAAATCAAAGCTTTATATGCATTACAGCCAAATTAACTAACCTGAGATTTATCCCTATGAACAAGTTAGGCCTTTTGAATTTGTAGTCTAACGAAACCGCTTAGGCTGACTATTGGTTCCTTCAAATCTTTTATATCTACATCCTGCTCTAAACAGTCAACTTCTTTCTCCAGTAATGGGCACCTTTAAAGTTCAAGAAGGAAAAGTTCATCAAAGGTTTTATAAGCATGGAATGGCCATATAAACTGCCAGGGAAAAGAATATAAACAATCCAGGAAGAAAAATCAACAACAAAGTCTCTCACCTAAGATTTTCTTGCTCCAGCATTTCTGATTCTTTCCTCAGCATTGTGACCACCTCAACCATCCTAGCCATCCCAGTCATTAATTGAATAAAATAGCCATACTAGAAAAATGGTTCCACATGCAGCTTGAGATTAGAAAAAATTGAAGCTTTAATTTTATTTTATTTATATCAAATTAACCTCTAGAAATGCATGAATGGTCTTGTTTATCACCTTCAGTCTCCATGATACACAACCATAAAAATTCTGGATAGTGATACGGGAGGGAGATATAATACACATGTATGTATCTCAAAACAAAATGCTAAAATCATATGCTGTGAAATTTATTTGATACTTAGCTAAGAATATACATGACTCTTAACAAAAAGATTCTCAAGAGGCATAACGTGTTTTCCTTCAAGGCAATCAGAAATGTGAAATACAGTATGCATCCACGCTCCTCTCTATACATAGTTCCTTAATGGAAGAGTTAAATTCTCAATGATACAACTTAGTGTCAAATACTTTTCCCTACAGTTATATAAAGCCTGTCAGCTTCCAGACCAAATCTAGTCATAACATCAGATTTTATTACAAGAAACAGAAAACTTTTTAAGTAACGTACTCGTCTTGTTGGATGGCAGGTATTGAACCCATGATTTCACTCTTTACTTTGTTCTTACAAGTTATAAGAGGTGCCAATGCGCCATTTGAGCTAGAACAAAATTAAAACTACTAAACTAATGAAGTTTTGAGTTGATTCATACCAAGGACTAAACCTTTGGCGTTCATTTTGAGAACAGAACTCATGTAACCATGATGAGGCTTCAAGCTCATGCTCATCACCCTGCAGGGCCTGCACCAACCATTTCAAGTGAGGTGTAATATAAGAACTCCCCTAAGAGAAACTAGAGATAGATTACAAAATCCCATGAACCAATCTAGGCATGGATTAAGCTCAAATATGGATGATCTCATCTTGTAGGACTAGTACTGTCAGCAATTACTCCTGCATCTGTAGTATATAACTTTTGGTCCTTGCCTTTATGATTGAACTAAAAAATATGAGTTCCCAGTGTTATAAAGGTACAATTTGCTCTTTATTTGCAAGACTGAACTATCCAAAATAGAAGCACCATTTCAGCTTTTGGTCTTGAAATTCCAATATGAGGGGAAAAAGACTTCTTGGTCAATGGGTGGAAAATGTCATGTAATCTTGAAGAGTCTAAGTATGTCAAATGAAACTATAGTATCAAAGACAAGTAGCCGGAAATTTTGTACCATTGACTACCCAGGAGAGAGCACAACAGTAATATAAAAGCATAAACAATGATAAAATAGTTGATAAGGAAGAAAATAGAAAAATAGATATAGTCAAAATAGATTAAAACAGAGTATGGAATATGAAAACTGAAACAAATAAAATCTTACTTGAAAATATTTCTGTCTTTGATTAAAACTGAAAACTTCTGTCTTTCTTACAAGCTTTGAAAATAAACACTGTCTGAAGAGTTACAAGATTACAAAGTAAAATTTGTAAAGGGTTACAAGATTGTCTGTCTGGAAAGGTAAGGTTACAAGATTACAAAAAGGTAAAGTACAAAAGTCTACAAAAGTCTTTCGGAGAGGGAAAGGGAAAGCTAAAGTCTTTCTGAGGATTGGACCTTGGAATTGAAATGGAAACTTGGACCTAAAATTTGGACCTTAGAACTGGACCTATTTTTTGAACCTCGGAGTCTGTCCTTTTATAGATGAAGTGAACTATGGTAAGTCTTCAAAAGTAACCTGAGTTAAATGAAGTGAACTCAAGTTAATCTGTCGATAGAATCTTGAACAGTAAAAGTCTATCTTGAATAGTCTATCTGCATGTGAATAATATTCTGTCAAAATATCTTTCAAAATATCTTTCTAGATCTGTCTGTATTTGTCTGGACTGTAATGGATTTGTCTGGAAGCTATTCATGCCTGTCGGTGAATAGTGATCTGTCGTTGGTGAATAGTAATCTGTCGCCGTTGTCTGTCGGAAGAGTATTCTGTCTGTCTGTGCCTTTTGTCTATCAATCTGTATCCGCGCAGTTATCATAATCTAGCGGATTAGAGTTATCCTCATACTGCTCATGCTCATGGAGCACACCATAATCATTACATAGGGCACAGTATGAAATAGGAACGGAAACAGGAACATGATCTCTGGCTGTCATCAATCTGGGATCTTTAACAATCCTTCTTTTCCCAATGAGCCTTCCTGCTGAAGGTCTTGGGCCATACACAGCTATCCTGTCGGTGTAGCCATATAAATGAAAACTTCTATCTAATTCTTTCTGTTCTTCATAAATCTTATTACTCATGAAATTAGACCATTCTTGAGCCAGAGCACCTGGATCATCAAGTGATAAGTAAGTATCTCCTGTATACCAGTTATATTCAAGGATACCACACCAATCATGGATAAGGATTAAAATGTGTGCTGGCTGAGCTTCCATATAATAGCTAGTGTCCCAAACTGGAAGAGTACTCCAGATTTCTATCTTCATATAATTAAGTCCTCCAATCTGTGCTGTTGCTTCTTGGATGACTCTGGGAAATAAACTAATCTGATTTGTAGAAGTAATGGTTAATTTTCTGATAAACCCTGCTTCTAGCATTTCAGATAACCATAAGGGATCATAGATTACTGGATCTTCTGTCTCTGTGTTGATAAGTAATCCCGGGTAGGGATCAAATCTGTCTCCTGTTCTTTCATAAACTCTGTCTGAATTTCCAAAACTGTCATACCATTTAGCCTTATGAGATAACCACATATCACCTGTCATGTCTTCTGTTCTGATAAATGCTGTAGAGACTAATACTTTAAAAAGATACATCCATCTTTTATGGATGAAGTGAACTATGGTAAGTCTTCAAAAGTAACCTGAGTTAAATGAAGTGAACTCAAGTTAATCTGTCGGTAGAATCTTGAACAGTAAAAGTCTATCTTGAATAGTCTATCTGCATGTGAATAATATTCTGTCAAAATATCTTTCAAAATATCTTTCTGGATCTGTCTGTATTTGTCTGGACTGTAATGGATCTGTCTGGAAGCTATTCATGCCTGTCGGTGAATAGTGATCTGTCGTTGGTGAATAGTAATCTGTAGTTGGTGAATAGTAATCTGTTGCTGTTGTCTGTCGGAAGAGTACTCTGTCTGTCTGTGCCTTTTGTCTATCAATCTGTATCCGCGTAGTTATCATAATCTAGCGGATTAGAGTTATCCTCATACTGCTCATGCTCATGGAGCACACCATAATCATTACATAGGGCACAGTACGAAATAGGAACGAAAACAGGAACTCTAAAGTAATTTCTGTATGCCATTTTTGGAAAATTACTCTGTCAATTAAACTTAAGAAATTCTGTCTATTGCCATCATCATCAAATTCACTGTCTTTAGGGTTAGAAAATTCTTTTAAATTTATTATTTCTGCAATATTTCATCTGTGGAATTTTCCTCTTTGATTTCTTTAATTTCCTTTTTTACCATTTTTGCTTCTGTCATTAAGTCTTGTAAAGCCACTGGTTTTATCTCTACACCATCTTGTTTTATTTTTACCTTTTCTTTCTTGTCTTTTTCTTTCTCTTTCTTTTGACATTCTGTAACATGGTGTCCAGATACGTTGCTAGCAGAGGCAATGTATTCATGTGGTAATAAAAGTGTAATTTTGCAAAAAGTGCTCGACAGTGATCTTATGTTTCAAGACGGAGAATTTACAGACCTTCCTTTTCATATTAAACTACTTCTTGATAATTTACAGGCAGCCTTCACCCTCAAACAGAAACCTTTATTCCAAATGACCCTTCAGGCTTTGGAATTACATCTTGTTAGCACCGGGGCATTTATTGAAGCACTCGGTTGTCAACTCCCTGGCAAGGAGGATGGACATTTGGAATCTTTAAAGACAGAAATAAAATATAAAAGAATAACTGATCAATTAACTGACCCCATACTAAATAATAAAATAAAGTTATTTAGACAACAGATTGAGACAGAGATTTGTTCCAGTCTACCTACTTCTTTTTGGCACAGGCATCGACATATAGTACAGTTACCCTATGAAAAGGATTTTAATGAAAGACAGATACCTACTAAAGCTAGACCAATACAAATGAATAATGAATTATTAGAACATTGTAAGAAAGAAATTGAAGATCTTTTAACTAAAGGATTAATCAGAAAGAGCAAGTCTCCTTGGAGTTGTGCTGCTTTTTATGTTAATAAATAGGCAGAATTGGAGTGAGGAGTTCCAAGATTAGTTATAAACTATAAACCTTTAAATAAAGCATTACAGTGGATAAGATATCCTATTCCCAATAAGAAAGACCTTCTTGACAGACTTCATGAAGCAACCATATTTTCTAAATTTGACATGAAAAGTGGATTTTGGCAGATACAGATAGATGAGACAGATAGATATTTTATTTTGTGGATTGAACCAGAATACCAGCACATAAAAGACACCCTCTCCCTTGTCAGACAGCTCATGCCCCCAGGATGGGAACATCCTAAGACAGAAACTTTTAAGACCCAGACATTTTATGAGCATATTTTAGTAGACACAGACTCAATTTTAGTTACACATATGCCTTGTTCCCAGGAACCAAACAGAATTGGTTATTCTAAAGTTGTTATAAGACAGATTCTCACCCCTTCTCAGTGGAAAGCACAACCCTGGATCACGAGGAACTTTTCTGTACCTTTTGAGCCTCAGTTTTATAATTATTATGACTATATAAGAATTTACAGACATTAAAAGCAACTGACAGATTAGTTGACGAAGAAACTGGCCCTATTAAGGAAAGAGTAACACGTATAAAAGATAGAAGTACTATAGAAAATGACAGACTAAAACAAATGGTGGAAAAGCAAAATAATAGAGAAGATTCTAGTTCAGTACAAATTATATGTAAAAAGCTAGACACCAATAGACAAAAGAGCCTAATAGAGACAGACAAGAAAGAATCTCTACATGAGAAGTTGATAGATAATGAGAAAGAAATAATAAAAAAAGGAATGGTAAAAGAGATGAAAGAAATGTTTGAAAGACAGAATTGTGAATTAAAAGATGGAACTCTACGTAAAGGATTAGATATAGGAAAAGACATAGTAAAACAGAGAAACATGATAAAGAAAGATGATAGTCCTAGAAATTATGATGATAGTTTGAAAGAATTACATGAAAGACAAAATAGTAAAGATGTAGGGAAAGTAAAGGACATGCAAAAACCAAAAACAAATAGTAGTAAAGAATCTCTACGTAGGAAGATAGAGATAGAAGAAAAGATGAGACATGAAAGAGAAAAAGTCAAAGTCCACAGAGGTAGGAAAAATAATTATGGTAATAGTAATAGTGTAGTAAAAGTAAAAGACAAAAAGTGTAATAGTTTAAAAGAAATGATAGATGAAAGACTAAAATTAATTGAAAGATCTATAATAGAAACCAAAAATGACAGCAAAAATGACAGTGTATTCAAGTGGTTAGACAAAATAACAGACAAGATAGACACTGTGCCAGGTCACTATCCCCTTGCGCCAGATTAGTTTCCAATAGATACAGACAAATGGAATCCTCTTCTCCAAACTACAGGACTCATGTGACAGAAGGAGACAAAAAGAAGACAAGAGACAGATAGATACAAAAAGAAGACAAAAGACCAAAAGATAAAATAACAGAATGAAGACAGATCCAGAAAGATATTCAGCAGAATATTATTCATACGCAGATTCTTACAGATAGAAAAGGTTACTGTTCACTAGCATGCGTACCCGGACAGACTGCCAGATAGACTATTACTGTTCAAGATAGACTTTTACTGTTCAATTGTTCAAGATTCTTCCAACAGATAGACTATTACTGTTCAAGATAGACTTTTACTGTTCAAGGTTCTACCGACAGATTAACTTGAGTTCACTTCACTTACCTCAGGTTACTTTTGAAGACTTACCATGGTTCACTTTATCTATAAATAGACAGACTTCGAAGACAGAAGGTAGGTCCAGTTCTAAGGTCCAAATTTTAGGTCCAAGTTTCCATTTCAATTCCAAGGTCCAATCCTCAGAAAGACTTTAGCTTTCCCTTTCCCTCTCCGAAAGACTTTTGTAGACTTTTGTACTTTACCTTTTTGTAATCTTGTAACCTTACCTTTCCAGACAAACAATCTTGTAACCCTTTACAGATTTTACTTTGTAATCTTGTAACTCTTCAGACAGTGTTTATTTTCAAAGCTTGTAAGAAAGACAGAAGTTTTCAGTTTTAATTAAATACAGAAGTATTTTCAAGTAAGATTTTATTTGTTTCAGTTTTCATATTTCATACTCTGTTTTAATCTATTTTGACTAGATCTATTTTGCTATTTTCTTCCTTATCAACTATTTTATCATTGTTTATACTTCTATATTACTGCTGTGCTCTCTCCTGGGTAGTCAATGGTATCAGAGCCATGGATGGTAGGTGTATGAGTTTTATTTCTTTGCAATTAAGAAGTTACTAGGAACTTATATTACTACATAGCCACTACTTGCTCCTTGTTAGCGTTGGTCAGCCTAGAGACTCGTTGGCAAACCATAGTTTCGCGTTGGTTAGCCCCTTTGTTGTAGCCGACGGACAGGCGTGTGTTTGGGTGGTCCCGCAATGGAGTTTCCCGAGGAGGTGGTCCCGATAGTAAGGATACCAGTGATTAGTAATAGTTCTGCTAGTAATTATTAATTGCTTAGAAAGAGAATAAATACATTTATTAGCTCATCATCTGTTTGCTTGTTCACACTTAGGCTAGGCACACACTAATTGAAACATGGACTATGATGATATAGTTTATGATGAAGGTTATAGCATGAAAGATATAGATGAAATTTGGTCTAATAGTGATATGGATTATGAAACTGATTCTGATTTTGACAGTGAAATTGATGATTATAATTATAATGGTAACACAAACAATTGGAGTAATTTAACAAGAGATAAAATCAACCGACAGACTAATAAACACAATGATAGTTTTTTGGATAAAATTAATAGAAAATTGGAATCCTTGGAAAATATTGATAGATTTGCTATATATACTAAAGTTGAAAAGAAAAATGATAGCTTTTTGGACCTCTATGAAAGAATGAAAGTTTTAAATTCACATTTTGAAAAAGATATAGAATTTGGACCCCATCATAGATCATCTTTTACAGAAACTATGACAGATAATTGGTATATAAATAGTAATTCAAAAGAAATTATAGATAAGAATTTACAGATGTTAAAAACAACTGACAGAAGAGCTGATACAGAAATTAGCCCTATTAAGGAAAAAGCAACACGTATAAAAGTTAGAAGTACTATAGAAAGTGTCAGAAATATAATAAACGAAGATAAAGAAAGAGGTAAGATAAGGAAAGGCATAGTAAAGGAAATGATAGAAAACATAGAAAGACAAAACATAAAAGAAAATAACTCCCTTAAAGAATCTCTAAGTCAGAAGTTAGAAGATGAAAGGACTAATACTATAGTACAAGACAAAATGAAAGAAATGTTTGAAAGACAGAATAGTGAAGATGTAGGGAAAGTGATAAAAGGACAAAGAGGCCTAATAGAGACAAATGATAGAAGAAGAATTGAAAGACATAAAGATGAAGGTGTTATACGTAGAAAGCTAGAAAAAGAAATAGGAAAAGATGATAGTCCTAGAAATAATGATGATAGCTTGAAAGAATTGTATGAAAGACGAAACAATGAAATGGTATGTAGGATGTTAGATACAAAAGAGATAGAAAGAGATAGTGAAAAAGTAGTCAACAATGGTAGGAAAAATAATTATGGTAATAGTGATAGTGTAGTAAAAGTAAAAATGGAAGTAAAAGACAAAAAGTGTAATAGTTTTAAAGAAGAAATTAATGAGAGACTTAAAACAATTGATAGAACTGAAAATAACAGTTTAATAGAATTGGCTAAAAAGATAGAAATTTTAAGTTTACCAATGGAGACAGACAGAAAAAGAGACATAACAGGTTTAAATACTATTGAGTTATCAGATAATGAAAAAACTGACAGACATGTTAATAATACTATTTGTCATAAATGCAAAAGATATGGACATACTAAAAAACAATGTGACAGATATAATAGAATTACTAAACAAATTAGTAAATTAGAACTTGAGAAATATAGTATAAAAGAATTGATGGAAATATTTAATGTTAAACAAAAAGAAATAGATCAACTAAAGAAAGAGTTAAAATCAACCAACCCACTTAAAATTAATAAAAGAAAAAGAAAACAAAAAGACATAATAATAAAACTGATAGACAATCTACCAAATCACCATAAAGACAAAAAAGAATATTTATTAAAATTGAAAGACTCTATAGAAATACCTATTGCTTGCATTAAGTGTAGGAAATATGGACACCATGTTACAGAATGTCGAAAGAAAGAGAAAGAAAAAGACAAGAAAGAAAAGGTAAAAATAAAACAAGATGGTGTAGAGATAAAACCAGTGGCTTTACAAGACTTAATGACAGAAGCAAAAATGGTAAAAAAGGAAATTAAAGAAATCAAAGAGGAAAATTCCACAGACATAAATGAGTGAAATATTGCAGAAATAATAAATTTAAAAGAATTTTCTAACCCTAAAGACAGTGAATTTGATGATGATGATGATGATGGCAATAGACAGAATTTCTTAAGTTTAATTGATAGAGTAATTTTCCAAAAATGGCATACAGAAATTACTTTAGAGTTTTCTTTGACAGAAATTGCTTCAATAAATTCAGGTGCTGATATGAATTGTATACAAGTAAGATTAATACCCTTAAAGTATTATGATAAGTCATCTGAAAGATTAATTCAGGCCAATGGAGAAAAACTAATAATTAATTATAATATACCTAATGTTCATATATGCCACGATAGAATATATTTTGAGACAGCCTTTGTTTTAATTAAAAACTTTCCTTCTAAAATTATTTTAGGAACTCCTTTTATGGCTTTAATTTATCCTTTTTTAATGACAGATAAAGGATTTAAAACTAATGTGTTAGGAAAAGATATATTCTTTAAATTCATTATACCACCTGTCCTGAAAGAAATACACTCTTCCAAAGAGGTTACTATTTTAACAGATATCAACGAAAAAGGAATCTATAGAACTGAAAGAAGTTTGTCATCTTTAAAGACAGGAATGCTACTTGTTAATCAATTGACAGAAAATGACAAAAAGAAAGATAAACAAGACAAAGAGACAGAGATACGTTCTTATTTTCCTATTGCTCTTTTACATAAAGTCCAATCTACAGAAGAACTCATAAGAGATAGAAATATGAATACAATCTTTTGTAATCAATATGCATGGACTAATAGTATATGGACTGACAGATGGCAACTTGAGACTATTGCCCCCACACAAAAAATAGATGATACAATTATTATTCCTTTTAATAATAATGACAGACATACTGATAGTCTCACAAGACTGATAGAAGTACTAAATGACAAATGTTCACCCTTTATAGCATTTTTAAATATTCATATAACAGATATTTTAATAAAAGAATATTTGACAGACTCTTCTTTATTAAACATTAAAGAAAATATTAATTGTGGTAATCTCTTGAATAATGACAGACTTAATCTCCCTATAGACAGAATTAATCCCCTGATAGATTGTCCTATTAATGAAAGACTTTATGAAGATATATATAGTAGTACATGCATGGATAGAATCATACTAGATTTAAGGAATATTCTGGATCTCATTTACCTTGACAGATCCCATCATGACTACTCTAATATTATTGCTACTCAGCAAGAGCACAAAAGTGTACAAAGAAAAGTTTGTTTTATAAATGTTGTTTATTTTATAAATGCTTTTCTTGTTTTTCTTATAAAATATTACAAAATAATTTCACAGAAAGACAGAGGCAAAAGAATTTTGAAAGAAGTTTTGACAGAAAATATTTGTTCCAAACATAATCCTTTTCCCAAAACCCAATTGCAGACTACCATGAGTAAAAGATTCTCTCAGAAAGACAAGGGCAAGGCACCAGCGGTGCAACCCAAAGGTTTCCGAAAGCCCTCAATCAAAATTTCGGATATGCATGAAGGCGTCTCGATAGAGACAATATCCCTTCAGGATACGTTGCTAGCAGAGGCAATGTATTCATGTGGTAATAAAAGTGTAATTTTGCAAAAAGTGCTCGACAGTGATCTTATGTTTCAAGACAAAGAATTTACAGACCTTCCTTTTCATATTAAACTACTTCTTGGTAATTTACAGGCAGCCTTCACCCTCAAACAGAAACCTTTATTCCAAATGACCCTTCAGGCTTTGGAATTACATCTTGTTAGCACCGGGGCATTTATTGAAGCACTCGGTTGTCAACTCCCTGGCAAGGAGGATGGAGATTCAAGGTCCACAAAGACAGAACTACAGTCTCTAAAAAGCTATCTTATGGGAACAAGCTTTTCAAAACTCCACCCTAAGATTCAGCAAAAGATGAGACTTGCTATTAGAACCTTACCCCCTGAAATCCAACAGAATATATTAACTCATAAAGCTATAACAAGTTCTTATGACAGATGGATGTATCTTTTTAAAGTATTAGTCTCTACAGCATTTATCAGAACAGAAGACATGACAGGTGATATATGGTTATCTCATAAGGCTAAATGGTATGACAGTTTTGGAAATTCAGACAGAGTTTATGAAAGAACAGGAGACAGATTTGATCCCTACCCGGGATTACTTATCAACACAGAGACAGAAGATCCAGTAATCTGTGATCCCTTATGGTTATCTGAAATGCTAGAAGCAGGGTTTATCAGAAAATTAACCATTACTTCTGCAAATTAGATTAGTTTATTTCCCAGAGTCATCCAAGAAGCAGCAGCACAGATTGGAGGACTTCCAACATTTTAGTTTAAACTTTCTGGTGAGCATAGGAAAAGGATACTGGGGATGCTTTTCTATCTTGTATTCCCATCTGATGATCCATGGGAGATTTGGAAACCTGTAAAAGAACTGTAAAAGATGTGGGAAATCCCTAAGATGCAGTATGTTAGGTTCTTTCTTGAAAGTCTCATAAGCTTTTAAAAGATCAGGGGGAAGAATCATAGCTTCAGGACCATAGGAATTCCACCAGTCAATCAACCATCTTGGAATCATCGTGTCTTTCTTTCTGTACATATCAAACCGGAAAAACCAAGTATGCCTGTTAATATTATTTTGGAATAAAAGGAATCTGTCCCAAGCTTCCATATAGTTATAATAATTATAAAACTGAGGCTCAAAAGGTACAGAAAAGTTCCTTGTGATCCAGGGTTGTGCTTTCCACTGAGAAGGGGTGAGAATCTATTTTATAACAACTTTAGAATAACCAATTCTGTTTGGTTCCTGGGAACAAGGCATATGTGTAACTAAAATTGAGTCTGTGTCTACTAAAATATGCTCATAAAATGTCTGGGTCTTAAAAGTTTCTGTCTTAGAATGTTCCCATCCTAGGGGTAAGAAGTTACTAGGAACTTATATTACTACATAGCCACTACTTGCTCCTTTTTAGCGTTGGTCAGCCTAGAGACTCGTTGGCAAACCATAGTTTCGCGTTGGTCAGCCCCTTTGTTGTAGCCGACGGACAGGCGTGTGTTTGGGTGGTCCCGCAATGGAGTTTCCCGAGGAGGTGGTCCCGATAGCAAGGATACCAGTGGTTAGTAATAGTTCTGCCAGTAATTATTAATTGCTTAGAGATAAAATGAATATGTTTAGTCGCTCATTATCTGTTGCTAAGTCACACTTAGGTCAGGCACACACTAATCTGAACATGGAAAGTGATAAGATAGTTAATTCTGAAGAATTTAGCATGAGAGATATAGACAGAAATTTACTAGAATCGAATAAATGGAATATACCAACTGAAAGAACTGATAAAATCTACAGACAGACTACTTTTTCTAAATTATCTTTTTTGACAGATTACACCATAAAAACTATTGAAAGAACTTACTCTTTATTTAATGAATATGAAACAATTCAGTTATTCTCAATAGATTCAATTGACAGACATAGACAAAAATATGCATTTTTACATGTTGGTTTGGTTCAAGTAGCTATTAAACCATTAACAAGAGAAGCTTTAAATGCAAGTGTTTTACTTTGCTTAAGAGATGATAGACATTTAAGATTTGATGACTCACTCCTTGGAATGATGGAAACAAGTATACATAAAGGACCAGTATATTTTAATTGTTATCCTAATTTTGCTTTAAGCTTATCTGACAGAAATATTATGGATGCTTTAACTTTAAATGTAAAAACAAATGGTTATTACATGAAAGAAGGCTCAGAACCTTTAGCTATTATTTATAGGATTTATTATAAACTAATGAAAACCACTTTAGACCCTGAATCAATAGTTGATCCTTCCCCTAAAGGACAGACTCTCCTTATGCAGGCCTCAACCCAGAATACTAGATTACGGGTACCTCAACAAATACAGTGGAAAGATATAACCCTTCCTGAAAGATGGCAACTTGAAGCTATTGCCCCTACACCAAAAATAGAAAACACTGAACCAGACTTCATAGCCCAAAATACAGATGGTACAGTTATTATTTCTTTTAATAATAATGACAGACATACTGATAGTGTCATAAGACCTAGTAGTTCTACAGGCAGAAAGACCCCTATGATGTTTACCCCTAGAAGCTCCTTTTCCTCTAGGACACCTTTCTCTGATTCCAGACCTTTACCTCCCCAGAATCTTCCTCCAGTTATACACCTTCCCCCTATAAACACTAAGAAAACCCCTATTCAGACAGAACCAGCTTATTATCCGACAGATACCACGCAACCTACCCCTAATGTTCACCAACCTCTTTATCAGCCCCAACCTCAACCTGATTCTCTTACCCACACAGATATATTAGGATTTACAGATGATAGACAAATTAATGTTTTATCTAAAGAATTTGTTTTAGATAAAGAACTACTAAAATATGATTACTTAAAACCTGAAAATAATGACAGAAAGAACCAATTTTTTGAAGAATATAATGAACATGAAAGAAACAATTTAAAAACTAAGTATTTTGAAATGATGACAGACTCACAGACACACTTTAGTTTCTTTGACTTTTTGGACTATCATAACAAAAAGATAAGTGTAATAGAGAAAATATTATCATGGACAAAGACAGAAAATCATGAGAAAGTGTATCAGACTTATCCACCATTTGAATCAATTATATTGAGTCAAAATAGTGGAGTCCAAGTTCTGGCTACACATATCAAAAGACCCAGTCTAATTGATGATAATAAAAATCTAGACAGTATAATTCAACAGAACAATTACACTAATACTTATCTAAAAACTATTGGTCAAAAGCTACAAGATATAGAAGACAGAATAATACCCCCTTCTACTTCCATAAAAAAAGAAAACACGTCTAATACCCCTTTATTTATCCCTCATGAGATACCTCCTCACCTTAGAGCACCTTTAAAGAAACCCATGACAGAGAAAACTGATAATTTACTTAATGAAATAAATAAAAAAATTAGACTTAATGAAATTAGAATCATCAAAGGATATGGAGCCATTAAAAAACAAGAATATTATAACATTAAATACAAAAGGAAGAACTGACTCTTCAGAGGATGAAGAATTAGAAGACAATCAATTGACAGATTTGACAGACATAAATAATTTGGAATCACAATTCACAGATAAATTACGAATTAATAAATTAATTTTAGCATCTTCATCACAAGACCGTAAAAAAGGAAGAATTGATGACTTATACCCCAGAAAGAATTGGTATCCTAAACCTACTCCCCCTGATTTACAATTTGAAGAAAGACATACTTATGTTAATTTGTCTTATTCGCCAGATTTAATTTATGAATGGAATATTGATGGAATGTCAGAATATGAAATAATAAACCTTTTACATGAAATGACTTTGCTCACTGATGTTTATAAAAATCATGGAAAACAGGATCATCAGATAGCTCATTTAATTGTCACTGGTTTTACTAGCCAGTTGAAAGGCTGGTGGGATCATTATTTAAACAATGATGACAGAAATGGAATATTGACAGCTGTTAAAAGAGAAACAGATGGAAGTGTTATAATGACAGATAGACAGCTTTCACTAGATGCAGTTAATACTTTAATTTTTACTATAACTAAACATTTTGTTGGTGATCCCAATCAATATAAAGAAAGAGCTTCAGATGTTTTAATTAATTTAAGATGTCCACAACTTTCAGATTTTAGATGGTATAAAGATGTTTTTATTTCAAAAGTTTTAAGTAGGAATGATTGTCAACAGTCCTACTGGAAAGAAAAATTCATTGCTGGTTTACCCTATTTTTTTGCTCAGAAAGTTAGACTTGATATAGTCAATAATGACGGAACTATAGACTATCCTAGCCTAACATATGGAGACATAATATCTTCAATTAATAAAACAGGTCTATGGCTATGTAATGACTTAAGGCTAAAAAACCAGATAGAAAAAGAAAAAAGATTTGCTAAAAAAGAGCTAGGAACTTTTTGTGAGCAATATGGTTTTGATCCATTAATTGCTCCCTCTAGAAAAAGAAGAAAAGAAAAGAATGATGACAGAAGTGATAGATATAAGAACAATAATAGAAGATATTATAAAAGTAAGTCTAAAAACAAGAAAGAAGAATCCAAAAGAAAGAAATATGATAGACGTAGGGATAGTGACATTACTTGTTTCAAATGTGGGAAAAAGGGACACACTAGCAAATACTGTAACTTTCAAAGACAGATAAATAAACTTGATATATCAAAAAAATTAAAGGATAAATTAATGAGTATAATAGAATTGACAGATAGTGATGAAATAGATAATGAAATTCACCAGATAGATAATAGTAAAAATACTTCATCCTCCTCTATAGATGTTTCTTCACATGATGGAAATGTTCAATTATGTAACTGTAATAATCCTGATAATTGTTATTGTAAAAGAAAATTAAAAATATGTGTCTTAACAAAACAAGAAGACATAATAATGGATTTGATAGACAAACTTCCAGACCTACAATCTAAAAAAGATTATTTATCTAAATTAAAAGAATCTTTAACTGAAACTGATAGATTTGAAATAGATCTAAAAGATTATAAGTCAACTTATAATTTTACAGAAATTACTGATAGATTTAAACCCAATAAACCTATAACTGTGACAGACCTACAAATAGATATTAATAACCTAAAAAATGAATTGAAAAAATTAAAATCAGAAAATTTCATATTAAAAGGCATGGTTGAACAGATAACTGCACAAGTAATCAACATAAAAGATAGAATTAAATATTGTAATGAACCTCTGACAGACTCCTCTCTTCTTGACAGGCATAATTGTACTGGTGAAAGTTCTCATAAAGAAGATGATAAAGATGAATTTTTAAATATAATTGACAGAATGATATTTCAAAAGTGGTACACAAAGATAACTTTGGTAGTCCATAAAGAATTTTCATTAACTGTTATTGCCCTTGTTGATTCAGGTGCTGATATGAATTGCATACAAGAAGGATTAATACCCTCTAAATATTATGAATCAACGACAGACAGATTAACTCAGGCTAATGGTGATAGACTTAAAATAAGTAATAAACTAACTAAGGCATACATATATAATAATGGAATCAAGTTCAGAACACCTTTCTTCTTAACAGATAAGTTGTCCTCTAAAGTTATATTAGGAAATCATTTTTTGGCTTTAATCTACCCTTTCTTCATGACAAATAATGGAATATGTACTAATATTTTAAAGACAGAAGTTTTCTTTAAGTTCCTCCTACCCCCATTCCCCAAAGATATACACTTATTGAAAGAAATTTCCATCTCAAAAGATAAAAGTGATGATGAGATTCCTACAATGGCAGACTTAGTGATAGATGATGATGAGATTCCTACAATGGTAGATAATACTATTCTACCCAGTAGCAGTAGTACTTAAGTATATATATACTTAAGTATGTATATATATATATATATATATATAAAATTTTCCTACTTTCGTTGACTATTCTAGTCTTTCTTTTGTTCCTACGTATCTTTCCTATCCCTTTGCCAGGATTTTTGTCTTGTACTATAGGTTCATGACTTTTAGTTATTCTTGTCCTTTCTCATCATATATTTTACCATTTCATAATAACCTTTAATTAGTTAATTTTAAAATTAACGGTCAATTGCCTGGCAAGCAAGATAGCCATTCTAAGGCTAACATCTCAGACCAAATTTTGCCAAAAATAGAAATCTTTAATACAGATTTCAGTTAAAGCATGAAGGCGTCTCAATAGAGACAATATCCCTTTAGAATACAAGTTCAAAAATGACAGTGTATTCAAGTGGTTAGACAAAATAACAGACAAGATAGACATTGCGCCAGGTCACTATCCCCTTGCGCTAGATTAGTTTCCAACAGATACAGACAGATGGAATCCTCCTTTATCCTCCTCTCCAAACTACAGGACTCATGTGACAGAAGGAGACAAAAAGAAGACAAGAGACAGATAGATACAAAAAGAAGACAAAAGACCAAAAGATAAAATAACAGAATGAAGACAAATCCAGAAAGATATTCAGCAGAATATTATTCGTATGCAGATTCTCACAGATAGAAAAGGTTACTGTTCACTAGCATGCGTACCCGGACAGACTGCCAGATAGACTATTACTGTTCAAGATAGACTTTTACTGTTCAACTGTTCAAGATTCTACCAACAGATAGACTATTACTGTTCAAGATAGACTTTTACTGTTCAAGATTCTACCGACAGATTAACTTGAGTTCACTTCACTTACCTCAGGTTACTTTTGAAGACTTACCATGGTTCACTTTATCTATAAATAGACAGACTTCGAAGACAGAAGACAGGTCCAGTTCTAAGGTCCAAATTTTAGGTCCAAGTTTCCATTTCAATTCCAAGGTCCAATCCTCAGAAAGACTTTAGCTTTCCCTTTCCCTCTTCGAAAGACTTTTGTAGACTTTTGTACTTTACCTTTTTGTAATCTTGTAACCTTACCTTTCCAGACAGACAATCTTGTAACCCTTTACAGATTTTACTTTGTAATCTTGTAACTCTTCAGACAATGTTTATTTTCAAAGCTTGTAAGAAAAACAGAAGTTTTCAGTTTTAATCAAAGACAGAAGTATTTTCAAGTAAGATTTTATTTGTTTCAGTTTTCATATTCCATACTCTGTTTTAATCTATTTTGACTATATCTATTTTATTATTTTCTTCCTTATCAACTATTTTATCATTGTTTATGCTTTTATATTACTGTTGTGCTCTCTCCTGGGTTACTTCGCATTGTTTGTTGAGGCCTAGCAAAAGAATTTGCTCATTTATATTCTGCTATATGCACTAGAAGTGATCCTATTATCCATGAGCAACCTAGGTTGCACTGACACGCCATTTTTGGTAAAGTATCGATGTTCGACAAGTGTCGGACACCGATACTAGTACGATTTGCCGGACTTCGGTGTTTGAGTAGTGTCTCTCTCTCTCTCTCTCTTCTCTTTCTTTTTTTTTTTTTTTTTTTTTTTTTTTTTTGCTTCTTCGACATGGCTCCGACATGGCATGGACATGGTCGTTTGCTTCTCCAACACGACGCTGACTAGTCGCTCACTTTGAACAATTTTTTCAGGCGTTAGGCGAGAGCCTTCATCGCCTTTGTTTTCTTTTCACCGCTTTTGTTTTCTTTTTGGTGCAGAGGACTTGATTTCGTTAAAACTAAGATGACTGCCTTTTGTTTTAGTTTTTTTTTTTTATAACTCAATTTTGTCTTTTAGTAACATTAGCGGGGTTTAAGTTGGCAACCACTAATGTTTAATAAAAACACATCAGACTTCACCTTTTTAGAACCACAAATAAATAATAAAATAATATATAAGTATATAGACCTTCCAGCCACTACAATTTCCCAACAATATCCTACCTCGTTTAATTTCTACTTTTAAAATTTATATCATTATTTTATTTCTATTTCCTACGTGTAATTTTAATTAAAAAAGCTCTCTTTTTTACTTTTACTTCTCATTCTCCGGACCTCTTTTCTCTCTTTTCTTTTTGGTTTTTGTCTTTCTTCTTTTTTTCTACTCCTTTCTTACTCAGAGAAGCTCTCTCTGTTCTTCTTTTCCCAAAAATATATAAAAAAATATGCCTAAATATAAAATTTAATTAATTATTTAATTGTCGTGTCCACGCCGTGTCGTGTCTTTGTTTTTCAAAAATTGTCGTATCACCGTATCCGTGTCTGTGTCGTGTCCGTGTCCGTGCATCATAGTGAGCAACATTCTGTTATGTTGCAAAGTCAGAAACAAGCTTTGGTTGAAAATTCAGGTGACTGTTAGCTTTTGTATCGTTGGGATTTTGTAAAGATTGTTTTAATCTTCCTCTTTCATCTTATTCGTGAGCATGTTCTCAAGAAAGACCTTCAGGTCAAATACATCACCACATCAGATCAACTTGCTGATGTATTTACCAAGAGTCTCTTTATTGCTCGATTTCAAGGTCTTCGTGCCAAAATCATGGTCAGTGTTAACCCCATGGTTTTGACTATTGAGGGGATGAAAGAGGAAGATCAGAACAGCATTTAAAAAATCCCAACAATACAAAAAGCTAAGGCTTAAGGGTCATCTGCCCCCAACCTAAATGATGACGTTTTAGGAGTGTCTAACTACTTGATATTAAGGTGCTTCATGGGGTTCTACGGAGCTCCAGAAGTGGCCAACCGGGAAGATTCTTGGTCAGTCCTTCGTCACCTTAGATCTCAATTTAATTTACCATGGGTCTGCATTGGGGATTTTAATGAAATCACAAAACTTAGTGAGAAATTGGGTGGGGCTATACAGCCTAAGTTTCAAATGCAAAATTTTAGGGATTGTTTGGATGTGTGTGGATTGAAGGACCTGGGTTACTTGGGTCTGTCGTATACATGGTGTAACAGAAGGTTTGGGGGTCAAGTGGTCTGGGTTAGACTGGATAGAGCCTTAACGACCTCAAATTAGCTGTTAAAATTCCTTACGGCTCACCTCCATCATTTATCGGCATCTTCCTCTGATCATAAACCAATCTGGCTTTGCTTAGATGATGTTCGAAATCGATTTTCTAGACCCGGGAAGCCTTTCTGGTTCGAAGCCATGTGGCTCAAGGATGTGAGATGCAAAGGAGTTGTTCATTCGGCTTGGGAGGAGGTTGTTTGGGGGGATTCAATGGGGAAAGTCATTAAAAAGGTCGAAAATTGTCAAGCTCAATTACAAGTGTAGGACCAAATTGTGTTTGGCAATGTACGTCGAACTTTAGCTTGAAAAAGAAAGGAATTAGTAGAAGCAGAAGCTGATTCTATGGTTGGAAGAGGGAATAATAGGTTACAGGTGCTTTTTGATGTAATTAAGAAACTCATGGATTTGGAGGAGTGCATGTGGAATCAACGATCCAAAGTTGATTGGTTGAAGCATGGGGATTTAAATACGAAGTACTTTCACTGTCGTGTAACAGAAAGAAACAAAAGAAACCTTATATCGGGCCTAGAGAATGAGTATGGCAATTGGGTTGAAGATGAGAATCGTATTTGTGACATCCTAATTTCTTATTTCTCTTCTCTGTTTACATCGGCAAACCCCATTGTCCTTGAGCCAGTATTAGAGGGGGTGAATCCAAGGGTTTCAAAGGCTATGAATGAGGAGTTACTCAGACCTTTTGTGGAAGAGGAATTCAGGTTGGCTTTCAAACAGATGGATGCAGATACGGCCCCAGGCCCCGACGGTCTCCCTCCTCTATTTTATAAGCAATTTTGAGATAAAGTGGGAGGGGAAGTCACAGAGGCAGTCTTATCCGCCCTCAATACAGGTACAATACCTAAGGCCATAAATCATACCTATCTAACTCTTATTCCAAAAATTCAGAGTCCTAGGAAGGTAACTGATTTTCGGCCCATTAGTCTGAGCAATGTGCTGTATAAGCTCATTGCAAAGGTGCTGGCAAATCGCCTAAAATCCCAGCTTCCCCAGCTTATTTCTGAAACCCAAAGCACTTTCATGTCAGAGAGACTTATTACTGACAATATTTTGGTCGCTCATGAAACACTCCATTACTTGAAGTCAAAAAGGTCTGGTAAAATAGGCTATATGGCACTGAATTTAGATATGCGAAAAGCCTATGACAAAGTTGAATGGAAGTTCCTTGAACAGATCATGGAAAAAATGGGTTTCGCTCTGAAATGGATCCACCTAATTTCTGCATGTATCCGTTCAGTGTCTTTCTCAATAATGCTAAATGGTCAACCTCACGGTCTTATCCATCCTACCAGAGGTCTTCGTCAAGGCGACCCTTTGTCCCCATACTTATTCTTGTTGGTGACTGAAGGCCTCCATGCCCTCTTTAGCAAGGCTGAAGTGAAAGGCAATATCAGTGCTGTCTCTCTATGCTCGGCGAGTCCTAGGATTTCTCATCTGTTGTTCGCTGATGACAGCTTAGTTTTCTGTAGAGCTTCTATTCCTGAGTGTGTTAAGTTCCAATCTATCCTATACAACTACGAACTAGCCTCAGGTCAAAGTATTAATAGGGGTAAAACTAATATTTTTTTAAGCTCTAATACTTCGCATCAAACTCAGGTAGCTATCAAGAGCTTCTTGGGGATCCCGTCTATCTCAAAGTTTCGAACAATATTTGGGCCTCCCATCATTGATTGGACGGGCGAAGAAGAAGTCATTTAGTGTAATAAAAGAAAGAATCTGGAAGAAGCTAAAGGGTTGGAAAGAAAAATTATTATCGTAGGCGGGGCGGGAAATCCTTATCAAAGCAGTAGTGCAGACAATACCAACATACACTATGTCTTGTTTCAAGCTCCCAAAAGGCTTGATTAAGGAAATTGAGGTGTTGATAAGGAAGTTTTGGTGGGGCTATAGAGGGGAGCAAAAGAAAATCCATTGGCTGAGCTGGGAAAAATTATATCTCCCTAAGGGTGAGGGTGGAATGGGGTTTAGGGAGTTAAGCAAGTTCAACAATTCCCTTTTGGCAAAATAGGTCTGGAAGTTAAATACCCATACTGAATCTCTCTTTTATAAAGTGTTTAAAACTAAGTTTTTTCCAGATTGCTCCATTATGGAATGTGATAATTCAAATAAGGAATCCTTTGCTTGGAAAAGCTTGTTGCAGGCTAGACATGTTTTAGATCTGGGCATGATTTGGAGAGTGGGTAACGGAGAGCCTATAGTGATCAGAGGTGATAAGTGGCTGCCAATAACCTCAACCTCAAAGGTGGTATCTCCAGCCTCTGTTTTACCCCCAGATTCACAGGTCTGTGACCTTATAGACCATGTGGCACGTACCTAGAGGAAGGGGTTGATAGCTCAGGAATTCCTCTCACATGAAGCAAGTTTGATCATCGGCCTGCCCTTAAGCCTACAAGCTACCCCAGACAAGTAAGTCTGGTTTCCTTCAACTAATGGTGATTTCTCAACTCGGTCAGCTACAAGCTCCTAGCCACCTCAGACTGGGCTGTCCAACCAACTACCTCATCTAGCAACTGTGGAAAAGCTTTGTGGAAGGGTATCTGGAATCTACAGGCTCCTCAAAAGGTGAAACACTTATTATGGAGGGCAGCAAATGAAGCTATCCCCACTTTGCTAAACTTGTGGAAGAGGAGGGTGGTTAATTTTGTCTACTGTCCAATGTGCAAGGTAGATACCGAAGACACAACCCATGCCCTGTGGGGTGGCAACTCTCTTACAGAAATTTGGAATTCTCACGACGAGCTAAAGAAGATGGTAAGGTTCAAATTTGGTGTGTTCTCTGATTTGTTGGAAGTGGTGTTCCACAGGCAAAGTAGTGTTGATGTGGATGTGTTGGCTATGATGCTTTGGCTTATATGGAACAATAGAAATGCTAAAAGATGTGGAGGGGCCATTACAGAAAATCACTTGATTCGGCCTAAGGCAAAAAGCATGATCAATGAATTCAGGTCAGCCCATGTTACTCACAAGAAGCCGTCTGATGCTGTAGCTCGAGCTGTGAGGTGGATTCCACCTGACTCTCCAACGTATAAGATTAATTTCGATGGGGCAATTTTCAAGGAGCTGAGTTGTGCAGGTATGGGTGTTGTGTCACGTGACTCCTCCTGCCGTGTGATTGGCGCTCTAGCTGAAAAGATCCCCCTCCCAAATGCAGTAGCTACGGTTGAGGCTTTAGCATGTAGGAGAGCTATGATTTTTGCTAAGGAGCTTTGTCTCTTTGATTGTGTTTTTGAGGGAGATGCCGAAGTCATAGTAAAGGCCATTCAGAGAGAAGATTCAACACACCCAGAGCATGGACAAGTGCTGAGTGATGTTCTATTCCTCACTGTTGACTTTCGTGTATGCACTTTTTCTCATGTAAAACGAGCGGGTAACTCTGTTGCCCACTTTCTTGCTAGACAGTGTAAGTTTGGTGATGAGCTACAGATTTGGTTTGATTCCAATCCTGAGGATATAGCTCCTCTTGTTGCGCGTGACGCGTTGTAAACTTGTTTTCTTTGTTTCTGTTGTTTCCTTTTAATATATTTCCTTGACCCTCGGGTCTGGTTTCTCAAAAAAAAAAAAAAAAAACTATTTGATATTAATTGAGATAAAACGGCATCGTTTGGCTCAATTGTTTTTAAAACTGTGGGTTTCAGACGACAGCGTTTCATTTATTAAAGTTTGTATAATGATGCGACATCGTTTTGTTTGTATGAGGGTTGTGTTGAGAATTGAGATATTGTTCTATTACTCTGTTCCCCCTTTTTCTCACATCGTTGTGATTCAGTTAAATTGGAGATATTTTCAGAAGATACTTTTCAGAGTTTGCGGTTGTAACTGCCCAGCTGTAATTATGGAATAGTTGGATTAGAGGTTAGAGTTTGTCAGATAGGAAATTCTGTGTAAGTTTATAAAGCACCATATATGGTGCTCCACTGTAATACTTTTTCTTAAGAGCTTCAATATAATTTTTCTCTCAGATTTACTTTCTATCTTCTCTCTTCTTTTTCACCACGATTATCTTTTCTATTGAAGTTCGTCTTCTCACACGTAAGACCACAATTTATGCTGGCCATTCATTTATTTTTAATTGTAATTTTTCTTTTCAATGGTAATATCGCTAATCTACTTTTTTTTTTTTTTTTTTTTTTTTTTTTTTGTCTTTTAAACAATTGTAAATCTTAAATAGGATTTTATTAATTTTAATTTTGGATATATAACTTCTTTTTTATAGACACAAATGTAAAATGTATTGTTAATTAATATTTTATAAAAAATATATCCATTACCAAAAAAAATCTAGCATTTTTATATAATTTAATATGTTAATTGGATTACTTTCATCTACTTACATACAACAAATTTAGTTTACCAAAAAAAAAAACTTTAACAAATTTAATTCTAAAAGTAAAAGTAATACGTTACAAGATTATTTTCTCATGTGAAGTCATGGTGTATGATTTCTTTGCAAGGATTACTGTAGGATGGATAGATTGAATGAGTTTGGACATGGATTTTTTTTATTTTTATATTTTCATGTGAGTTAACATTTTCATATATTTTGGGTTAATTTGAGTGGAAAAAGTGAAAACACCCTTATGTAATCAAATTTACAAACAACATTAACAATGGCACTAGTGGTTTAAGTTACACATCAAAAAGATGAGTAAGCACGAATAGACATAGCAAAACTGGCGGGTCAGGTCAATCGGGTCGCTTGTCAAACGGGTCACAGGTCAAAAACAGGTCATTTTAAGTTGATTAAAAACAAGTTCGGGTCAATCAGGATGCGGGTCAAGTCAAGTCGGGTTGACCCTTATATTTCACATAAATTTTTTTTTTCTTTTTTCTTTTTATAAAGAAAACAACATGTATTTACCATTTAGAAAGTTATGCAACAAATTACTTAATGTAAAATACATTATTTTGAATTCACCACTTATATCAAGAATGAACTAAGTTAAACTTATTAATACTTATTTAATAATTTTAAAATTATACAAATCCTAACATTGCTATCTAAAACAAAATAATACAAAGATAAGTAAAATAAATACACAAGTTTTATTTCTACACAATATCAACATTCTAAAATATAAAACAAAATTACAAATGACTTATTGGATAACTCATTTGATAAAGAATAAAAACATATAAGAAATTTACAATCTTGAAAATTAATTTTATAATCTATTATTAATTGTGGTTGACATTCTATTTCAATTTGAGATATACATTAAAGTTTGATTATTTACTTATTTATATATGGCATCTTTTATGAATATCATATCATTGTTAAGCAATACATACTTTAGAAAATATAATAATTTATTTTGAAAAGCCGTTTATTTTGAACATAAATTGTTAAAAAATAGGTCTAAGCATTCATAATTTATGCTAATTTGATACTTTGGCTTCACTATTTTCACACTTGTGAATATTTCTCACACATGTCTACAATTTTAAATCTATGTTTTTAACTCTACTGTAATCAGATTATCTTGGCATGTACTTTGCTATTTGATATCTAAAAATCTTTACTCATTGCAGAATGCTCAGCCATTTATCTTTCAATTAATTTGCATGCAGTTATGTAATTGTATCAATTGTTTCCTTAAAGCTCACAATAAACAATTAAACCAATATTATCTTAATTTTACTATTTTTTACCAAAAAACAAAGTTTTAAAAAAAATGGTTTGGGTTTGGGTCGGGTCGGGTTGACCCACAAAAAACACGGGTCGGGTCACGGGTCAACTCGTTTTTGCTTCGGGTAAAAAAAATCGAGTTCGGGTCGAGTATTTTTCGGGTCAGGTTAGGTCAGAAAATTCTAACCCGTTTTGCCATGTCTAAGCACAAATCAAACACATGGAGAGTGTAGAAATTAAGGGTGGTAAAATAAGCCCAAACCCACCCACTTTAATTAAACCCAAACCCACCTAGTTATTATTTGGGTTTAATTAAAGTTTATTTGGCAAATACTAATATTTGTGATAACTTTGGGGGTAATTTCTCAAACAAATATAAGACACTTAACATTCTTCGCATCTAGGTCATACACATACCAAATAAACTTTATTTTGTGATCTGAAGAAGGAGTTAGGATCTCTTCCAACCAAAGGATCCTTACCTTTATTGGAAAGTAATAGATATCCATTCTTTCTAAGAGGCCCAGTTTGTGCATTCAAATGAATTTTGGAAGCATCTAATGTATAAATCTTATTCCAAGAGGTGTCATTTCCATATTTTATCAAGCTCCAGATAGATAAGTTGCCAAAGAGTTTAAAATGAAGCATAGTTTTCATTCAATACCCACAAATAGGTCCCCTCATCAATGGTTGGTTGAGCTGAGGTGTTAAACTACTCCGTGGCAATTTCAAAAATGAGAATGGAGTTTTTCCCCTTCTACTTACGAACAGTTAACCAAATGAAGTGCAAAAGGCTGATTCATGATTTTTTCCCCTTTATTTCACACGCTAATGCAGCCAACTAAATATGATTTTTTCAAAGTTGACTTTAATATTTCTTGAAGTCCGGTCAGTTTATTATTTTGTCCCAAAAAAAAAAAAAAAGTTTGTGTAGAATTTAAGCTAGTCAAATAATTCCTAAATTGAGATTTTTTCATTCAATCAATTACAAATCGGGTGATTGAGATTTAAAAGATGCTAGACTAAGCCCTTACTAGTTAGTGGATTATGCGTGCTGTTATTTAAGAGTGTTAATTTTTGGTGGAGCTTTGTAAAAATTGAATAATTATTTTTATTCTTTGGTGACAAGTGAAATTGAATCGTAGTATTAGTGTGTTCGGAAGATGAGTGTGGTCATTAAGTATAGGACAAAGTTTAATTTAGTTACAAAATTGGTTGTAACATGAGACTATAACCTTACTCAATATTTTTTTTATTGGAGGTGAATTTTAACAAATCTACCATTAGATTACATTTTCTTTTTATATCTTCTATACTTGCAAAATTTCTAGAAAACTAAACATCAATAGCTATGTTATCAATAAATTATTTAAATTTCAAATTTTTGTAGTTTAAAATTATGTATAAAATATAAGCTTATAGATCATATAGTAAATAATATCCAATTAGCACAAAATTTGACGTGTATTAAGACTATAAAGAATATGTAATTCAAATGTTAGATTTTCAAAATATGTAGTTATGTTAATTTGTTTATGTGTGAATGTGTTTATAGGGTGAGGTATGTGTGTGAGTCTCTTTTCTTAGTTTATTTTAGGGAATCACCACCAACCATTAGTTTTTTTCTAGGTGTGGGATTGATCACCTATTAATTTTTCTAATTTATTTTACCTAATTAACTAAAAAATAATTCAAGGGTATAAAAAAAAATTAATTAAGGTAAGCCAAAGTTTTGAACTAAAGATTCTTGGACTCGAAAGTTTTGTTACAGGTGAGGAAAGTATTAGGCACCTCACACCACCTATCCAAAATATAGTATCTCATTTTAATTTATTCACAACGTTCATATTTTAGAAAAGTTAATTAAATACTTGACATTTTGGTTTTGAAAAGGTTTTGCACAAAAAATACATATAGATATCATGTTAGTATTTTATTTGCATATTAAATAAAATGTGAATATTATTGCAAAGAATATTTACAAGCAAAACATGTGAATATGTATAATTAAATAACATGTGAAGGACCTGAAGGTTCCTATTTAATATATTGCAAAAACTTAAATATGTACATATAACTAACATGTGAATAATGTTTACTATGTATTTATCATGTGAATACATTACTCTACAACACAAAAATAAAAAGGAAACGAGAGAAAGAATGACACCTTATGCACTTAAGCCAATTTTATTCTCCAAGTTTCATTCTCATTTACAAACACAACAAATCAAAATGGTTAGTGTAGGGGGAAGAGGGGAATATATTGGCTTGATTGTAATCTATTGATTCAATTAATGGAAGTGAATATAATCATAGACACGTAACAAAACTCATTAAAAATGATGCCATTAAGAGGAAAACAATGTAAAAAGGAATACAATTTATTTACATTAGAAAAAATGAGTATTTTCTTTTAGAAAACCTCATAACTTTTTGGGGAAAAGGCTTGTTTAGAAACAAAGGTTACACTCTTTGGAAAAGGGATTTAAAAAAAAGAAAAATATTTTATTGATTTTTCTTTACGAAAAAAGGGTTTTGGTGAGATGAAGAGAAATTTTTTTTAAAAAGAAAGTAACAAGAAAGAGATATATTTATGCATTTTTAGGAAACAAAGTTTGAGATTAAAATCATTTGAAAAATGAGGAAAGGAGCAAACTTATTTTAGGTAAAAAAGAATTTTAGAAAGCCTTATTCAAGATTGAAACCAAAGGTTTTTTTTTTAATTAAAAAAAAGTCTTATTTTAAGAAAATGGTTTTAGTTCATCTTTCAATGTAAAAAGTTCAATTCTAACTTCTTAATTTGGAAAAAGAATTTTGAAAAGACATTAGATAATGACGTACACACAATTTTCGTAAAAGATAAATCACACAGTCACAAAATGGTGTAACAAATAATAAATTTGTATTGATTTATATATATGTGAGTTACAATCCTCTATATGAATCTTTACAATCAAAGAGTATAACAAACTCTTCTAATTCGATCTCCAAGAAATTTTACGATCTAAAGGGGCTATGAAACTTGATCTTGAATCGTGCTTTGATCTCTATATGAATCTTTACAATGAAAGAGTACAACAAAATCCTCTAATTTGATCTTCAAGAAATTTTACAATTTGAAGGGGCTATGAAGCTTGATCTTGAATCGTGCTTTGATGTCTCCAAGTTGAATGAGCAGTTGAATGTACTTGATTTGATGCGAGGGCCGTTGGCTTAATCTCAAATTGAATTGAAGGGAATTCCCTACTTTGATTTGAAGAAGTAGGAATAAGTCTTGATGAACAATGGAGTTCTCTTGGACATAGAAATGACTTTCTATTTTGGTAGAGTGTTAATAGGGTTTTCTCTCTAAGTGTTTGTCCCATTTTTCATATAAGAAGCCTCTATTTATAGGCGATTCAATGGTCTTTAATTTGGAATATTCTCTTAGCATTTATTGAGAGTTAATTAGCAATTATGAATTTAATTTGGTTTTCCATTAAAAAAAAAAAAAGAAAAAAAAAAAACCTTCCATATGAGTCTTTTCTTCTAAAGTTGCCACATGGCCTTCTTCATTTAATGTTGTCACGTGGCTTGATTTCATTTGCCAACTGTCCACATCATCAATTAGATATTAATTTAATAAAAAATACTCAATCATGATCAATTGAATGCGTATCATAAAATTTTAATGTCTACAAATGCCCCTGCTTGAAGATTTAGTTTTGCACCCAATTCTAATGCAAGGAAGACAAGGGTTGAAGTATTTTATTAATCTCAATTCGGACTTAGTTCAAGGGAAAGCAAGACCTTCATCCACGTAAAAGAAGATTTTAGCTTCCTCAATCTCAATGTTGTATGATGAAGTCAAATTCGTCAGTTACTGGATTCGTCCAAACGGAGTACAACCAAGAAGCTCTAGAACCCTGCATAAGAGCAAAGATTTGTCTTTCTCTTGGAAAGGTTTCCGGTGTGGTGTCAGCCAATGAGCCACCAATGATGAAGTCAAATGTGAAAGAGAAGAAATATGAGAGTTTAGAAAGTGTCAGGTGTTTCTATACCTTTGCTTGGTGTTCTGATATAGTTTATATAGCTCCTTGCTTTTCTAGCGGTTGGTGGTCTTAAATGAGGGAATTAAGGGTTTTAGTAACGCCTTTGGGGGTTTAATGCGGCGCTTTCAATGTTGATCCAATGGTCATGTCTGTTTGTACTATTCCGTTTAGTAACGGATTATGCCTTAAAGGCGTATTTATGTTTCGTTCGTGGCCCAGAGGCTCTTACGGACGGTGGTATTTTTCTTGGTTCATCACTGTACATTACAGTTTTAGATTTGGACTGGAGAGTATTGTTCCACGGTTTTAGTTAGGCATACGGCCCACTTATCATTTGTTTTTTTTTTTCTTAGACACTTGACGCCTTGTGAGCTTGATTGCACAAAAGACTTTGTTTTGGACCACAAGCCCACATTAGTCTTCTAATTAGTAGAGTCGGTGTTGAAGCTGTCTTGCTTGACAAGCATTTTTTTTTTCTTTAGCTGCACTCTTACAAAGCACTAGGGTTTCTTGCGAGCGCCACCTCTATAAAAGGACTTGATGTGTTATGGGTGAGAATAAATCAAGCGCCGTTTTTCGAGTTCTTTTTTTCTTCAGTCGTAGTTGGAATTCACTCCTTTTTAATATTTAGTATGCTTGCCTTTTTATCTTCTTTATTATTTTTTTTTCTTTTGTTGAACCACTTGATTTATTTTGTGCAGGACATAGAAGTTGGCACGGCGTGAGCCTAGCATCAGTTCCAAGCGAGTTGCAGCATCCTGTCCTTCTTGTCTCGGCATCGAACCGATTCGAGCAATAGCGGCCCTTTTGTAATCTCTGGACTCCGGGTTTGTAAGCTTCATCCGCGTATCCATCTCACTGCCCTTTGTCTTGCGACCATTGGTTTGAGAGCTTCGACCGGGCATCCTTCTCACTGCCTTCGTCTTGCGGCCATCAGTGCGAGAGCTCCACCTGCACATCCTTCTCACTGCCTTTACCACCGCCTTCATCTCGCGGCCTTTGGTGCGAAAGCTTCGTCTGCGCATCATTCTCACTGCCTTTGCCACTGCCTTCGTCTTGCGGTCATTGGTGCGAGAGCTTCGGCTGCGCATCCGTCTCACTGCCTTTGCCACTGCTTTCGTCTCGTGATCATTAGTGCTAGAGCTTCGTCCCCGTATCGTTCCCACAACCTTCGTCTTGTAGCCATCAGCTGTCTTCTCTAAGCTGTGACATACTGAGCCTTTTGACTTTAGGTACTCCAACTCTATCTCTATGGTCACTTATTGTCATGTTGCTTCCTTGTATTTGCCGGGCTTAAAAAACTGTTGCAATGTCTTTGACGCTCCCAAAAGCAACAGACATGTACTAGCTCAGTGTGTCCCAAAAGCAACAAACATACATACACTAGTTCTGTCGTCTTGCATGTAATAACTTATGCCACATATTGAACACGTCTTGAAGCTTTGATTTCCCGTGGAGAAGCATGGTGGCTTCTTTGTAGTTTTGAACTTGAATGCTATATTTAATGGTTAATGAGCCTAATGGTTAATGAGCCACGGGCACACACATGATCTTTACACTTAAAGTAGGCAGCATGCAAACTTCTACATGTCTTTTCCTTTACATGCACATATAGCTATTTCAATACGCCTACCATCACACGTACAATGTTTAGGTGCTTGAATGTTAATATTGAACAAATGGCTTGCTCGTGGTTTTGAATCTCAATGCAATATGGCCTTTTTTATTTATTTATTTTTAATATCAATTTATTAGTAAAGAGCATTTGAACGAATAAGTTATTCATCTTTTTCTTTGGTTTGCTGTCAGGTGTGCCAGGTGATTCAGACCTATCAACCCTCCGCTTGACTTGTGGCTCTTCTATGTTTGCTCAGATTGTGATCTCTACAAACTTTGTCCTCTCCAAGTTGTTGCAATCAAGTACGCTCCATCATGGTCATCTTTTACGACTCATCAAAAACTCTCAACGATCAATTCATCACTCTCTTGCGCTCTACGGATGAACCTGTGGAGGAAGGTGTCGTTTTGGAAGTCCATCCACCTAGTAACAGTGTCCCTTCATCCTTGTCTATTGTCATTTATCATCCTCTGAAGCTATCTCAATGGTGGGTCGAATCATCTCACGAACTATACGACCCAACTAAAAAGGATTTGCATGTCGCTTCAAGAACGTTTACCTTGGCCTCCAACCTTCACTCAACCGCAGACCAATCAATCCATTTCCTCACCTTGGTCGTTGGATAAGTGTGAGAAAAGTGCAACGGGCCCTACCTACTTCCAAGACTCCTCTACTCCAATATAAGGGAGAGTTTTCTTACCTCCCTAAATATTGGGAGTGGTTGGAAGATATATTGAGTTGCAATTCTAAAGTCCTAGGTGATACCAAGCATTACAAGCTACTACTTGCGACATTGTTTACTTATGATTAGAACATCCGTGTCTAGCAAGCCTTCCTAGAGTGTCAATGGGCGGCTACTAACACATTGCATACGTCTGTAGGAGAGATCTCCATTAGCTTATGGGACTTACATTTGATTGGTGGGCTTCCCATGTATGGCTCATTTTAAGATGAGGTCCTCCCAAATGCAAAGGACATGTCATCTCTCCCCTCAAGCTATCATCATTTATTCTTCGCCTTCCATCATCTAAGTCTTGAGTTTGTGGTTCGCACTTGCCAAGGAACCAAAACTTCACCCATGTGGTAGAAGTGACCAAGTGCAAACCACCAAGCTCAAGACTTAGATGATGGAAGGCAGCGAATATATGATGACAACTTGAGGGGAGAGATGACATGTCCTTCGCATTTGGGACGACCTCGCCATAAAATGAGCCATACACGGGAAGCCCACCGATCAAATGTAAGTCCCATAAGCTAATGGAGATCTCTCCTACAGACGTATGCAATGTGTTCATAGCCGCACACCAACACTCTAGAGAGGCTTGCAAGACATGGATGTTTCGATCATAAGTGAACAGTGATGCAAGTAGTGGCTCGCAAAGCTTGGCATCACCGAGGACTTTAAAATTGTGGCTCAATATATCTTCCAACTACTCTCAATATTTAGGGAGGTAAGAAAACTCTCCCTTATATTGGAGTGGAGGAGTCTTGGAAGTAGGTAGGGCCCATTGCACTTTTCCCGCACTTATCCAACAACCAAGGAGAGGAAATGGATTGATGTGGTCTGCGGTTGAGTGAAGGTTGGAGGCCAAGGTAAACATTCTTGAAGTGACATGAAAATCCTTTCTAGTTGGGTCGTATAGTTAGTGAGATGATTCAACCCACCATTGAGATAGTGTCGGAGGATGATAAATGGCAATAGACGAGGATGAAGGGACACAATTTTCATAAACGATAAATCACACGGTCACGAAATGGTGTAACAAATAATCAATTTGTATTGATTTATATATATGTGAGTCACAATCTTCTGTGTGAATCTTTAAAATGACCTCTGATTCGATCTCCAAGTGTTAGTAAGGTTTTCTCTTTATAAAGTGTCTGTCCCCTTTTTCATATGAGAAGCCTCTATTTATAGGCGACTCAATGGTCTTTAATTTGAAATATTCTCTAAGAATTTATTGAAAGTTAATTATCAATTAAGAATTTAATTTGGTCTTTCATAATAAATTATAAAAAAAAAAAAATTAAAAACCTTCCATATGAGTCTTTTCTTTTGAAGTTGCCACATGACCTTCTTCATTTGATGTTGCCACGTGACTTGATTTCATTTGCCAAATGTCAACATCATCAATTATAAATTAATTTAATAAAAAAATATTTGATCATGATCAATTGGATGTCTATGGATGCATCATAAAATTTTGATGTCTACAAATGGTTCAAAAGATGCTACATTAGAAGACTTTTCATTTAAAGATAAACTTAAAATGCTTGCATTTTTATTCATTGGGAAGACCCATTTTAATAAAATGGATGTCCTTTGAAGCCCCCCCCCCCCCCTTCCCTTTTTTTTTTTTTAAAGATTTTTTCAACACATATTTAAAAGATTTATTTAATCTAGTTTCTCATTGTTTGGTGGCTTAGAAGCCCCCCCCCCCCCCTTCCCTTTTTTTTTTTTTAAAGATTTTTTCAACACATATTTAAAAGATTTATTTAATCTAGTTTCTCATTGTTTGGTGGCTTAGGGTTCATGGTGCTAGCAAGACCGATAGCACCCATGAACCTTTGCACAAGGGAAAATAAAAAGATCTTAAATGTAAAAACATAATTTAAAGACAATGAAAAGTAAAGAAACATAATTTAACTGAATTTAAATAAAGCATTAAAGGTAATTAAGGACATTACATAAATTAGAAAGACAATATAAGTGAAAGCTTCCTTGAATAAACCTCTAAAATATGGTGTTTAGGGTTTAAACTAGGAAGACCCACCTTTGTTAAATCTTCATATTCCTACTAAGATGGTTATGCACGAGGCTAGTCCTCCGCTCATCATCCAGTTTGAAATGTAAAGATTTACTAAGGTGTTTGGTTGGTTTATTCCTTTAGATCAATGGGCTTTAGTATTTAGTATCTCTATGTGTAAATCACACATAATATATACCTATATCAAGAATAGAGGAAGGCCATAACCTTTAAAAAAAAAAGAAAAAAAAGAAAAAAGAAAAAAAGAGACATAATGTAAATGACATGAATTTAAACGACATAAAAGTAAAGGTGCAAGGAAAGATAAATGACATAAAAATAAAAGACATAAATGTAAATGATATGAAGTAAAGAACACAAATAAAAAGTGCATGAAAAGTATTATTATTATTATTTTAGATGAAGAAGGTACTTACAACAAAAAAGAGAAAGGGTAGTGAAGCTGTGGTAGAAACTACACTACCCTTGCTCTATGAAGGTTTTTGCGGCTTACCTATGGGTTTTGGAGGGAGAATATGGACGAAGAGAGGGGCTGGATTTTCTGGTTTAGAGAGCTATTCTAGAGAGGAAGAGAGAGAAAATAGATCTAGAGAAAAAAACTAAAGAAAATGGGAGAGAGGGAATTTTTAGGATTTTTCTTCATGAATTTCCAAGAAGAGGAGGGGTATTTATATAAAAAATAAAAATTGGGGGAGGAGAGAGACTCTAGGGGTTGCTACAAGGGGGTGTGCGGCTACCCCTTAGGGTCCTACCACCTCACCCAATTTGATCCTTATCTACTCATTTTCCTTTCTTTCTTTTTTTTCTTTCTTTTTTTTCTCAGGTTTTGCTATTGTTTGGATGTCTGCAAGAGTTTTGATTTCTTCAAAATTGGTGTTCCTGGAAAGGTTTGGATATCTAGTTTTCATAAGCTCCAACATCATGCAATTTGGAACTATGGTTGTTGGGATATTGCGCTGGGAAGGGAGGTGGCATAATTTAGAAATTTCTGTAGCTAATCTATCATGCTTTATGAGATGTAGCTAATCTATCATGCTTTAATTTGGTCTAGGCAGTTCACACCAGTTGTGGTTGGATTGGTACTATTTGTTTGCAAAAACGCTTCAAAAACAGTCTTTAAAATTAGAGTTTGGCGGAAATACTTTTTTGGTCCCTACATTTTGACCATGTTCCTATTTTGGTCTCTACCGTCATCTCACGAATGGAAATTACTTACGTGGTAAACAGAGTGCACTGTTGACACATAAAATGCTGATGTGGCTATTAAAATAATAATAAAAATTTTATTTGGCATTTAAAAAATGCCACTTTAGCATCTAAATTTAAAAAATTAATATTTATCAATTGTAACTAAATAAAAAATATATATAGAATTAAAAACCAGATATCATATGAATTAAGATTTGAGTTTATCTTGAACAAAAACATTAACCTAGAAAATTTAAAACCCAAAAAATTACCATAGATATTGTGCTGAACGTAGCTTCCACCATGAGTGGGTACTCCTCTGATGTTATGCTCAGCTGAACTAGACTCCAACTCCATGGTAGGTGTTGAGTTCAGAGTAAAATTAAAGAAGTAGAAGAAGAACAAGAAGAAAACCAACAAGGATTTAGAAATTGGAAGCAAAATCTGAGTAGAAGAGAAGAGAGCCTAAATTAGAGGAGAAGCTATATTTGAGGGGGTGTGTTGGTAGGTGTAAAGGTTTTTGATATTTCCAATTTTTTTTGTCTTTTTTGGGGTTTAAGCGAAAGAAAGAAGAAAAGAAAGTCAAAAGAGAGACTAGGTAATGACTAGGTGGGTCACCTCGGTTTGATCTGACTAGATCTGAAATTGATGAGGATGGCTTGTGTTTTGGTGCATTTTATTGATGAGGATCGGCTTTGGGTTTTGGTATTTTTGGTTTTGTGTTTTTGATCTAGCCATGGTTTGAATTTTGTTAGTTGATTGTGTTAGAATTGCTGAGTTTGATCATGGTTTTGTATGTGTTTTTGCCTGTTTGGTTGCTAAGAAAATACAAGAGAAGAAAATCTTGAATTTTTAATTTTCTGGGCAACCATGTTTTGTCTGAACTGTTGGGTTTGGATGCTAGAGAGGCCTTGTTGGGTCTTCCATGAGGAACAAACTCGTCGTACTTAGACTAAAGGTGATATTGCCCATTTAGCTTCTTTGGAGGAGATTTCTTGGAGACAAAAGTCTCAGGTTTTTTTGTGTGAAGGAAGATGACAATAATACTCGTGTCTTTCACCGGGTAGCAAATTCCCATAGAAGAACTAATCATATTAGAGGTATAGAGGTGGATGGTGTCCTTTACGAGGATGAGGAAAATGTATGTTCTAAGGTAGTTCAATTTTATTAGGGTCTGTATACGGAGTCAAATACGTGGCGTCCTTCTTTGGATGGTTTAGAGTTTGCTAGTTTTGCAGAGGATGAGTAACTTTCTCTTGAGAGGGATTTTTCTAAGGAAGAGGTGGTATAGGTCCTCCAAGAGAGGAGGGTGATAAAGCCCCTAGTCTTGACGGTTTCACTATGGCTTTTTTCCATAAATGTTGGGGTGTAGTGTAAAAGGATGTTATGGCATTCTTTGATCATTTCCATAGAAACTCAGAGTTTGAACTTTCTCTGAATGCTTCTTTTCTATCTTTAATACCCAAGAAAAATGATGGATTGAATATTAAAGATTTTTGGCCTATCTGGGTAGTGTGTGTAAGCTATTATCTAAGGTGTTGGCCAACATATTGAGGATAGTGTTGGACAAACTTATTTCTAATTCGCAAAATTTTTTTGTTGGTGGTGGTTAGATTTTGGATTCAGTGCTTATTGCTAATGAATGTCTTAATAGTAAACTGAAGTATCATACTCCGAGAGTGGTCTGTAAGGTAGACATTGAAAAATCCTATGATCACGTGAATTGGGACACTTTGTTCTAATTGTTGGAGAGGATGGGTTTTGGGGTTCAATGGAAAGGATGGTTAAAGGCTTGTGTCACTATTGTCCGTTTGTCAGTTTTGGTTAATGGATCTCTTGTAGTTTCTTTGGTAGCTCACGAGGTCTAAGATAAGGTGATCCGTTATCTCATCTTCTCTTCCTTTTGATCATAGAGGTTTTAGTTGGATTCTGAAGAAAACTGAGGAATGTGGTCTTTTTTAGGGCTCTCATGTGGGACCTGTTAATACTACACTGATATTTGTATTTCTCATCTACTTTTTGCTGATAATACTATTCTTTTCTGTGATACTTCTAGGGAGCAGTTGCTTTCAATTAGGTTGGCTGTGACTTACTTTCAAGCTTTTACTGGTTTGAAGGTAAATGTGGGGAAAAGTGAGATTGTCCCTATTGGGGAGGTAAGTAACATTCAAATTTTGGCCAACATTCTTCAATGCAAGTTGGGCAGTTTGCCTATGACTTACTTGGGTATTTCCCCTTGTACTATATCCATATGAACAGTTAATCAAATGAGACTGATTCATAATTTGTTCCATTTATTTCACATGCCAACTTCTTTGGGCAATTGATATATGATGCAGCGAATTAGATATGATTTTTCAAAATAGTCTTTTATATTTCTTGAAATTTGTTCAGTTTATTATTTATTCCTTTATGTTGTGATTTGTGTAGAATTTTCTTCCCAAAAAAAAAAAAAAATTGTTTGTGTAGAATTTAAATCAGTCAAATAATTTCTAATTTGAGTTTTTTTATTCAATCAATTACAATTGGGTGTGGTAAAGAAAATTACAAATTAGCTGATTGGGATTTAAAATTGAGGTAAAGAAGGCATTAAACCGATACTAGAAGAAATAGAGTAAGGAATTACCAATCGGAAGCATTAGAAGAAAGGGTGCCTCCCTGGATTATGTGTAGTGAATTGAATTATTTATTAGTGTTAATTTTTGGTGGGGCTTTGTGAAATTTAATTTTTATTGTTTTTTAATTCTTTGGTGATGGGTGAAATTCAGTAGTAGTATTAGTGTACTCAAAAAAAAAAAAAAAAAAAAAAAAAACCAATTTCGAGGTACGTGTGCTCATTAATTTATATATATTAGCAAATCAACGTGAGCTCTAAATAAGATCAAGCCTGTAATTGATTCAATTGAAAATTTACATCTTTAATTTTGTATATTGAAAAAAACAGAAGAAGAAGAAGATTAATTTAGTATATAATAAATTACAAATCATTTCTATGATTTAAAGAAATGCAGGATTCCATTTTATATTAAATAATTAAGAGTAATTCTTAGGTACTCTTGGAGCACAAAGAATTGTGCTCCCACTCACATTCATGGTGGAGTTCATCATGAATGTAAGAAGAGAGAACATCATTTCACTATACTCTGGGATTACCTAAAAATTTTCTATAATTAAGTTGAAATGTATTACAAAAAAAAATTATTTTGTTAATACTTTGTTCCCATAAATTTAACTCATAGATATTAGCCCTGGTATTGCTTTTCAATAATATTTATTCACATCCTTATAGAATTGCTATTAACTAGCCCGTTAGTCCAAAACAACTGCGCCTGATCCTATGATAAAAACCAATAAGAAATAAGAAAGCATTAATAAATACATATACAAAATTGAAGACGTTCGGGTCAAAATTTATTCCAAACTAATCATATTTCAAAACACAAGTTGTATGAATACTTAGCTGCAACTTAAGATATGAATATCATTTTTTAATACTTCTGTTCAGCTACTGACCCTAACCTTCTCCAAATTTTCTAACTAGAGAGTCATTTTAATTTCAATCTTCTTGTTAAATGGTTTAGACGAGAACCATTGATTATTTTCCTAACAAATTATAGTCAACAAATGAATACATTTCATTTTAATTTGATACTGTAAACACAATTTTTTCTCAATTGTAGAAAATCAAACAATTGAAAAGAAATAGGTTTGCAAATATAAATTTGTATTGATGTATAATGAGTACAATCTCTATTTTGATTCTTTTACAAAAGAATACCCTCTAATTCTATCTTCATTGAATTTGACTCGAACAAGAATCTTCTTGACTTTAATTGGAAGATGGATTGATCGGTCTTCACAATAAATCTCTAGCTTCAAGCTTATTAGAGATTTATTGTCCTTCAAGTTCTTCAAACCCTTCGAATGTTCTTCAAGTTCTTTGGATGTTCTTCAAGTTCTTCAAAGATTCTTCAAGTTCTTTGAATGTTTTTCAATTTCTTCAAAGTTTCTTGAGACGGAATTTCTCCAGAGCTTAGACCTCTTGAAAACTTGCTGTTGAAAATGAGAGGGGATGTCCTCTATTTATAGTGATTTTAGAGGATAAACTCCACTTCGAATTGATATACTTGAAAGTATGTAGTAGACTTTTGATTGGCCCAAATTCTTCTTAGAGATAATTATCTCTATTTATCTATTTTGATAAATATCATATTTTGATAAAGATAATAATCAATAAAGATAAATAATTATCTCTATTTAATTTATTTTAATAAAAATAATTATCTATCAATTTTGAATAGAAAATTTATCTTTATTTTGTGGTCCTAATGATACGTGACAAATTTCAATATGTCAATGTAATATCAATTTGGATGACACATGTCATCATTTGATTTAATTAATTTAATGACATTAATTAAGAATTTGCCACTAAATTTTGATGTGGCATTTTATAATTGGCTTAAAATTTTGCCTCCTACAGATACATTTCTGCAATTTAGATATTTATTAAATTTTATGTCTCTTATTAAATAATGGCTTGAAAATTGAATCAAATTTTGATTGGTCAATTTGAGTTTAGGGGTAAAAAACATTATGTGCAATATAAAATAATAAAATTAAAATTAAAATTTATGACCACTTATTCCAAATGTGAGAAAGACTACATTTCTCAACCCTTTTCTATTGAGTTTGAGTGAAGAAAATGGGAAACAAATGAAATGTCATTTATTTGATATAAAAATCAGGTTTATAATATATTACATAACCAAAATATAACTACAAAAATGTTTAACCTTTGTAGTTGTAGATTGGATTATAAATAGCCGACACTAGACACACACAACTAATATGGGATAAACATATAAATATATATATATATATATATATATTTTTAGTAAAACAATAATACTTATTAAAACACACACGAAAATAGTAATACTAGTATTTTAAGTCTAGTTTATAATACATTATATAACTATTATATAACTAGAATACAACTACAAAACGGTTTAACCTTTATAGTTGTAAATTTGATAATAAACAGTGGACATTGGACACACACAATCAATGTGGGATAAACATTTTTTTTAGTAAACAATAATACTTATTAAAACACGAACAAAAATAGTAATACTACTGTTTTAAACTGGGTTTATAATACATTACATAACCAGAGTACAACTACAAAAGAACCTAACATTTGTAGTTGTAGACTGAGATTATAAATAGCGGACATTAGATACACACATGACACAATCAATGTGGGATAAACATCCTTATTTTATTATTTTTTTTTAGTAAATAATAATATTTATTAGAATACACACAGATATATATTACCAGTGATTTTTAGTTATTGAGTGCAAATCTTGGTCTACAAGAATAATTTGTGTATACATATTTTTCTGACAGGGGCATATTATTTATTTTTTATTTTTTCCATTTTACAAACATGAATCGAAGAAGAGAGCTAAAAGAAAGTTGCTAGAAATTTTTGAATATTACCTTTTAGATAATGGTAGAAAAAGAGAACAAAATAGGATTAATAGAATGGGATAGAGTTTCTTAAGGAAACAGAAGTCCTAGTGGGAAACACTATCTACACCATGGAAGATATTACAAAAAGTTGGAGTCGTATGTCACTCTTTGAACAAGAGGGTGGTGGTTTTAGTTTATGCAAAGAATTAGGTTCGACTTAGTTTATCATTGCCGCAAAGTTTTTTACAAGCCGTATCCTGAATGTTGAGGCGGAGGACAGGACGTTAAATCAGATCTGGCGGTCTCGAAACGGCTTCAAGATTAAAGACCTGGGTAATAATACCATCTTTTTTTATTTTCGATAATAAACTGGAAACTGATAAAGTATTTGCAAGCGAACCTCGGAAAGAGTTTTGATAAACGCCTTGTGGTGATTCAACGCTATAATAAGGTCAGGCATATTCAAGACCTAGCGTTCAATCTGGTCACTTTTTGGGTGCAAGTACATGATATTCCTATCAGATTTATGAATGGGGAAGTTGCTGAAGGTAATTGTTCGAGTATTGGGACTATATACAAACAAAACTCTTTGGATGGAGAGAATGGAGTCTTTGTGAGAGTCAGAGTTACCATTGATGTGTCTACACCTCCGAACCGTGTGCGAGTTATCTCTTTAGAAGGTGGTGCTAAAGATTGGGTGTCGTTTAAGTAGAGAGATTACCGAATATATGCTATTGTTGTGGTTGCCTTACTCACGCCGATAAGAACTGTGATCTATGGTTGGACAGTAACAATTCAGGCCGTGGCTCTGGGCAGCTTCGTTCATCCCTTAAAAAAAAAACTATGATCTCAGTTCCTGGTTTCTATGCAAAGAAGACGAAAGATTCAGCCCAAAGATCCTCCAACGAACCACCGGCAAAATCCTTTCCGGTGGAAAAAGCTGTCTCCCTGGATCCTCCATTGACTCAGCCTCCTATTTTGGAAATTCCTACCATTAAGGTAATTCAAAAATATCCTTCCTTTTTTTAAAAATCAGCTCTCATTAATGCTCCTCCAGGTTTTGAGGGGATAGAAAATACTGGAGACAGTTTTGCTAGCAAAATCAAAGGGATTAACATTGATTTGCAAAAATAAGACCATATTGAGAGTGAGAATTGTACTGAAGAATCCTTTCCTAATAAAGAGTCTAATTCGATAAAAATTAGAGAGCCTAAGCACATGCAAGCTTCCACCTCTCCCCACACAACAGTTAATGATTTATCCCTTTCCTCCTTAGATTTATTGACTCCCATTATTGCCTTATCGGATATTTCAAATTGTAGGAAACAAAAGTCTAGGAAAAAACAACCACAGATTAATCAACAGCATCTTTGGGTGGTTTTTTAGAAGCTCTTTCCGGTCAGAAATGTACTCCATCTTCGAATAATGTTCAATGTGAATTACCAAGTAAAAAAAGATTGGATACTCATGGTGATAAGGAAAACGCAAAGGTATCGACGACAGCTGGTTCCCAGCCTTACCAAGAGTTATGAGTTTCTTACGTTGGAATTGTCAGGGGCTTGGGATTCTTTAGACAATTCAAGAGCTTGGTAATTTAATCAGGTCACAAGATCCTGTGGTTGTGTTTATAGTCGAAACATGGTTGGAAGAAGCAAGGCTACTTGGTGTGTTGAAGAAACTTAATTTTAAAAGTTCTCATTGTGTCTCTAGAGAAAATCGGGGTGGTGGCTTGGTTTTACTTTGGAATAGTGAGTTGGATGTTTGTGTGGAAATGTCAACTCTAAACCATATTGATGCTATCATCAATAAGGGTAAGGCAGATGCATAGGGCTTCACAGGATTCTATGGGGCTCCTAAAAAGCATAACCATTTTGAATCTTGGAACTTATTGAGAAGTCTAAATCAACGTTTTGATCTCACTTGGCTTTGCGTGGGGGATTTTAATGAAATTCTCAAGGCACATAAGAAGATGGGGGGCAAATTGAGACCTTCCAAGCAAATGCAAGATTTTCAGGATGTGGTGGAATGTGGATTTGTTGATTTGGGCTTTGTAGGAAACAAATTCACTTGGTGTAAACAGACATTGGATGGGGTCACTATGTGGGAAAGACTTGATCGAGCTTTGGCAAATGACAAATGGATTTCTTTATATCCAGCCTCTAAGGTCATCCATTTGGAGTATGGTACTTCTGATCATAAACCACTATGTATCCTTCATTGGGTATTTTACCTTGGAGACACAAACCTTGGAGGTTCGAACAAGTGTGCTTGGAAAAGGAGGGATGTCATGCTACAGTTGGAGCTGCATGGAGGAATGGTAATACATAATCTTCAATGTCTCTAGTTGAAGAAAATTTAAAACAATGTCAAGTTAAGCTTCGGTGGGGGAGTAGAGTGTCCTTTGGGAATATAGTTCGAAGTTTGGTTGAGAAAAGAAATTTATTAAAGAAAGCTGAGTTGGTGGCTTTGAATGGAGGTAGTGCAAATTGGGTTCATCAGTTAAAAGGTGAGATTCAGGTTCTTCTATCTTAGGAAGAAAAATTATGGTAGCAGCAATCTAGGATATCATGGCTTAAAGGGGGTGATCAAAATTCTCGTTATTTCCATAGTCAAGCTTCCCAGAGATTCAGACTAAACCAAATTAAGGCCCTAAGAGATTTGGTGGGGACTTGGTGTGAGGGAGATGATAATGTTTCTGATCTGATAGTTGATTACTATAAACATTTATTCAACTCTTCAAACCTGATGGAAATGGCTGGGGTGTTTGAGGCTATTCGGCCTGTGGTCACTGAGGGAATGAATGGGATCTTGACTGAGGATTTTTCTAGATAGGAGGTGGGCCTTGCTCTAAAACAAATGGCTTCTTTGAAAGCGTCAGGTCCTGATGGAATGCCATCAATTTTTTTATCAACATTATTAGAAGGAGATTGGCAAGGATTTTTCACGGGTTGTCTTAATCCAGTTACGATTCCACCTAGTATTAATCATACTTATATCACTCTCATCCCTAAAGTTAAATGTCCCTAGAGAGTCACTAAGTTTCGGCCCATTGCTCTATGTAATATTATTTACAAGCTTGTGTCTAAAGTCTTAGCAAATAGATTGAAGAAACTTTTGCCTGATATTATCTTAGAATCTCAAAGTGCTTTCCAAGCTAATAAGGCTATTTCAGATAACATTTTGGTTGCATTTGAAACTCTTCATCATATGAAAAATGAAAAGGGCAGAAAATCAGGTTTTATGACTCTTAAACTAGATATAAGCAAGGCATATGATCAAGTTGAATGAAATTATCTTGCAAAGCTAATGGAGCATATGGGTTCTCATAAAAAATGGATAGGCTTAATCTTGGAGTGTATTAGCACTGAATCTTATTCCATTCTAGTAAATGGTGAGCTAATGGAACTATCAAACCTTCAAGAGGCATTAGACAAGGAGACCATCTCTCCCTATATCTTTTTCTCCTCTGCTCAGAAGGGTTAAATGGCCTAATTTAGAAAGATGTGAACGATGGTCGTATCCAAGGATTCTCTCTTTGCCTAAATGGTCCTCAAATCTCACATGTCTTCTTTGCTGATGTTAGTTTACTCTTCTGCGGGCTGATATGGGGGATATCCAAGCTATTCAAGATATTTTAAATCAGTATGAGCTAGTTTTGGGGCAACAAATAAATAGAGAGAAGGCAGACCTATATTTCAGTAAGTCGGTATCTAGAGCCTTAAAAAACAGCATCAAAAACTTTCTTGGGGTTCCTGAGATCAAGGAATATGAGAGATACTTAGGTCTCCTTGTTGTTGTGGGAAAAAATAAACGAGCTAGCTTGAACTACATCAAGGAATGGGTATGGAATAAAATACAAGGATGGAAGAAGAAACTTTTGTCTCAAGCAGCTGGGAAAGAGATACTACTGAAGTCAGTTGTTCAAGCCATTTCGACATTTGCTATGAGCTATTTTAAGCTACCAGTGGGTTTATGTCGAGATATTGAAATGATGATACATAAATTTTGGTGGGGGTAAAGGGGGGATAGAAGGAAAATTTATTGGAAAAATGGGGAATGTCTCTGCAAGCCCAAAAATGATGGTGGTATGAGATTTCATGACTTGGAAAAATTCAGTATTGCTATGTTGGGGAAATAAGTATGGAAGTTGGTTCATGATACAAATTCTCTTTTTTATAGAGTTTTTAAGGCCAAATACTTCTCTAATAGAACTATTTTTGATGCAAAGGCTCATCAGGTTCTTATGCCTGGAAAAGTATCTTGAAAGCTCGATGACTCATACAAAATGGTGCTAAATGGAGGGTTGGGGATTTTTATACTGTTTAGATTTACAAAGATAGGTGGCTGCCTAGGGAGGGTGAAGGGAGAGTGTCATCCCCACCATCATTTCTACCTAAAGATTGCACTATGTCATCTCTGATTGATGAAGACTCAATGTGGTGGAACATGGAACTCATTGACAACCTCTTTCCTCCTAACGAAGCCCAAAAAAATAAAATCCATTCCTCCTAACCTCAAACTGATCTTATTGTTTTTGGCCTTTGTCCACTAATGGTTTCTATTCTGTAAAAACAAGTTATCAATCTCTTTGTGATGAAATTAGTCATGTTTCCACGCTTACCTCGATGGCTGGTCCTCCAAAAAGCTTCTGGAAAAACTATGGAAGTTAAGGGTCCTAAACAAGGTGAAGACCTTTCTGTGGAAGGCCTGCACAAATTCGCTACCTACAAAGTGCAACCTAGTCCATAGGAAGATTTTATCAAACTCCACATGATGTCTCTGTCTGAAGGAACCTGAGTCTTCACTCCACGCTACATGGGAGTGTGAACTACTTAGACTGGTATGGCAAAGGAGTTTCAACGGATTGATAAATTCTGGTCAGGCGGTTGGTTCCGCTGTCGAGCTTGTAGAGCTGGTCCAAGAAAACAAACTCAATCTTGAGTTGTTTGCTATGACTTGCTGGACATTGTGGAATCGTCGAAACAAGGTTTGATTGGATGAACTAGGATTGCCACTGGACCAAATAGTTGATCATGCCTTTAACATTCTGCAGGAATTTCAAAGAGCACATCTAGCCCTTCCCAAACCTTTCCGCCCAACTAGGCCATCCTAGAAACCCCCTGATCCTTATGAACTAAAACTAATTTTGATGGGGCTATTTTTGATGACTTGTTTACAGCTAGTATCAAGGTGGTAGTTCAAAACTCTCAAGGGTAAATATTGGCAACTTTGTCCGGAAAAATCCCCATTCCATCTTCAATTCTTATGGTGGAGACATTGGTAGCTAGAAGAGCAGTTCTTTTCATCCGCAAGCTAGGCATTCACAGGTCCAATTTTGAGGATGATTTAGAAGTATCAATCAATGCCCTTCGTCACAAAAACTTGCTGCATTGTGCAGTTGGACATATTGTCCAAGAAACGTTGTCTTATGCAAACTCTTTACAGCGTTTCTCTAAATTTTTTTTCCAAATAACATTAAATATCAAAAAATTTAGTTAGTTGTTACGTTTCAAAACAATGTTGTAAACTAGCATCTCGAGAGTCTAAAACTCGAGTTCCAAGATAAAACTCGAGTTTTTAAGTCTCGATTTGTAAGTGGTGGGAGCTGATGTGGAATAAAATCTATGTGGAACTTGAGTTTTTGAGACTCGAGTTTCACTTTTAAGACTCGAGTTTTAATGACTCGAGTTTCACCATTTTAATTACTTCTTCTTCCTCGCGTTCTTCTAAGTACCCAACATTCTTCTTCGTGCAGTCCAATCACCCACCCAGAGTTCTTGGTTCTTCCTCTGTTCTTCCTTTGTTCTTCGTCTCTATTCTTCGTCAGATCGTTCCTTTGTTCTTTGTCGTCAGATCGTTCAGGTCTGTTGTTCTTAAAGTACCAAAATCGAGTCTTAGAGACTCAGATTTGCTTTTTAGAACTCGAGTCTATAAGACTCGAGATCTATCTAGCATCATATTTCCAACTCACCAAATGGGAATCGAGTCTTTAATCCTTGAGTTTTAGACTGAAATCGAGTTTGTAAAACTCAAGATGCTAGTTTGCAATTTTCTTCCAACCGCATGTTAACTTATGATATTCTTTCTTCTCACGCTGCTAGTCTGCAAATTCCCTCGAGTTTCTCTTTCTCTCAAATTTTTCGGCAAGGTAATGCTTTAGCTCATGCCTTAGCCAATACAACTAAGTTTTCTTTTCATTTTTCTGTCTAGATGGAGTCTGTTTCACCTGACATTCATGATTGTTATGCTGCATATTTACCTACCATTAGCTAATAAAACAGAGGTATCTTGTTTCCCAAAAAAAAAAATAGTTATCTAATATATATATATATATATATATATATAATTATATACTTGTAATTAGGGCTGTCCAACCAAATCCGGAACCCGACCCACCCGTCCCAACCATTCGATCCGGCCCGAGAACCGGCCGACCCGACGCCGGTGACGGGTCGGCGGTGGGTCTCTACTCCCTGAACCCGAAAACGGTGGGTTGGTTGGCAGGTTTGAGGCTGAGAAACCGATATTTAACCAACTCGACCGTATCTGACTAGAAAATCGCACCTTTTCTGTTCAATCTGTTGAGATCTGGCCTGAACTCGAAGGAAAATCGCCCATTTTCTATCCGATCTCGAAGGGTCAGGCGAGATCTCGTCGAGATTCGGCCTGATCTCTTAGAGATATGCCGAGATCTCATTGAGATCCGGCCATATCTTGCCGAGATCGACTTGATCTCTTCGAGATTCGCCGAGATCTCAACAAGGTCTGATCAGGTCTCGCCAGATCTGGCGACTTTTGGCAAAATCCGGCAGATATTCACACAACCCGAAATCAACCGAGGACTGATCTGAACCCGGAGAAAATCCGACCACCCGAACCGACTCCGTTCACCGGTCGGCGGCGGGTCTAAGCATGGAAAACCCGAAGTGATCGGGTCGGTTCCGGGTTGGGCACAAACCCGACCCGTAGACAGCCCTACTTATAATATTCTCTTAGCTTAATTAAAAATTTATATGTAAAAGTAATAAAATATTTTATTAATATTATCAAATCTATCTTACTAATTAGGGTGTCACTTCAAAATTTAATTGAATTCTATCCAGTGTAATTTAACTACTTTCATAATTAAGATAAAAATTAAGGTATTTTATCATGTGAGCTTCCTAGCAAATAAAAATAAGGTAATTAAGGTATCTTATTATGTGAGCTTCATGACAAAATGGCAAAAACGGGCTAATTATCAAATTCCTAGTAGAAGTTATCTATCCAAGTGTCAAAATAAGGGTGTGAGTCTTTTGTTGTTATATGTTGATAATATGATTATCACTAGCGATGACCTTGTAGTGATTGAGGACCTCAGACGTTCAATTAGCCACCACTTTGGAATGAAGTATCTGGGAAATCTAAGCTAGTTTCTTGATTTAGTCACTTCTTTTGATGATGGCTACTATCTATCTAAAATAAAATATTCCTCTGATCTCATCTCTTGTGCAAGTCTCACTAATTGTAAACTCGCCAACACGCTTCTTTAGCTCAATATTAATCTTTGCACCATGAATGGCTAGACTCTTTGTTATACTACTCTTTACAATAAGCTAGTATTGATAGGAGATCCTACTGATCATCAAGCTACTACTGTGTATTGCTTCTTGTTAAGGAATACGTACTTTGATTTCTTGGAAAAGTAGAAGCAAACTATTGTTGCTCTATGAAATACTAAGGTTGAGTATCATGCTCTAGCTAACACCACTATCGAACTCGTTTTGTTATGCTCTCTTCTATATTATATGGGTGTATGTATTGATAATGCCACATCAATTTACTTTGATAATTCGAGTAATTTTTAGACTGCTCACAGTGATCTCTTATATAAAAGGACAAAGCATATTGAGATTCAATGTTGTTCGAGTAAGAACCAATTTTAAATTAATGCTAGTCTCTTATTAATGTTTGCAGGTTACTTGAAGTGAAACTTGAGGTGCAAAATCCCATTTTAAAGTGAAATATGACTTGAAGGATTAGGTTTTGGGGTTTGAAAATGCCTCACTTAAGGGGAATTTTTGAGAAATGCAAGTCAGGGGTGGCTTAATGTATTTGGGGACCTAAGGCAAATACTGAAATTGAGGCCTTTTATATATTTAAATATGATTTTTAAAAATTTAAATTCAACTATCTTATTTTAGATGTAAAATTACTACTAATTAACATAAACCATGTAGATATTTTTTTGAAAGTCTATAGATAAAAAATTTGGCAAAACTTTTCACACCTATTAATGTGACAGATTGATAATTTGATAGTGATAAGTAAAAAAGTAATGTTAGTGGTGGACTTAGATAAAAACTAGTAAAAATTTGTCAACTCAATTTGTGAAAAATGTTGTATTTTTTTTTTTTTTTTTTTTTGTATTGCTCTTTTTTTTAGAAGTGCTATATTCATAATATTTTCATAACAAATTTTAGGAGTTAATTTGTTATTGGTTCTAATTTGAACTCATCACTGAAATTAATTTTTTATCATTAATAATACCATGTAACAACCTGTCTCTTAGGATTTATTTTAAAAGTGTTGTAAAAAATGACGTGGACGTAACATTTTTTTTTTCTTTTTTTTTCATTTGATAAAAATATATTATTTTATTCACTGGCTAATACTTGGACTTAATTAATACTATTATAATATTTTTTTTTAAACCCTGATGATTAAAATTTGGGGGCCTTTTTTCTACTTGGGGCCTGAAGCGACCACATTAGTTGCTTTATATATAGAGCCGGCACTAATGCAAGTTAACAGTAAAGATGAAAAATCCAAAGTGATTGCTTTTCCTAAGTGACTAATTTCATTTTCTAAGTCCAAGTTGTTTCCAACTTTCCATCGCCATTGGTTCAAAGTGGTTTATGCCTAAACAGATTAAGTCAAAATGTCCTAATTCAAATTTCCCTATTCAGAGTTTATTGAATCAAAGTGCATCATCTCAAAGTAAATTATATCAAAATAATGAAACAGATTACAACCTAAGTCATTATTCTAACATCAAATTGATTCAAAGCAAGTAGGTATTCAGATCAAAGATAAACAAGCACCTAAATATTGCATCGGACATGACTAATACTAGATTAAATAAGACCGTCATCATAAGGAAAGCAACATACAAGTTATGCCTAGTGTATTTTCTTATGGTATAAGCCTCTATTTATACTTGAAGTCTTAGCGGTTATGCCTAACTTCACTTTCCATGTATTGCTTCCTTGTTAATCATCATTGTTATGTGTCATTTTGCTAACAGGGTTCATAACCTCTTATAACTGCCTTAAGGCAACTATTCCCATGCTACTTGTGAGTTGTGACTATTTGGCACTTGTCTTTGTGTCTGAGTGTCTTCGTTACTACTTGAGGTAACAACCACACTCTTTTATTATCTGCTTCGAGATTTCTTGGATCAACGACTCTTGTTCTCCATTTGGGCATCAATCTTGTCTTTAACTTATTCCACACTGGCCGCCACAACGCCTTCTCTTTCTAGGTCGCTATTCCTTGACATGCCATTTGTATCAGCAAAAAAATAATTATTATTTGGCCTAACAACTGTAATTTCATTTGTCACCATCTTCTTTGTGGGCTTCTCCATCTTCAATCTATTTCTTTCATGGACTAGCTTTTTAACATTTTCACCAAATCTCTGGCTCCTTGTTCTGTTTCCTTTTGTGACTGTCTAAACTCAACCACATCTTGCCATCTTGAAATTTGAGGGAGGATGTTAGATATATTAGAGTCCATTGGACCGAAACGTGTAGTTGCAAGTCAAGCAACCTAATTCTACTTGGGCTTAGGCTTTGTTTAAATGTGCTCTATTTGTATCTTGTACTATGAATATGAATTCAATTTGCTTTCTTCTGTATGAGTAGCATTTCCTTGGTAGTAGTGTTCTTCATGGATTCAAATTTCAAACCCTGTTATGTCTATTAGAAACACTATAAAGTGTTAATTTAGCTACAAGGCCCTTGAGATAAACATCATAATTAAATGTTAAAGATATGTTGAAATATGATCTTATTCCTTTACACCTAACCATTGATGTAATAAAAATAATAATAATTAGGATGCTGATGATGCTCAGCCAAGAATTTTTATTTCTTTATTTTTAAAAATGTGTATCTGCTCTCCTCATCATCATTTCTCTCAATTTTATTTTTCTATATCTAAAAAGAAACTCTTACATATACTAGAAGAGAATGAAAGATGAGGCATAAATTAAAACGAATGATTCCCCATAAAGTTGTTAACCAAAAAATTTAGATACTAGTAGGTCCAACTCCTAGAATATTAATGTTCTCACTATATTCTGAATATGCAATTGGATGCTTCTGTTTAACAGTCCACGAATCTTTATAAATATACATATATATTGGTAAGAAGATTTCTTTAAATATTAGAATGCAGAAGCTGGTCTAAATGGTTAGGTACATGTCCGCCGGTTATAGATGCCAAGATTCTTTTATTTTAGTCGGGGAATTCTCGACTCTCAAATTAGTTTTCAAATAATAAATAAAATAAAAATAATTTACTTGGGCCATTAGAAATTTAGATTATCATTATAGGTAGCTCTCCAAATAAATAAATGAAACACCAACCGCTTTGTCGATTGGACCGGGTGAGCTGAACTTAGCTAGTTAGTTAAGGAGTTCTGTCTTCAACAGTTTATCCAACCAAAAAAACTCTTAATGGTGATGCTATTTTTGTCCCAACGTGTTTCAATTTGGGATACAAAACCCTATTTTTAACACGATTGTTTGTTATTGCAGACTTAATGGTGGTGCTATTTTTGTCCCAACGTGTTACTGGTGATCAGTAATAACACGTTAGGACAGCTTTGTTTTTTCGGTTGATTTGTCACTGATTTTAGAGTCATTATGACAACAAACCTTATTAATTACTTCTAAATTATGTTTTCAAAGATTGAGCAAATAATAATACCAGCAAAATGGACCATAGCATTACAACTTTTCGAGCTTTGCATGTTTTATTTTGATACATTCAATTATTAAATCATGTTCAAAGCTAGGATTTAAATCCCTCTCTTTATATATATATAAATAAAAATAAATAAATAAATAAAATCTTTTTGAATTACAAGGCTCTCAACAATAAGCATTTTATTAACATCAATAGAATTTACTACTCTTCCCACAAAACAAAAGGTGAAATCAACAGGTTATGTTTATTTTCACCAAGGAAATTGTAGTTGAACCCGATCTGCAACTGTTCCTACTTCGTAGTTCCCATAACAAAAAGATGTTCCTTTTCAATTGAACCAATCATGAGAGAGGGGGGTTGAAGGGTATGGTGGAGTGATGATGCATGGTCCCGATTGCAATGAGAATGAGCCACGCTTTTGCATACAGCTCATAAATTAGCCCATTTGCACAGACAAGCATGTTGATAGAGAGTTTTTACACTCACAATAATGTGGGAGAGCCTTTTACCTTCATTGCTAATAATTGAGATCGAGCCTGAACCTTTGTATTCAATTGGTACCCCATCTTGTTGATAGTACCAATTGATTGTTGCCTGAGCTTCCCTCAATTTGAGGACCAGTAAAGAAAATGTCAATGATGACATAGCCATGATCATGCTTTCATGGTGGACATTATATGTAACGATTTCAGAATATATATATAGCTGCTTTTTTTTTTTTTTTTCTTTTTCCTCGCATATCTTACAACAATCAATAATTTGTCTTTCATTCTTATCAACAATAACAAACAAAAAATAAAAGTGTCATTATTTTTCCTTTTTATGAAAAACTGCTTTGCATTTTATTACTCATGGCAATAAATAAAAAATCACGTCTACGAGTAGCCATTATTTGCAGTGGGGCCTTTCATACAGTCTTTCTATATCTAATGGACTCTAGAAAACGTCCCCAAATATATGAGAACTTATTTTGATTTTCGAGTCTAAAATTAAAAATAAAAGAAAAAATTACTATAAATAACTAGTTTAACTAAAGGGAAGTTTAAATGAAGCAATTTGCTTAAAAAGCGAGGTACGTCATGGCTGAAGGCAATGACCAATGAGTCCTCATGATCATTTTCTACAAGTCACCAAATTTCATGCAATTTTACTACTAATACTTTTATACTTTGAAAACTTTTTTTGGATTAACTTCTTATAGTTTCTTTTTTTGTTTTGTTTTTCTGAGCAGAAACTTCTTATAGTTTCTGTATTAAACAAAAAAATAAATACGTCCAAAGGCATAGACAAAAGAATATATAATAGGATCTATACCATACTTGTACCATTAACTCAGGTCCATACTCGACACCCTACTACTTATCTAGGGTATTGTCATGGAAAGAATATGTATATGTGTAGAAATCAATTCTCACGAACTCCATTTCTCTGTTTTTCATTATTGCTATCTTCACAATCTTTAAGGACTTCGGTTAAATGTCAAAAGCGTATTTCATTCAGGTAGTGTTAACGGGCACTGTAAGGTGCCCATTATGAAACTACTTTATATCCACTTTATATTAGATTTTTGATCAATTTTATAAGAGAAAATTTTTAGATACTCTCGGAGTATAATGAAATTGTACTCCCTCTTCTCACATTCATGGTGAACTCTATTATGAATTTAATGAGCGAACCTCACCATGAATGTGAAAGAAGAGAATATCATTCTCTGTGCTCTACGATTACCTAAGAACTACTCTTTTATAAGGTTTAGAACTAATAAAACTAATTTTTTTAATAAAAATCTAATATAAAATACAATGATGTAACATAAATTAGTTTCTTAGCGGGCACCTTACCTTCCCTTTAACATTTCCCTTTCAAGAAGGGGGCTTTGTAGTTCGTGCCATTACCACTAACATTCCACCTTTCATGATTCTATGGAAGGGATAAGATCTCCAGACTGAATGAGTGAGACTGCGAGGAATAAATTAAACCCATTGTAAAAGTAGCCAATAGCCATCAATCAATAACTTTTCCACTGGGTTTTGGTTCCTTTTGCCACTTCCTTATATATGAAGAAAATTCATTTAATTTATTTAGGTCATTATGCGAGAGCCTTGTGCATAGCTACTTCTTTTCTTTATATATATATATATATATATATATATATATATATATATATATATATTATTGAAGACTTAAAACCAGAGCTTAGCACTAAAAACTTCGTAAGCATCAGAAGGCAGAGATGATTCTTAAACTACCGGCTATTTAAAATATTTAATCTGTTCAGGTCTATTCCAAAACTCCTCCCAAATTGTTAGATAACCCATAGCATTTCTATCTATTTCAATTGTTGAATATAGAGGTTTTAAGTTCAACCTTAATTTACTCACCAGCAGAAACTATAAGATTTTACCAAGAGTTTTGTAACACAACCAGCTGATACCTCTTCATGTTTCCAACAAAAATATGTAAGGTTCAAATAAAGGAATGTAGCTAGCTTTGTGCCCCTAATTTTTTTTTTTAAACAATATTATTATTATTATTATTATTATTATTATTATTATTATTATATATGAGAAAATTACAGTAAACCTACTTGTGGTTAAGTTCATTTTTACTTTACCTACTCATGATTAAAAACCTAAGGTAACTTCTGTTAGGGATCTATTACTCACCTCTCCTTTTACCATTAAAAAAACATATTTTTAGGGAAAAACAAACATATAAAAAAAAAAAAAAAAGTTAGGGTTTTTAATTGCTTAAGAACTTCTATGAGAACAAATTTTCTCAATGCAAATAAATGGTTGGAAGAGATTCTTAGGTTCATATTTTGTATAAATAGACTATCAATTCTCCTAAAAGTTTAAACTAATAGAAAATAGTGAGTTTAATCACTAAATGATTATTCTTATTAAATTTAATCAAGTTATTATAATGCATGTGATTAATTTGGCGTGGACTGAGGTACAAGTTATGTTCTGGATCTTTTTGATCTAATCTAAGTGACCATGATGGATAATTGGTAAGAGGATATTCTTAGGACCACATATTTTATAATAAACTATCTCATATTTAAAAGCTCAAATTAATATGAAAGAGTGAATTCAATGACTAAACTATTTTTTTTTTTAAATAGAAAAATGACTTTGATCGTTTCTCTCTGATGTCTACAAGATATGATTTAATTTATAGACTTCTTACTTAGAATGATTTTTTTTTCCTTGTCCTTAAAATGTCCAAGAATTTTTGGTTGCTTAGTTGTAACACTCTTATAAAACAATAGCTCGATTAATGCGGTAATGATTTACAAGAAATTTGGTCTTTACCGACAACAATAAGTCATTGCCAATGCTTTAAATGTCATTACTAATAGTATTTGTGACAACATTAGGTGTCGCTAACTATCGTTGTATATACTCCATAACAAAAAATGGTTTTAAACAATGACATTGATGTCATTAATAGTGATAATTGTCGTCATATATAAACTAAAAACCTAAAGCAATATGTTTTAGTAGGTCATAGACTTTCCCTAAACAAAGAGATGATCATAAGTCAAATTGTAAAAAGTTGAGAAAGTAAAAGGCACTAATAAAAATTATCTGAGCCAATGATGGAATAGCTTAAATTTGGTAACTTGAAGGAAATCTTCATGGGATCAAAACTCACTACTTTAAGGTTGTGACCTACATCACTTATAATGCAATTTGCTTCATTTATGCCTCTATTTATTTGAACTATTCAACTAATTGAATATATTGTAAGGCCTATTTGGTAATGTTGTTCTAGTAACGTTGTTTAAGTATTGTGATTTGTGAAAATACATGTGGGTGAAAAAGTATTGTGGAAATATATGTTGTGTTGTTTAAACAATGAAAACTGTTATTTAAATAACACATCCAAACAGACTTTCTTAACATTTGACTTATTGTAATCTTTATTTGAATATATGTATAATATATATAAACACTCATCAGAGTGTGAGTGAAAATTCATCCATTGACACTGTGTTTTAATTTGGTATAAGAGCCATTCAACCTTCAATCCTCATGGCTTTCAACTCTTTTTCTTCATCTCCTTCATCTTCTTCCAATCTCCATCCAATCGAGCATGTCCTAACTACAGCTACTGTTTCTCTTCCTTCTCTGTCCAGTGCTCATCATTTTTAATCCATGAAACTTACCAATAAAAATTACATCTACTGGATCCTACCCTTTGTTGTTAGTCTCACTTCCTCTCAAAAAACATGGGCCAACCTTGAATATTCACTTGCCTTAATTTCCAATATTTAGATCTTCCAAATCCATATGCAATCCAAAGTCTCAGACAGGATGACCTATCTGTCACACAATTTCTACATAATGCCAAATCATTTGGTGATGAAATTACAACAACTGGCAGGATATTTATCCTTAGAACTTTAAGAGTACTCGATGAGTGGTTGTATAATAGAAAAAATACCACATTTTATACAACTAAATTCAAAATTCAGGAACATCCGTCCATGCAAATTGTGTAAAAATGCATGATTTGCAACAGTACCATATATATTTACACTGGTACTATTTATTTTTCATTTAGATGATATTTTACACCGGTAAATTTACACTTGATATTTTAATGAAATGTAATGTAAAATAGATAATCTGATGTGAGCTGTTTTGAAAAGTGAGCATATAAAATAGAAAAAATAGGTTCTTATAATAAAACTAGCTGATGCGACTGATTTAATGTATTTGTTTTTCAAAGGCCTCAAATTTGACTTCCGTGATTTGTTCAACACCTTGACTACTCATTCTTGTCCTATTTCTTTTTCTTTCCTTAAACTACCTAGTCTTCCCCTTAGCCACAAGTTCCTTCACTTAGGTGGCATCTCATTTGTTCCTATCACAATAAACTCTGAGACCACACCTCAGGCAAATATTGCCCAACATGGCCCTCTTCTTCTTCTACTTGGGATTCAAGTTGCCACTCTGGTGATCGAAGTTGTGGTCGTCATTATTCTCTTGTTTTAGTAAATTTGCAATTTATTTTTCTTCTATTGTAATATTCAATTTAAAAGTCAAAATAAATTCTCATGAGATGTTTCTTAGAGTCTGTAGTATTTAGTTATGCAATATTTTCTTTTCTTTTCTTTTTTCCTTTTTTTGGGATTTTCCTTATTTTCTAGTCTAATTTCATACGTACTTACACAAATCAGAACTTCTTAACCACTCTAAGACATCTTTACTATAAATTAGTGGTTTTGAAAAAATGGGCATTCTGAGTTTTTATTAATAAAATTTGAGAGAGATTTTATCTTCTTCTATTTTAATGGATTTTAGAGTTATTCTTGTGGATTCAAAGGTTTATTCTTGAGACAAACATATTTCATAGCGCATGGAAGTTCATCATGTTTGATGGCATTAGCTGAAATAATATGGAGTCATACTTCCATTTAGTCTCCAACCAAAGTGATGAACATGTGAATGTCACGTCTACTTCCCCAATTAGCATTCAATCATGCCGCGTATAAATGCACATAAAAGTTCAACAAAATATGATCTTCTCTCTCTCTTTATATTATCTATATATAAAATATGATAATTATAGTAATTATTAATAGACATTATTAGTGGATTCTAGTTAACTTAATTAGTAAAATCTCTTGTTATTGAATAAAAGATTTATGGTTTGAAGCTAGTCTAGTACACTAAAAATCAATTGATATCTAAGCCTAAAGATAAAAATCAATTATTATAGAGTATATGTCATACGTTTAAATTCTATCACATCTAAGATTAAAAAAAAATAAAAATAAAAGAGAGATTATTATGATTGGATTGTTATATGAAACTATCTATTCTATCACTTATGTCAAGATTTTAATGAAGGGTATAAATAAATGATGTACTATAGGAATTTTTACAGAATTTATAATAAATTTTAATCAGGTAAATTTCCCAAAATAAAATAGTTAATTCCATTCATTTGTTTTTATGAGTAGAGATGTTCAAGGCATAGAGAATTATGATCATCTCATGGAGGCTTGATCTCCTAATGATTGCTAAATGACAAAATAAAATTTGTAGATTAGATTGGATGAGAAAAAGGAAAACGTTATACCCAACGTGAGCTGAGCAAAATAACTAATTTCACCTATAGTTGATCTGATCCAATGGCTCACATAACAATCATAATGGGATTGCACTAGTTACATCATCACTCGCTTTGTTGAAAAGTCGAATTCCCTTTATATATATGTTCTTTAATTGTGCTTGGACAAGCTCTTGCTTGTGCAATACATTCCTCATAATTAAAGAGTTTCAAGCTGGTCTTTCGGTGTAGGTTTCATATTAAGCATGATTAGTGCCAAAATGTGAGTTGAGGAGTAGGAAAATTTCTTCTTTTGTTTTTTGTCCTCCTCGTTAATAAAACCTGAAGCCTGGGGATAGCCAGCCCTCCGCATAAGTTTTATATATATATATATATATATATATATTTAAGAATTTATTTTTTTATGGATAGAAACTAAGAGAGGAGAAATTGGTAAGTGAGCTTTGAACCACAAATATGAAATACTATAAAAAAAATGATATTACTGATGGGCTATAATCTTAACTTCATATGATCCTGCTTTAAACAAAGATAATCAACTCGATTTCTTTTTCAGATTAACTCATATTTAAAAATTAAAAAAAAAAAAATTCAAACACATCCTTATGCTAAACTTTAATATTTGAGGAACAAGTATCTTTTGGGATCTTCCCAAGTCTACTACCACTAATCATTCACAATAGAGGGAAAGAGAGGAGGGATCTTGTGAAAAAAGAAGAGAAAGCAACACTCAAGATGGGGAAAATTTTGCCACAGCAGTTGAAAAGTTTCTTTTTTCAAAATTAAAAGGTTTTAAGAAAGTGGGAGATGGTGGCAAGGGAGAGAAAGAAAGGTAGCATTGAAGCATACTAGGACAATTATGATTATTTGTTAGGAACAGATTCGAATGGGTTGGATCCACCATTACATCTACTAGCCTTTTCATCTTTATCAACCTTATTTTAATGAATTAGGCCCATATCACTGCCTCAAAGTTTGTAAAAGGCTTTGATTTTGGCCCCCACAAATCTTCAACCCCGGGTTCCACATAATAGTTAAAGAATTTGGGGCTGCTATAGAGTAAGAAAAAGTTCTTGAACCAAGTGTTTTTCTTTGTATGTTTAATTGTGAGAAAGATAAATCATATGGAAATAAGAAGGTGCTAAGTTGGTGTCTTCGTTGGTTGGACCACTGGGTTGATCTTTTGGACCAGAAATATGTCCCTCTAGATCATCATTGTCTCGGTATGTGCTTAGTTTTGGTCTTTTTGGTTGGACCACAACTTGCAACTAATAAACTACAAAAAGAAGCTACTAAGTTAGCATGCCCTTTGTGTTAATCTATTGTAATTTAGACGAAAAGCTAAAATTAGAAAACGAAAGGAGTCCTCTAATCCTCAATGCCTTCTGGGAAAATTATATATATTCAACTACTGAATATTCTAACATTGTGCATTGCAATGTAACATGCTAATTAAAGTACATGCATGATTACAAATTGACATTCTTTATATCTTCGTTCTTGTTGTTCTTTAAATTCCTTTTGGCATACGAATTAACCATCACTAAAATTAATTATTTTGTATATAATTATTTGTTTTACTTGTTTCTCAAATGGTGGTGATAGTCGTTGAACCCAAGAGTTTCATTCCAAGTTTTCAAATGCAATACATACACTTCTTATTAGCATTTTCATATGTTAATGCAAAAATAAAAAGATTTTTCATCACTAAAAAGCTATTTTATTTATTTTACATTACTACTTTAACAATACACCTTACATCTATACATTTTTTTTACAATACACCATAGTAAAATAATGTTTTTAAGAAAAAAATAGAATAGAGAGAGAGAGTAAGAGTTTTAAGTAGATAAGAGAGACACCTTCTCCTAAAATATAAAAATTGCCGCTCACCCTATTTATTGACAATTTAAGCGTCTTGAAAACAATTACTCAACCATGCATGTGTCAAGGTGTCTGAATGATAGTATTATTTTTTCGCTACCCTTTTTTATTGTTCAATTATACACACCCAGGAACATCTTCTGAAGTTATTATTTGATATTTAAAGTGTATAAACCAATTAGTCAATGAAAAATGTATCTATATAATTCATATATGTGTGATACATTGGATTATTTGCCTTGTATTAAATTTTATGTATGTGTTGCATGCGTAGGTATGTATTGATTTTCACATCGAACACATATTAGGTCAAATTAGACTTATAAACAATTATAAGGAATTCTAGCTAATTATAATTTGTATGATATATATAGGTCATATGACCAATATTTACTCATCACGTCATGAAATGAACCATTGCTTTGTCCATTCAATAATTTTTTTAATAAAAATAAAGAGAACAAAACTCAAGTATTAGGAAATCTACAAAGAAGCCTCATCTTTAAACAATAATAAAAATAATAATGAATCAACTTCAAAAAAAATTTTAATAGTACATAATCAAAACTCCCAAGAATTTTAACTTCTAATATTTAGAAGATAGAAGAATTTTAAGAAGTTTTGAAGACATTAGTGGTGCTTGTTTGTGTAGAAATTAAGTGGCAGTGACAAAAAATAGTTATTGCAGAAAAGTGGGAGAAAAATCTGCGCAATGTGACAAGCTCGGCCATGCAAGTTGAGGCCAAATTAATTTTCAGTATGCACAAGTATATATATATATATATATATATATATATATAATAGACCTCCGTTTAAAATGGGTTTGCATGGGACCCAAGTTATGTGGTGTTTTGCAGTCCTCCGTCAGTCTTCAAAGCTTAGCTTCTAAGAAGAGAAATTTTTGCTTTGACAGAGAAAAATTGGCTTCGAATGAAGTTGATTTTCATTTGGAGATATGAACAACACAAGTTTGAGATAAGATTGGGTCGCATATTTCTAACCATCACTTCAAATAAAAATGACATTTTGGAACTACATTACATCTTCAAGTTCAGTAATAGAAAAACTCACAAGAGTACAATAAATATGTTTGTTTTCAGAATACACAAGATGATTTAAGCTTTTTTTTTTTTTTTTGTATATTATTTTTTGTCAATATCATGAAACAAAATTTGTATACTTTTCTTCAAACTTACGTGGATTTGAATTTGTCATTTATTTTTTTACAAAATTTGTCATTATTTAATATATATATATATATATATATTAGTTTTTTTTTGTTACTTTATCCTATTTTTTTTTTGACCTAAATTAGATTTTTTTTAAAATTAAGTTTACATTAATTTTAATACATATTAACTATCATTTGATACTTTATCCCAAAAAATAATAATTATTATTATTATTATTACAGAAAAGTGGGAGAAAAATCTGCGCAATGTGACAAGCTCGGCCATGCAAGTTGAGGCCAAATTAATTTTCAGTATGCACAAATATATATATATATATATATAATATACCTCCGTTTAAAATGGGTTTGCATGGGACCCAAGTTATGTGGTGTTTTGCAAGTCCTCCGCCAGTCTTCAAAGCTTAGCTTCTAAGAAGAGAATTTTTTTGCTTTGACAAAGAAAAATTGGCTTCGAATGAAGTTGATTTTCATTTGGAAATATGGACAGCACAAGTTTGAGATAAGATTGGGTTGCATATTTTTAACCATCACCTCAAATAAAAATGACATTTTGGAACTACATTACATCTTCAAGTTTAGTAATAGAAAAACTCACAAGAGTGCAATAAATATGTTTGTTTTCAGAATACACAAGATGATTTAAGGCTTTTTTTTTTTTGTATATTATTTTTTGTCAATATCATGAAACAAAATCTGTATGCTTTTCTTCAAACTTACGTGGATTTGAATTTGTCATTTATTTTTTTTACAAAATTTGTCATTATTTAATATATATATATAAGTTTTTTTTTTTTTGGTTACTTTATCCTTATTTTTTTTGTTTTGACCTAAATTAGATTTTTTTTTTTAAATTAAGTTTACGTTAATGTTAATACATATTAGCTATCATTTGATACTTCATCCACAAAAAAAAAAAAACCAACAACAACAACAACAATTAACGTTTAAATTAGGCTAAAAGTAAAATTGTTTCTTTATAAAAAAAATTGATACAATACTTATTGTTACTTAATCCAAATAAGTCGATAAGAACAAATAGAATTAGTGTCATACTTAAACTTAAACATGTTTGTTAAATGAATTAGATGAAGAATTTGGATTGTAATCAAATTAAAATTTTTATCAATTTAGAAATTATAGAGGAAGAAAATTATATCTTTTTTAAAAAAATCTAAAAAAAAAAATTTGCAATTAAAGATGCATTAGAACGTGCCGTGTAGTAATTAAAAGAAAAAAAAAAGTTGTTGCTTTTTTTTATAATACACTACACATAAAAAATAAAAAAAATAAAAAAAAGGATTAGATGAAGAATTTGGATTGTAATCAAATTAAGATTAAATAAGAATTAATTAGATGGATTATATGAAGAATATGGATTGTAATCAAATTAAGATTTTTATTAACTTAGAGATTATAGGAGAAGAAAAATTTTATATATTTTTTAAATGTAAAAATATTTTTTTTTTAAAATCTGCAATTTAGTGAGGCCACTTGGCACAACTACGGCGTCTAAACCCAACTTTTATTATATAGTATATGATATCCCTAGTCCCCACTTTCCTTGCTTATGCCTGTACATTTTTAAAGATAAAATTTAACCTATGTTTGTCTTTCTCAAGGAATATTAAAAAAATAAAAAATAAAAAAATAAATTTTAGCATCAACTAGTGAATAGTGTGATAAGGACATTTTGTTTACTCCATCATTATCCATTATCTCTTCAAAATGCAATGCAAGGAAGTTCCTATTGTATGTATTTCGCAATATTGTTTTCTATCATCAATATGTACCACGGCAATATACCGGAAGGAAAATATAATATGTATGAATACGTAATACATATGGATTTCATTGTGATTAGGATTAAAAAAAATTGTAAAACGGAAATGAAAAGAAAAAAAAAAGTTAAATATTATTGTGGAAGCCAACTATCTAGAATGTAATATTAAAACTGTATGAATTGGGCCTATGGCCCAATCCGAGGATGGATAAATAAGGTTATAATGGAAATGGTATAAGAAGAAGAAATAAAGATTATATGTGATAGTCCAAAATACGTCCAATGAGAAAATTCATCTCGGAAACAAGGATCCGAGGTAAGTAAGAATGTCTTATCATCTCAGGCATCTTTCAAGGTTGCATCACAACTAATAGTTGGGCATTGGATAAGGGATGAGCAAAGGGTGGTAACAAATATCTTCAAAAGCTGCTACCTCTACATTAAATGCCTCCCAACTAACTCTCTGGCCACATTAATGTGGAGGTGATACCTGAACAGTGATCAAGCAGTCTTACAACTATTAGTTGATGGTTCTGGGAGGTGTTGGATGGGACAAGAAGAAGTTCTCAGAATCCAACCTAAACGTGTATGGTAGGAATGATACCAAGATTGTAGTATATAACATGGGAAGGTGGCCTAAAGAAAGGGGATCGGAAAAAAATCAAGAAATCTTTATAAAAATATTGTGAACTCTTGTAACTGTGTTGATCAATAAGATATTATAACATAAGCTCTTCAGGCCGTGCCGAGGACAAATTTTCTTATTTTACTTGTGCTTAACAATCTTAATTTAGCAACTTTTATTGTCTATCTTCTGGAGTAGAACTAGTTCTTTTACCCACGCTCTGTAAATTCATTGTTTGGGCTTGTTAGGCTAAAACTCAATCCTATACTTGGTCCAATCCAAATTCAGTCCTTACAATTATATTATGAATTTGAATAAAAATTCAGGATTAAAAGAAAAGCTATATATAGTTGGTTATTTCTTTTAATATATTTCAATCTAGTAGCATACTTATGCTATTTTAATATAATTTCATAAGATTTTATAAATGAAAAATCAACAAATTAAGCATTTAATATATTTAGAAATTTTTTTAATTCAATTTTTGTTTTGTTTTGAAGTATAATATAGGGTCTGTTTGGATAGAACTTATTTTGCTGAAACTGAAAACTGAAAACTGAAAACACTGTAGCAAAATAATTTTTAAATGTGTGAATAGTACCGTGGGACCCATTTTTAGTGAAAAAGTTGATGAAAAATAAAATTTGTGGGACCCGTGAACAGTACACATGTGTACTGTTCAGAGAAGAAAAGTCAAAACATGCGGCTGAAGAGGAAAAAAAAAAAAAAAAAAAAGAAGGAAAACGCACAAACGCGCAAAACGTAAACGTGCTGTGTATCCAAACATACACATATAATGCCTAATGAAAGGATGATGTTTAATATACCTCCATTCACTTAATTAGCAACAAAGAAAAAAAGAAAAAAAAAAGTATTCATTTTATAATTTGAAATGATTTTATCTTCTTTCATATATATATGTCAGCATATAAATAACGATTGATCACACTATAATAGATGCACCTTCGATTCACATTTTAAAATAATCCCAACTTTTTGGATGATTTTGCTTCATATACTCTTTTTTTTGAGGAACACTTCATATACTTTGAATTTGTTTTTAGTAATTAAACGGTTTTTGGTAGGAGCATGACTCTTGTAATAAGCTATTGTGTTACTAACTACGTAGTCTATGATTGTGTCATACTGCCATGTGTCATTCTTAAGCAACATTTTTTGAGAAGGAAAAAAAAAAAAAAAAAATCAAAGCATAGGGCTAGCCCAAACCAGCTCAGCACGTGCTAATTAGGAAAAAACGACACAAAATAAATATATAAAAAAAACTAGAATATTTTAAAATTTGGCCCAAAATAAAAGGAAAATTAGATTACAACTTAGGCTAATCCAAATAAAAATTTTGAAAAATATAATAGCCCAAAACCCATCAAATGACACTTTTAATACATCACACTAAACTGCACTACACATGTGACGGCTAGAACTGAGATGCAATAGGTTATGGTTTTGGCCAAACTGCACTACAAAGTGTGGTACTAAAAATGACCTAAAACCACACCCTAAACACCCCTAGCATTAGTAGTTGTTTTCAATCAAGATGTTCAAGGTTTGAATCCTACTCCCACTTAAATTGTATAAAAAATATTTATAATAATAATTTTATTGTTGTATATAATGACAAACCTTAGCAAAATAGAAAATTATAACTTCAATAAGAGTATTGAACTTCAGTCAAGTTGATATATTTTTTCACAAATATAATATGGAAAGCTTTAATACATATATTATAGATTTATAGAAAAATGTATTTTTCGAGTTTTTTTTGTTGTTATAAAATAAACATGAGTTTTTCTTAGAAGAAAAAATACGTACATAGACAGTTAGACACTATAGTACAACATGGGACTGTACTAACTAGGGTAGGCACAATGAGGGGGAGATTTTTCAGCCAAATGAACGGGCATGCTAGCTAGTATAAGCTTTAATTTCACCTTTTTTATTTTCTTTTATAAGGTAGGAACTAAGAAAGCATTTGAAAACGTGTCAATTAATTTTTTACTCATGTAATTTGGATCAGATAAATCAATTAAATAATTGATTCTGGTCTTCTAGAGTTTAGAGTTTAGACTTTTTTATGGTACGTATGAGTCTTTTTCTTTTCTTAGTCACTTTAGTCTATATGACAACCATATGCTACACGTTGGGAAGTCTTCTCTCAAACTGCATTTGTATCTTAACGATTAATAATTAGATACTCTCATGATTCAATGGAGGTGATATTTTACGTTAATAAAATATTATGATAAAATTTAGGTACCATATCCTAGGTGTTATGTGTAATATATTAAATTCTTCAAATATTTAAAGTTGATAACCTTTCACACATTTAAAAAAAAAAAAAAACAATGTTAATGTTTCCTTGGTCAATACTTATACGTTTTTTTAATTTATTTTATGAACACAATTATACGTTTGAATTTAATTGAGAAAAATATATTACATATCATGTATGTACATAAATCGTATCCTAAAAATTAAACAACTCACCTAAAATGGTATAAACTCAAAAGGTCATGTAAAAAAGCTAGTTCTCATATTAGGTAACTCGTTTTTATTGATTTGAATTTTAAAATACCACATCAACATAACTAATAGTTAATTCACTTTTACAAATGAAATATTGAACCTCCCTCCTATATAATAGGAAAGACATGTGCCACTAATTGAACAATAGTCATGAGTTTCAATTAACATAATTGATCAAGTTTCTTATCGTCAAATAAAAGATTTAGGGTTTCTCAAAAAAAAAAAAAAAAAGATTTAGGGTTCTGTACGGCACCAAGACCTTAGGCCCATACAGACCCCGGGCCCTGCCCCAATTGTACAGTGCGGTGATCCCAGGCCCATACAGGCCCTGGGCCTTGTCCCGTACTGGTTTTGGCCACAGGCCCAGCCGAAAGGTCCAGTCGTCCTACGCCATTCCCGGGGATTCATAAATAACAAACAGGTGTAGGGTATTAAGTTCCAAGGTGGGCTCGGTCAAACGTTTCCGGTCATGTACATGAGTCATTCCCGGGAAAATGTGGTATGCACGGGAGACGGTGCTGCCGAGCATTATCGGTCCAGATGGAATCAAGTTCCAAGATCATAAATGCAGCACCGCCCTCTCACCTAAACATCCACTTAAATCAAATGATATTGGACCTTCAATGGCACAAACGGTGGCTGTAATCATGATCTTCCCACTAACCTTGGCTATAAATAGAAGAAAGATGGGAGAAGAATGGGATTTTTTTTTGGGAGAGAAAAGAGTGAAAGAGTGAACATCAAACTGGGCGTTGCTTTGAGTCTCTGCCGAGAACGACCCATAGTAGGAAATCTTCAAGCCCACTACAAATAGATTGTGAGCCCATAATAATCCAAGGCCCATAGGCCTCGTACTTGGTTCTCACAATTGGCGCCCACCGTGGGGCCCTCCTACAAAGCTGTAGTTCGACTGGGACTCAAACGACGAGGATGTCTGAGGAGCGTGCACCAAGCGGCTCCATGGGATCTTCTCGGGGGTCAACATGGAGGGAGAGAAGGCAAAAAAGGCGGGAAGATAGGGAGCACTCAAGAAGGGAGGAAGGGTCCGGACAAGGAGAAGGATCGGCTCAGACACACTGGACGGTTTCGGACGTCTCGGCGCATCGGCGGCATGACGAAAGGGACCGAGAGCTGGAACGGTTACGCAGACTGGTAATGGACCTAGAGCTGGAAGCAAGGGTTCGGCGAGATGAAAGGAATCGCAACTCCCAGCAAAGGAGAAACCAGGGTGAGGCCTCCAGCCGGTCTAATACGCATCGGTCCCGAGACCGGTCGCGCTCCCAAGAGTCGCACCGGCAATCACGGGAACCACGCAATCGACGGAACCGCTCACGGTCGCACGGTTATGATCACCAAGGATCAGAATCACCGGAAGAACGTCTACACCACAATGCCTCCATGGACGCAATGAGCCGGGCTCTACGGATGGCTGCCCGGTCACCGTTTTCCGATGAAATTGAACGGGCCCCTATGCCGAGCAGATTCACACGACCACCATTCAATTCGTATGAGGGAAGGACAGACCCTGTGGAGCATGTTAGCCATTACATCCACATGATGTCTTTGCATGCGCACAACGATGCATTAATGTGTAAGGTTTTTCCCTCTAGTCTCGGTTCCACGGCACTAAGATGGTTCAATGGTTTGCGGAAGGGCTCCATACACAGCTTTGCCGAGCTGATTCAGGAATTCGGCAGCAGGTTCGTGACATGTAGCCGGGTGCAACAGCCGGTTGACGCACTACTTTCCATGAAGATGAGGATTGGGGAAACCCTTCGGAGTTATGCCAGCCGATACTGGGAACTCTATAACGAGATTGGTGGAGGAAATGAGAAAATTGCGGCAAGCACCTTCAGAATGGGGCTCCCTGAGGATTCTGAATTACGGGAGTCACTGACGAGAAGACCCCCCGAGGACATGAGGCAACTGATGAGACGCATAGAGGAGTACAAACGCCTGGAAGATGACCGGTTGCAAAGCAGGGGGAAAGCTCCGTTAGTGGGGAGATCTCGGCAAAACGTTTTGCCGGCAAAACCGAAACGAGACTTCAGAATGCAGGGACCAGAGGGGCAGATCGACGGGGTCAATGTGGTGTTTAAAGAGCCAGTTCACAAGATCCTGGAACGGATCAAAGACGAGCCATTCTTCAGGTGGCCGAACAAAATGGGGGGCGACCCATCTCGGAGGAACCAAAACTTATACTGCACCTATCACAGAGACAAGGGGCACACGACTGAACAGTGCCGGGTATTAAAAGATCATCTCGGACAGCTAGCAAGGGCCGGGTACTTAAAAGAGTTTGTAACAGATTCCGTTAACCGAGAAACCGGGCAGGGATCCCAACAGAAAAGGAATCCCCTTCCACCACCCCTGGGGGTAATCGAAGTCATCCATGCCGCACCAAGAAGGGCAGCAGCGGCTAAAAGGATACTGACAGTAGCCTGCGCGGAAGGAGAATCATCCAAAAAGAAGAAAAAAGGTGGACGGCCGACCATCTCGTTCGGAGAAGATGATTTCGAGGGGACGGTCCAACCCCACGACGATGCTTTGGTGGTGACAGCCCGGATAGGCGGATTCCTGGTAAAGAGGGTGATGATTGATCAAGGAAGCGGAGCCGACGTCATGTACCCGGATCTCTTTGAAGGGCTAGGGTTAAAGACCCAGGATTTGGCGAAGTATGACACGCCGTTGGTCTCGTTTGATGGGAGGGTTGTAATTCCCGAGGGGCAGATCTCTCTCCCAGTGAACATGGAAGGCAAGACAGTTATAGTTACATTTATAGTGGTCCGATCATTCGCACCATACACCGCAATCCTGGGAAGGCCGTGGATTCACGCAATGGGGGCTGTCCCGTCCACCCTTCACGTAAAAGTGAAATTTCCTACCGAGAATGGAGTTGCCGTGGTAAGGGGGAATCAGCAGGTGGCGAGGCAGTGCCTCGTCGCCGCGGTCCGGTGGGAGAACGAACAGCTCGGTCGAACTGAGGAGAACGAGAAAGAAAATTCATAGCAATTACAGAAACCCCAGGGGGAAGCTGGGGCGGACGTGGCCGAGGAGGTGCTGAAGGTAAGGATTCTCCCAGATGCTGACAAGTATTTCCAGATAGGTACAAGCATGAACGACCGGGAAAGGGTAGATATGTTGCTGTTCTTATTGCAAAACGTGGACGTTTTTGCGTGGAGCCCGTATGAAGTGCCCGGCGTAGATCCCGAGTTCATTGTCCACAGACTCAATGTGGATCCGTTATTCCCCCCAAAGAAGCAGAAACCGAGAAGAGCGTCGAGGGAACACGTCGAGGCAGTAAACCTGGAGGTACAGCGGCTGAAGGATGCCGGAGCCATAAAGGAGATATTCTTCCCGAAGTGGTTGGCAAACACTGTCGTGGTAAAGAAGAAGAACGGGAAATGGAGAGTTTGTGTGGATTTCACAGACTTGAACAAGGCATGTCCCAAGGACCCATTCCCGATGCCCAAGATTGACCAGCTAGTAGATGCAACGTACGGGCATCCGAGGATGAGCTTCCTGGATGCCTTCCAGGGCTACCACCAAATTGCCTTGGCGCCCGAAGACCGAGAAAAGACTGCATTTATCTCCCCGAATGCGAATTATCACTACGAGGTCATGCCGTTCGGACTAAAGAACGCCGGGGCTACGTATCAGAGAATGATGACGAGAATGTTCCGAGAAAAAATTGGATGCACGGTTGAAGTTTATATCGATGATATGGTGGTGAAAAGCAGAATTGAGTCGCAGCACACCGAATATCTCCGGGGAGTGTTTGAGATACTACGTCGGTATAAATTGCGCTTGAATGCCGAAAAGTGCACTTTCGGAGTGGGGGCTGGTAAGTTCCTGGGGTATCTGATCTCTACTCGGGGTATAGAAGCCAACCCCGACCAGATAGAAGCCGTGAACCGCCTCAAACCACCAAGCAATCCCAAAGAGGTGCAAGTGCTCACTGGAATGCTAGCGGCCCTGAACAGATTCATCTCCAAGTCTGCCGACCGTTGCCGGCCCTTTTATCAGCTTCTGAAAAAGTGGAAGGGGTTTCTATGGGACGAGAGCTGCGATGAAGCCTTTCGAGAGCTAAAGGAATATTTGGCAAAGGCGCCGAGGTTGACGGCCCCGGATCCCGGAGAGGATCTGTTTATGTATCTCGCTGTCACCGACCATGCGGTAAGTGCTGTGTTGCTAAGGGACCGGGGAGTGCAGATGCCGGTGTATTACGTGAGCAAAACCTTGGTCGATGCCGAGACAAGGTACCTGCCTCTCGAGAAGTTAGTTTTGGCTCTGGTGCACGCCACGAGAAAGTTGCCACATTACTTCCAGGCACACACAGTGTTCGTCCTCACCGAGTATCCATTGCAGTCACTATTGAAGAGATCAGACTTCACAGGGCGGATTGCCAAGTGGGGGACTCGGTTGGGATCGTTTGACATAAGATACCGGCCTAGAAGCTCGGTGAAGGGACAGGTTCTGGCCGACTTCATCGCAGAGTTTACACCCAAGGATGAAGGCAAAATAATCTGTAGTACGGAGATTCGCCCATGGAGGTTATTTGTGGACGGTGCATCGAATGCTATGGGGGCCGGGGCCGGTATTGTCATTGTCACCCCGGAGGGTATACGACTGGAACACTCCCTCAGACTGGGGTTCAAAGCCTCGAACAACGAAGCCGAATACGAAGCCATGTTGGCCGGATTGAGGGCAGTATTACATCTGGGCGCAAAGGACATAGAGATCTACTCTGATTCTCGACTGGTGGTTTATCAGATCACTGGGGACTTCGAAGCTCGGGACCCCAGAATGAAAGCTTATCTCGGCGCGGCAAAGCAGATTATCAGTCAGTTTGGAACGGTAAAGATATCCCAGGTAGCCCGGTCACAAAACAAGCACGCTGACTCTCTTGCCACGTTAGCCTCATCGGCTACCGAGGATACGCCAAGGCTCATCACGGTAGAACTTGTAAAGGAGCCAAGCATCCAGGTGAAGAATGTTCCCAACCAAGCCGGAGTAGAGATTGCGCAGGTGGCAGTAGCTGGTCCAAGTTGGATGAGCCCGATCATAGACTTCCTTGCCGAGGATAAAGTTCCGGAGAATGAGGCCGAGGCCAACAAGATTCGGCGAATGGCTCCCAGATACTGGCTGTCTTCAGACCGAAAATTGTACCGAAGATCCTTTGCAGGCCCTTACCTCTTATGCCTACATCCAGACAGGGTCAAAGAGCTCCTGACCGAGCTGCATGAGGGAGTGTGCGGCGGGCATGCCGGGGGACGATCTTTGGCACACCGAGCAATGACACAGGGGTTTTGGTGGCCACAGATGCAGAAGGATGCCGCCGAATACGTACGAAGTTGCGAACAATGTCAAAAGCACGCCCCAATGATCCATCAACCTGCAGGACAGCTAAATCCTGTCAGCAGCCCGTGGCCATTTGCACAATGGGGGCTTGACATCCTTGGGCCTTTCCCCCGGGCAACGGGGAACCGCCGTTTTGTATTGGTGGCTGTAGATTACTTCACAAAGTGGGCTGAAGCAGAGGCCTTGGCTAATATCCGGGATTCCGACGTGAAAAAATTTGTATGGAAAAACATAGTTACACGGTTTGGGGTGCCGAATTCGCTGGTATCAGACAATGGGCTGCAGTTCGACAGCAATGCTTTCCGGAGCTTTTGTAGTAAGCTTGGCATCAAAAACAAGTATTCAACCCCGGCATACCCACAAAGCAACGGCCAAGCTGAAGCGGTAAACAAGACTATCTTGAACGGGCTCAAAAGAAGGTTGGACGGAGCAAAGGGAAGATGGGCGGAAGAGCTACCCAGTGTATTATGGGCGTACCGCACGACCCCTAGGAGATCCACGGGTGAAACCCCGTTCTCCCTGACATACGGCTCGGAAGCAGTCATACCAACCGAGGTGAGCTTATGCAGTGCACGGGTCGCCGGGTTTGACCCCGTACAGAACGCCGACCTGATGATGGAGCGTTTGGATTGGCTAGAAGAATGCAGGGAGGCTGCAACCATACGTCTTGCCGAGTATCAACAGAAGCTGGCCCAAAGGTACAACCGAAATGTAAAGAGCAGGGAGTTCATTGCCGGGGAACTAGTATTAAGAAGGGTAGTGGGAAACATGCGGGACTTGACTGCAGGGAAGCTCGCTCAGAGTTGGGAAGGACCATACAGAGTCACAGCTATTGCGGGTGCAGGGGCCTACTACTTGGAAGACCTTGACGAGAGGCCACTCCCCCGACCATGGAACGCCAACAACTTGAAGAAGTTCTACGCATAATCATCGGTGTAAGCCATTACTTGTATCCCATTGAAATTAAGAGCATGATGAATCCTTTTGTATAAGCTATTTTTCATTCCTTAGCCGTACGCCGGAAGAATCACCATCAAATCTCAAAGGACAGAAGCCTGACTCTCGGTTCGATCACTATCGCCGAGCAGGCGGAAACCTACAAATAATAATCTAAGGACAGAAACCTGATCCTCGGCTCGATCACTATCGCCGAGCAGGTGGAAACCTACAGATAAGTCTCTAAGGACAGAAGCCTGACCCTCGGTTCGATCACTATCGCCGAGCAGGCGGAAACCTACAAATAATAATCTAAGGACAGAAACCTGATCCTCGGCTCGATCACTATCGCCGAGCAGGTGGAAACCTACAGATAAGTCTCTAAGGACAGAAGCCTGACCCTCGGTTCGATCACTATCGCCGAGCAGGCGGAAACCTACAAATAATAATCTAAGGACAGAAACCTGATCCTCGGCTCGATCACTATCGCCGAGCAGGTGGAAACCTACAGATAAGTCTCTAAGGACAGAAGCCTGACCCTCGGTTCGATCACTATCGCCGAGCAGGCGGAAACCTACAAATAATAATCTAAGGACAGAAACCTGATCCTCGGCTCGATCACTATCGCCGAGCAGGTGGAAACCTACAGATAAGTCTCTAAGGACAGAAGCCTGACCCTCGGTTCGATCACTATCGCCGAGCAGGCGGAAACCTACAAATAATAATCTAAGGATAGAAACCTGATCCTCGGCTCGATCACTATCGCCGAGCAGGTGGAAACCTACAAATAATTCTCTAAGTACGAAAACCTGACCCTCGGCTCGATTCCCGGTTCAGCCAAAGCCTAACCCGACCCTTTTTCAAATACTAAGTCAAAAAGCGCTCTCAAAATACACTAAGCGCCGCGTAAATGGTTCTCGGGGGTACTATTACATTAAGCCGCCATAGCACTGGCGTGGTTCAAGCAAAACACGAACAGAGATAATTTCATTCGACAAATTCAAACGGAAAAAGAAAACGGACTTCTAATTAAAGTAGAGCAATTGTTCGGTCACCACATCCCGGTGACATAGGCAAATAAAACCAACAAAATAAAACAAATGTTCGGTCACCGCATCCCGGTGACGTGAGCAAGTAAAACTAATAAAATGAAAGTGAGCAAGCAAGATAAAAGCAAAATTAGCGGGGAGGTTGGTTCGGTGGTATCACTTCCTGCTGGCCGGCCAAAGAAAAAGGCGGGGCCTCACCGAGAAGCTCCTGCACAGTCGGGATACTGGTGACTTCCATTTCCTCAGGCTCGGCGTGAGCATCGATTTGCTCAACCAGCTCCCTCATACTGGCTGTCTCTTCCTCGTCAATAGCCACCGGGGTACCCTGAGCAGCAGGGGCGGGGCTCGGGAATGGGATTTGGCCGGGGTCTCTCAGATGCGAATCCTCAGGAACGCCCATTGCCTGAAGGGCGGCAAACCACCCGGCCTCAAAGCCCATATTCCTAGCCCGAGCAACCACCGGCTCTACAGAGTTTTCGGCATCAGCAAAGCCGACATCATACCATTTCTGCTCCGCGGCTGCCAAGCCTGCCCTAAGGTCAGCTATCTCCTCGGCATTGGAGGTGTTAAGGCTGATAGCTTGGGCTAGCTTAAGCTCCGTCTCATTCTGCTGGGTTAGGAGCTCCGCACACCTTTTCTCGGCAAGGGACCGGTTCTTCTCGGCAATTGCTGCCTTTTTCTCAGCAGACTCGGCGGCCTTCAGTTTTTCCTTAGCCGTTTTCACCGCCGCCTCGCGCGCCTCCTTCTCGCGCTCGCTCTCCTCAGCAAGCTCCCTTGCCCGAGCAGCCACAATGTGGGCCATTTGAGCAGCCTAGCAAGGACAAAAGTTAGAAAAAAGACAAAAGGAAACCTGTATGAAGAACTAGATAGACAAAAAAATTACCGCAATGGCGTGCCACTCTAACCGGCGCCCTACGGACTCCTCGGATCCATCCTCGAAAGCATGCACATCCTCCGGAAGTTGGAGAGCTTCGGCCAAAGATTGGGCAATACGGCCGCCCTCGCCTTTATCCCACATCCGAATGCAGGCGGTTGACGGCAATGGTTTGCCGTCCAGAAGGATCTTCGGCTCCCACGCAGGAGCCACTTGGGAGGAGGACGCGCCCCCCGTGCCGGCTTCAGTCGGCGGCTCACGGATAACAATACCACCTGTTGGACGGGGAGGAGTCTGGGCAGCGACCTCGCCCGGGCAAGTGGAAGGTTGATCAGTGACCTTTTGCTTCTTCCGGGCACGTCCGGCCTGCGGTGGGGGTGAAGGCTGCGGCACTTGACCCCGGCCCTCTGGAGGAGGGGGCTGATTGGATTGTCGGGCACCGGGCACAAACCGTTCTACCGACAGCACTTTTCTAGATACCATCTTTCCCTTAGGCCGGGCAGCTCTAGCTAAAAGGGCGGCCGCTTCTATCACTTGTTGTTGGTTCACGGCGGCCGGATTCTCGGGGATTGGCTGCTCTTGCGCTTGGCCTTGCTGCACGGCTTCGTGGGCTAACTCCCTGATGCGCCGGGATGCTTTTTCCGCGGATTCGTCTCTCAAAGGGGCTAGCTCGTCTGCGCAAGTAACCCGCCGGCCAAATTCCCTCGCTTCCCCGGTTGTAAGACTCGGCGGTAAAAAGTTCACGTACCGAACGTCTATATACGACAGCAGGGGGCTGTCAACTATCAGGGCCTGCTTGAACGGCTGCCAAGTAGAATAAACCGGCTCCACACCGAGGATCAAATGCGAAGCCCGGAGTTGCCCGTCCCAATGCACGTATATCTCAGAGCGGAGGACGAAGTTTAAGTCTTTGGCGTGGACGACTCTGAGGTCCTGCACAAACACTTTGCCGTCTGCAAAAGATCAAATGACGCATTAGTCTCTAATCATAAAAATTCTTTTTACCGAGAGGAAGAAAAAGAGAGGCGAAAGAAAGCAGTTATATGAAGGGGATGGAACGAACCCACTTCACGCGGCGTAAGGGGGCAAGGAAACTCCCCGGCAAACCAATTGCCGCTCACCCTAACGAACTCATTGGCGGAATTCCTGTTCGAATCAGGTAGGCATGATATCAGCCGTACCCGTGCATCCCTTGTCTTTAGGTAATAACCGGTGGCTTTGCTCCCACAGAGCCTATACATTTGGTTAATGTCATGGTGGTCTAACTGTAAGTTAAAGGTGTGGTTCAACTTACTGACGCAACTAACTACCCGGTAAAAGTTGGGGGGAAGTTGGTCCGGGCACAGCCCGTAGTAAGTGAGTGTGTTTATTAAGAGGGGATCCACGGGGAACCTGACCCCACCTTCTAGAATGGACATCAAAGGAAAGAAGGCTATACCATGCCCTCGGTGGAGTTCAATATCGCTCTCATGGCAGTAGGCCACATCCACGTCATTGGGAATGTTAAATTTACTCCTAAAGGTGGCCAAAGCAGCCGGGGACTCTAGGAGGTAAGAGTAACCCATCTATAACGCCTAAAAATACGAAAGTAAACTCAAAGAAATGAAAGTTGAAAGGAAAAGGAAGGGGAAGAAAAACTTACTTTGGGTTCTAAGGAGGAAAAGAACACTGGGTAAGCAAGCGCACAGAAATGTGGTCGGCAGAGAAAAAGAGCTCTAAAGATTGGCAGAGGAAAAATGGGATGTTGTTCAGAGGGAGGTTATTTATAGAGGAAAGAAAAGTGAATGGAGGAAGAAGAAGCGTCTGAATCAAGCATTAAATGGGCGCGGTCTACGAGCAGTCCAACGAACGCCAAGCATAACCAATCCGCACGTCGCTTCGGTCCTCGAACCGTCAAGCAATAATGACGACTGCGCCTGGCGCCGCGAAACGGCGCGTCTTTTGAGATGAATATTAAATGAGAAATGACGGTCAGAAGTCCCAGGCTAAAAGACTCCCGAGGTCAAAAGGTCCCATGCTGCTCCTTGATTCTTCTCGATGACCGAGTATGAATCAAGGGGGGGCTATTGTACGGCACCGAGACCTTAGGCCCAAACAGACCCCGGGCCCTGCCCCAATTGTACAGTGCGGTGATCCCAGGCCCATACAGGCCCTGGGCCTTGTCTCGTACTGGCTTTGGCCACAGGCCCAGCCGAAAGGTCCAGTCGTCCTACGCCATTCCCGGGGATTCATAAATAACAAACAGGTGTAGGGTATTAAGTTCCAAGGTGGGCTCGGTCAAACGTTCCCGGTCATGTACATGAGTTATTCCCGGGAAAATGTGGTATGCACGGGAGACGGTGCTGCCGAGCATTATCGGTCCAGATGGAATCAAGTTCCAAGATCATAAATGCAGCACCGCCCTCTCACCTAAACATCCACTTAAATCAAATGATATTGGACCTTCAATGGCACAAACGGTGGCTGTAATCATGATCTTCCCACTAACCTTGGCTATAAATAGAAGAAAGATGGGAGAAGAATGGGATTTTTTTTTGGGGGAGAAAAGAGTGAAAGAGTGAACATCAAACTGGGCGTTGCTTTGAGTCTCTGCCGAGAACGACCCATAGTAGGAAATCTTCAAGCCCACTACAAATAGATTGTGAGCCCATAATAATCCAAGGCCCGTAGGCCTCGTACTTGGTTCTCACAGGTTCGAATCTACATGCACTAAAAACCGTGGCTATATATTGGTAAACTTAAGTGGTACTCCAAAAATCAGAATGAAGATTAAGGCCTTTCAACAATGACATCAATTGGTAACTAACTTTCCAAACTAACCAATGAACCTATTTGTTTGTTTAGACCCCTTAAATCAGATTGTTTAACCTAATATATTAGCCAAGTGATTACTTGGATTAATTATGAGATCTAGGTTAAACAAGGACAGATCATATCATGCACAATAGTGGAAAAATAAATAATACAACGATATGATGACCTAGAAAAACCAATGAAACCAACAGTTTTAAGGTAAAAACTTGTGAAGGATTTGACCTAACTATCCTCAAGGAAAAGCAAATTCACTATAGAGAATTGAATTTTTTACAATCAAATTTAACATTAAATCTATTGCTACCTCTAGTAGTAACTTATTGACACGACCATGTGCAAGCTCTAAATCCAATGACTCCTTCTCTCTTGGATTTGCAGAACACAAACTCCCACGTTTGTGACTTTGAGATCCCACTCAAAGGTTTAGCAACACAAACTCTACCAGATCTAATGATATGAGAATGATTTCTAGTAGTGACTTTGAAAGAGGAAGACACAATACCTTTTAGATCTCACAAGAGCACCTTCAAAGTCTCTACAAAACGTGTCTTAGGGTTTCCTTTATATACTATGTGAAATATATCTGAAACCCTAATCACTTAATAGGCTTAATGAGCAATTGGGCTTAATTAAAATTCTGCAGAACCGTGTTTCGATTGATCAAGCCTGTTTTTCGATCGGTCGAACCTGGCATGTTTCGAATTCTTCTTTTTGTAGCTTGTATGTTCTTGTGTTTTGACTTATAACATCTTGAGTATTGTCTAATAAATTCTATAGACTCTAAATTCTATATCTAGACAAATTTATATTCATGATTTGCCAATTATTCTAAACTTTTAGAACTTAACAAAACCATAATACAAGAAAATTCTCATTAGTTTCTTTTCCATGCAGGTCAGAAAAAGGATTCGCTGAATTTCTTATTGATGATAATGTACCTAGCTAGCTATTGTTTCCAAACGATAAAAAACAACAATAATAATAATGTATCCATTGTTCCCAGGTACAAATTATACCCTATGTTTCTACTAAACAAAAAGGCTACTACTATATATAACTCCCAACACCAAAGTGAAAAGTTACAAGTAGCATCACCCACACTAACTCTATAGGCAGACAGATTTGGCCGCAAAGCTTATACATGCATGTAATGTATACGTTAATTAAAATTCTGCAGACCCGTGTTTCAATCGATCAAGCCTGTTTTTCGATTGGTCGAACTTGGTATGTTTCGAATTCTTCTTTCTGTAACTTGTATGTTCTTGTGTTTTGACTTGTAATATCTTAAACATTGTCTAATAAATTCTATAGACTCTAAAATCTATATCTAAACAAATTTATATTCACGATTTGTCAATTATTCTAAACTTTTAGGACCTAACAGGACCATAATACAAGAAAATTCTCATTAGTTTCTTTTCCATACAGGTCAGAAAAAGGATTCGCTGAATTTCTTATTGATGATAATGTACCTAGCTAGCTATTGTTTCCAAACAATAAAAAACAACAATAATAATAATGTATCCGTTGTTCCCAGGTACAAATTATACCCTATGTTTCTACTAAACAAAAAGGCTACTACTATAAATAACTCCCAACACCTGAACACCAAAGTGAAAAGTTACAAGTAGCATCATCCACACTAACTCTATAGGCAGACAGATTTGACCGCAAAGCTTATACATGCATGTAATGTATACGTTATCTGGTTATCATATGACCAATACTTACTCACGTCATGACATGAACCATTGCTGTGCCTGTGTCCATTCAAAAAAAAAAAAAAAATTAATAAAAATAAAGAGGACAAAACTCAAGTATTAGGAAATCTACAAAGAAGCCTCATCTTTAAACAATAATAAAAATAATAATGAATCAACTTCAAAAAAATTTTAATAGTACATAATCAAAACTCCCAAGTATTTTAACTTCTAAAATTTGGAACATGGAAGAATTTTAAGATAGTTTTAAGACATTAGTGGTGCTTATTTGTGTAGAAATTAAGTGGTAGTGACAAAAAAAAATGATTATTGCAGAAAAGTGGGAGAAAAATCTGCGCAATGTGACAAGCTCGGCCGTGCAAGTTGAGGCCAAATTAATTTTCAGTATGCACACAAGTGTGTATATATATATATATATATCCCCAGTCAACACTTTCCATGCTTATATACCTGAACATTTTAAAGATAAAATTTAACCTATGTTTGTCTTTCTCAAGGAATATTTTTATTAAAAAAATCAATTTTAGCATCAACTAGCGAGTAGTGATAAGGACATTTTGTTTACTCCATCGTTATCCATTATCTCTTCAAAATACAGTACAAGGAAGTTCCTATTGTATGTTTTCGCAATATTGTTTTCTATCATCATTATGTACCATGGTAATATCCCGGAAGGAAAATATAATATATATGAATACGAAATACATATGGATTTCATTCTGATTAGGATTAAAAAAAATTGTAAAACGGAAAAGAAAAGAAAAGAAAAGAAAAGGTAAATATTGTATTATGAATTTGAATAAAAATTCAAGATTAAAAGAAGAGCTATATATAGTTTGTTATTTCTTTTAATATATTTCAATCTAGTAGCATACTTATGCTATTTTAATATTGTAGGGGTGAAGTTCCCAAAATCAGCAATGGGCCAGAGGACCCACACGAAGTCTAACCATGACCCAACGGGGAATAGGGACCCAAGTGACTTCTGGTCCAACCCTGTTGAGCCCAGTTTGATCTAAAAGACGCCCGAGGAGGAATGCCTCCTCGGACACACGAATACGGGCCCAATGTGCGTCCCCTCCACAGTGAAGAACCCATCCAGGTGAACATGAGCAGGAGGGTGAGCCTCACACAGCAGGAAAGAAGAAAATGTAAGACATCAGGGAGCAACCACAACTGCCACATTAAATGCAAGAAAGCTACTTTTTCAACTGCATTAATGTGGAGATGACAAGCGAACAGTGTTACATTGACCAGTGCAACTCACAGAAAGATAAGGAAGATGTCTGATGGGACAGGCACTCAAGTGAAGGTCTAGATGGTTAACAAGTGTAAGGTCTTTATCAATTTAAGGAGGCTATATAAGAGAAGGAGATCCCCATGAAGAGGGGATCGGAGAATTGAGAAAAAAGAGAGAGAGAAAGGTGAAAGAACTCTGTAGTCTGTAAACAGAGCAAGAGGTGCACTTATACGTCTCCTCGGACCGATATCCCATTGAACGTAAATGAAATATTCTCACGTTCAACATGTTGCATGGCGTATATCTAACTGACGTTCACTTTGTCTAGTCCTAGCTCTGTAACCCACTCTCTACAAATTCATTGTCTGGGGACTTTTGGGCCAGAACCACTTACTTGCTAGACCTGAGCTCCAAAAACCGCCCCTACAAATATAATTTCATAAGATTTTATAAATAAAATTCAACAAATTAAGCATTTAATATATTTAGAATTTTTTTTCTTTTCAATATTTGTTCTGTTTTGAATTAAAATATATAATGCCTAATGAAAGGATGATGTTTAATATACCTCCATATTCACTTAATTAGCAACAAAGAAAAAAAAAGTATTCATTATCTAATATTTTATAATTTGAAATGATTTTATTTTCTTTCATATATATATGTATTTATGTCAGTATATAAATAATGATTGATCACACTATAGTACTAGATGCACCTTCGATTCACATTTTGAAATAATCCCAACTTTTTGGATGATTTTGCTTCATATACTTTGAATTTGTTTTAAGTAATTAAACGGTTTTTGGTAAGAGCAGGACTCTTGGAATAAGCTATTGAGTTATTGACTGCATGCGTATTCTGTGACTCTCTGTCATATTGTCATGTGTCATAGTTAAGCACCATTTTTTTTTAGAAAAAAAAAAAAAAAAAAAAGCCTAGGGCTAGCCCAAACCAGCTCAGGACGTGTTAATTAGAAAAACCAACCCAAAATAAATATATAATAAAAAAAACTGGAATATTTTAAAATTTGGTTGAAAATAAAAGGAAAATTATATTAGGACTTAGGCTAATCCAAATCAAAATTTTGAAAAATATACTAGTCCAAAACCCATCAAACCGCACCTTTTACATCGCACTGAACCGCATTGCACCGCACATGTGACGGCCAGAACTGAGGTACAATATGGTTGTAGTTTTGGCTAAACTACACTACAAAATGTGGTGCTAAAAATGACCCAAAACCGCACCCTAAACACTCCTAGCATTAGCTGTTGTTTTCAACTAAGATGTCCAAGGTTTGAATCCCACTCCCACTTAAATTGTATAAAAAAATATTTTATTTAATAATTTTATTGCTGAATATAATGATAAACCTTAGCAAAATAGAAAATTATAACGTGGATAAGAGACGAGTATTGAACTTCAGTCAAGTTGATATATTTTTTCACAAATATAATATGGAAAGCTTTAATACATATATTATACATTTACAGAAAAAATGTATTTTTCGAGTATTTTTGTTGTTATAAAATAAACATGAGATTTTCTTAGAAGAAAAAATTCCTAATACGACATAGACAGTTAGACACTATAGTACAACATGGTACTGTGTACTAACTATAGTAGGCACAATGAGGGGGAGACTTTTCAGCCAAATGAACGGGCATGCTAGCTAGTATAAGCTTTAATTTCACCTTTTTTATTTGCTTTTATAAGGTAGGAACTAAGAAGAAGTTTGAAAGCATTTACAAACGTGTCAATTAATTTTTTATTCATGTAATTTGGATCAGATAAATTAATTAAATAATTGATTCTGGTCTTCTAGAGTTTAGAGTTTAGACTTTTTATGGTACGTATAAGTCTTTTTCTTTTCTTAGTCCCTTTAGTCTATATGAAAACCATATGCTACACGTTGGAAAGTCTTCTCTCAAATTGCATATGTATCTTAGCAATTAAATATTAGATTTTCTCATAATACATTGGAGGTGATATTTTACGTTAATAAAATATTATGATAAAATTTAGGTACCATATCCTAGGTGTTATGTGCAATATATTAAATTCTTCAGTTGAAATCAAACACATAGCTATGTTAAAGTTGATAATCTTTCACACATTAAAAAAAAAAAAAAAAAAAAACAATGTTTATGTTTCCTATGTCAATACAGTTATACTTTTTTTTTTTTTTTTTGATGAACATAGTTATACGTTTGAATTTAATTGAGGAACTTAATGTATTACGTATCATATATGTACATAAATCGTATCCTAAAAATTAAACAACTCATCTAAAATGGTATAAACTCAAAAGGTCATGTAAAAAAGTTAGTTTTCATATTAGGTAACTTGTTTTTATTGATTTGAATTTTAAAATACCACATCAACATAACTAAGAGTTAATTCACTTTTACAAATAAAATATCGAACCTTCCTCTTATATAATACGAAAGACATGTACCACTAATTGAACAATAGTCATAGGTTTCAGTTAACATAATTGATAAAGTCTTTTATCGTCGAATAAGAGATCTAAGATTCGAATTTGCATCCACTAAAAACTGTAGCTAGCTATATATTGGTAAAGTATACTTAAGTAGTACTCCAAAAATCATAATGAAGATTAACGCCTTTCAACAATGACATCAATTGGTATCTAACTTTCCAAACTAACCAACGAACCAGAATACAAGAAAATTCTCATCAGTTTCTTTTCCAAGCAGGTCAGAAAAAGGATTCGCTGAATTTCTTATTGATGATCATGTACCTAGCTAGCTATTGTTTCCAAACAATAAAAAACAATAATAATAATAATAATGTATCCATTGTTCCCCGGTACAAATCATACCCTATGTTTCTACTAAACAAAAGGCTACTACCATATATATAACTCCCAACACCAAAGTGAAAAGTTACAAGTAGCATCATCCACACTAACTCTATAGGCAGAGAGATTTGGCCGCAAAGCTTATGCATGCATGTACTGTATACGTTATCATAGTTGTCAAAGGTTTCAAAATCAACCACATTTTCCGGCATGCAAGGTCGTGTGCTTTATGCCATGCCAATTTGTTCACTTGAGCGTCCTCTTTTCACGCGAGCTACGTAACCATGAGCTTTAATTAATAGTCCCACTTAACATTTTCTGTTCACCCTGGTAAAGAAGATTAAAAGAGTAGTATTCCCCAGCACGTGGAGAATACTCTATGCACAGGGTCTCCCTTAGAATTGGCAACATGTAAGTGGGGCCACCCGAGGAGGTGTTTGATGGCAGGAATTGCTCGCGGTCTATCATCTTACGGGTCTAAGGTTGTGAGTTCGAGTAGTGGCACGTTCCATTTAGTATTCGAGTGATTCCACGTTAATAGTGGCTTAATGAGCAATTGGGCTTAATTAAAATTCTGCAGAACCGTGTTTCGATTGATCAAGCCTGTTTTTCGATCGATCAAACCTGACATATTTCGAATTCTTCTTTCTGTAGCTTGTATATTCTTGTGTTTTGACTTATAACACCTTGAGTATTGTCTAATAAATTCTATAAGCTCTAAATTCTATATCTAGACAAATTTATATTCACGATTTGCCAATTATTCTAAACTTTTAGAACTTAACAGAACCATAATACAAGAAAATTCTCATTAGTTTCTTTTCCATGCAGGCCAGAAAAAGGATTCGCTGAATTTCTTATTGATGATAATGTACCTAGCTAGCTATTGTTTCCAAACGATAAAAAACAACAATAATAATAATGTATCCATTGTTCCCAGGTACAAATTATACCCTATGTTTCTACTAAACAAAAAGGCTACTACTATATATAACTCCCAACACCAAAGTGAAAAGTTACAAGTAGCATCACCCACACTAACTCTATAGGCAGACAGATTTGGCCGCAAAGCTTATACAAACATGTAATGTATACCTTAATTAAAATTCTGCAGACCCGTGTTTCAATCGATCAAGTCTATTTTTTGATTGGTCAAACTTGGCATGTTTCGAATTCTTCTTTTTGTAACTTGTATGTTCTTGTGTTTTGACTTATAATATCTTAAACATTGTCTAATAAATTCTATAGACTCTAAAATCTATATCTAAACAAATTTATGTTCACGATTTGTCAATTATTCTAAACTTTTAGGACCTAACAGGACCATGATACAAGAAAATTCTCATTAGTTTCTTTTCCATACAGGTCAGAAAAAGGATTCGCTGAATTTCTTATTGATGATAATGTAACTAGCTAGCTATTGTTTCCAAGCAATAAAAAACAACAATAATAATAATGTATCCGTTGTTCCCAGGTACAAATTATACCCTATGTTTCTAATAAACAAAAAGGCTACTACTATAAATAACTCCCAACACCTGAACACCAAAGTGAAAAGTTACAAGTAGCATCATCCACACTAACTCTATAGGCAGACAGATTTGGCCGCAAAGCTTATACATGCATGTAATGTATACGTTATCTGGTTATCATATGACCAATACTTACTCACGTCATGACATGAACCATTGCTGTGCCTGTGTCCATTCAAAAAAAAAAAAATTAATAAAAATAAAGAGGACAAAACTCAAGTATTAGGAAATCTACAAAGAAGCCTCATCTTTAAACAATAATAAAAATAATAATGAATCAACTTCAAAAAAATTTTAATAGTACATAATCAAAACTCCCAAGTATTTTAACTTCTAAAATTTGGAACATGGAAGAATTTTAAGATAGTTTTAAGACATTAGTGGTGCTTATTTGTGTAGAAATTAAGTGGTAGTGACAAAAAAAATGATTATTGCAGAAAAGTGGGAGAAAAATCTGCGCAATGTGACAAGCTCTGCCGTGCAAGTTGAGGCCAAATTAATTTTCAGTATGCACACAAGTGTGTATATATTTATATATCCCCAGTCCCCACTTTCCATGCTTATATACCTGTACATTTTAAAGATAAAATTTAACCTATGTTTGTCTTTCTCAAGGAATATTTTTATTAAAAAAATCAATTTTAGCATCAACTAGCGAGTAGTGATAAGGACATTTTGTTTACTCCATCATTATCCATTATCTCTTCAAAATACAGTACAAGGAAGTTCCTATTGTATGTTTTCGCAATATTGTTTTCTATCATCATTATGTACCAGGTAATATCCCGGAAGGAAAATATAATATATATGAATACAAAATACATATGGATTTCATTCTGATTAGGATTAAAAAAAATTGTAAAACGGAAAAGAAAAGAAAAGAAAAGGTAAATATTGTATTATGAATTTGAATAAAAATTCAAGATTAAAAGAAGAGCTATATATAGTTTGTTATTTCTTTTAATATATTTCAATCTAGTAGCATACTTATGCTATTTTAATATAATTTCATAAGATTTTATAAATAAAATTCAACAAATTAAGCATTTAATATATTTAGAATTTTTTTTCTTTTCAATTTTTGTTCTGTTTTGAATTAAAATATATAATGCCTAATGAAAGGATGATGTTTAATATACCCCCATATTCACTTAATTAGCAACAAAGAAAAAAAAAAAGTATTCATTATCTAATATTTTATAATTTGAAATGATTTTATTTTCTTTCATATATATGTATTTATGTCAGTATATAAATAATGATTGATCACACTATAGTACTAGATGCACCTTCGATTCACATTTTGAAATAATCCCAACTTTTTGGATGATTTTGCTTCATATACTTTGAATTTGTTTTAAGTAATTAAACAGTTTTTGGTAAGAGCAGGACTCTTGGAATAAGCTATTGAGTTATTGACTGCATGCGTATTCTGTGACTCTCTATCATATTGTCATGTGTCATAGTTAAGCACCATTTTTTTTTAGAAAAAAAAAAAAAAAGCTTAGGGCTAGCCCAAACCAGTTCAGCACGTGTTAATTGGGAAAACCAACCCAAAATAAATATATAATAAAAAAAAACTGGAATATTTTAAAATTTGGCTGAAAATAAAAGGAAAAATATATTAGGACTTGGGCTAATCCAAATCAAAATTTTGAAAACTATACAAGTCCAAAACCCATCAAACCGCACCTTTTACATCGCACTAAACTGCATTGCACCGCACATGCGACGGCTAGAACTAAGGTGCAATATGGTTATGGTTTTGACTAAACTGCACTGCAAAATGTGGTACTAAAAATGACCCAAAACCGCACCCTAAACACCCCTAGCATTAGCTATTGTTTTCAACTAAGATGTCCAAGGTTTGAATCCCACTCCCACTTAAATTGTACAAAAAAAATATTTTATTTAATAATTTTATTGCTGTATATAATGACAAACCTTAGCAAAATAGAAAATTATAACGTGGATAAGAGTATTGAACTTCAGTCAAGTTGATATATTTTTTCACAAATATAATATGGAAAGCTTTAATACATATATTATACATTTATAGAAAAATGTATTTTTCGAGTATTTTTTCTTGTTATAAAATAAACATGAGTTTTTCCTAGAAGAAAAAATACGTACATACTACATAGACAGTTAGACACTATAGTACAACATGGTACTGTGTACTAACTATGGTAGGCACAATGAGGAAGAGATTTTTCAGCCAAATGAACGGGCATGCTAGCTAGTATAAGCTTTAATTTCAACTTTTTTATTTGCTTTTATAAGGTAGGAACTAAGAAGAAGTTTGAAAGCATTTGCAAACGTGTCAATTAATTTTTTTACTCATGTAATTTGGATCAGACAAATTAATTAAATAATTGATTCTGGTGTTCTAGAGTTTAGAGTTTAGACTTTTTATGGTACGTATGAGTCTTTTTCTTTTCTTAGTCCCTTTAGTCTATATGAAAACCATATGCTACACGTTGGAAAGTCTTCTCTCAAATTGCATACGTATCTTAGCGATTAATTATTAGATTTTCTCATAATACATTGGAGGTGATACTTTACGTTAATAAAATATTATGATAAAATTTTAAGTACCATATCCTAAGTGTTATGTGCAATATATTAAATTCTTCAATTGAAATCAAACACATAGCTATGTTAAAGTTGATAATCTTTCACACATAAAAAAAAAAAAAAAAAAAAGTAAAAAAAACAATGTTTATGTTTCCTCGGTCAAAATACAGTTATACTTTTTTTTTTCATGAACATAGTTATACGTTTGAATTTAATTGAGGAACTTAATGTATTACGTATATGATACGTACATAAATCGTATCCTAAAAATTAAACAACTCATCTAAAATGGTATAAACTCAAAAGTTCAGGTAAAAAAGTTAGTTTTCATATTAGGTAACTTGTTTTTATTGATTTGAATTTTAAAATACCACCTCAACATAACTAAGAGTTAATTCACTTTTACAAATAAAATATCAAACCTTCCTCCTATATAATACAAAAGACATGTGCCACTAATTGAACAATAGTCATGGGTTTCAGTTAACATAATTGATAAAATCTTTTATCGTCGAATAAGAGATCTAAGATTCGAATTTGCATGCACTAAAAACTGTAGCTAGCTATATATTGGTAAAGTATACTTAAGTAGTACTCCGAAAATCATAATGAAGATTAACGCCTTTCAACAATGACATCAATTGGTATCTAACTTTCCAAACTAACCAACGAACCAGAATACAAGAAAATTCTCGTCAGTTTCTTTTCCAAGCAGGTCAGAAAAAGGATTCGCTGAATTTCTTATTGATGATCATGTACCTAGCTAGCTATTGTTTCCAAACAATAAAAAACAACAATAATAATAATAATGTATCCATTGTTCCCCGGTACAAATCATACCCTATGTTTCTACTAAACAAAAGGCTACTACCATATATATAACTCCCAACACCAAAGTGAAAAGTTACAAGTAGCATCATCCACACTAACTCTATAGGCAGAGAGATTTGGCCGCAAAGCTTATGCATGCATGTACTGTATACGTTATCATAGTTGTCAAAGGTTTCAAAATCAACCACATTTTCCGGCATGCAAGGTCGTGTGCTTTATGCCATGCCAATTTGTTCACTTGAGCGTCCTCTTTTCACGCGAGCTACGTAACCATGAGCTTTAATTAATAGTCCCACTTAACATTTTCTGTTCACCCTGGTAAAGAAGATTAAAAGAGTAGTATTCCCCAGCACGTGGAGAATACTCTATGCACAGGGTCTCCCTTAGAATTGGCAACATGTAAGTGGGGCCACCCGAGGAGGTGTTTGATGGCAGGAATTGCTCGCGGTCTATCATCTTACGGGTCTAAGGTTGTGAGTTCGAGTAGTGGCATGCTCCATTTAGTATTCGAGTGATTCCACGCTAATAGTGACGGTTTTAGGAATTTTTTCTAGGTATTCATTAAATGGCATATGGGCCAAATTTTGCACAATCAACCACAAAAATCATTCACACTAGTTTATGTATTATTGTGCAAAAAGCATTTGTAGTTACAATAACCTTACAAATATATACAATTACTATTCATATGCAAATTTATTTTTTAATACTTTATTTACTCATATATACAAAAAGAGAGATAATGAGGGTGAAAGAGAGAGAGATGATTTGGGAGAGTAGCATAAAAGTGATAAAAAAATAATACTTTAAAAAAATATAGTATAAAATAGATAATTTAATATGAAATTTTTTAAAGGTAACTACGTAAAATAAATAATAACAAAATAAGCTTTTGTTAAAATAAATAGAAATTTTTGCACAAATAATTCTTATTGTTGCACAACTTATTTTGTAATTGTGTTTATCCTTATTGTTCTTTCTAACTACATTTTAGGGTGTTTATTTTTAATTTATGGTATAAAATATTCAAAAATATTATATATAATTTTTATTTTCAAGGCAAGGGTAACATGGATTCTGCCCCTTTAAATGAGTTGGGGATAATGAAGTGTGAACACACTCTCAAATCCTTTTTTTTTTTTAATTATCAAAAGCTAGAAAAACATGTAAGTGGGACCCGGAATGGGTTTTCAAGTATATATATAATTGTAAAGAATTTGATTTGCTTTTATGATTGTAAATTCTATATCATTTTATGCAATTTCATTTTGTAAAGGAAGAATCTGCATGTTGCCATGTGTACTGCTAGGTGGAAAGGTATTCTCTGTATCCTGTATGAGTGTGAAAGTGAAAAACCTTTGGTGGGTCATCAATCATGATCATGCGTGCATAGTGAATACCATCTTATCAATTCTCAAATTGGAACACATAAACTCGTATGGACCGTTCGATTGCTGTTGTCTACACCTTGCTTGAATACAAGCTCTAATGTGAACATTAATCATCATGATGCAAAGGTCAGTGAGGACTGAGGACTATTCAGATAGTGTGGCACATGTATATATTTATGAGCTGGGTCATGACGTCATGTCCTACAAATCACAATTTAAGCTGCATTAATATTTTATTAACAATTTCTGGCCAGGAAGGTGTAAAAGCTTCTATATTTGTACGTAAATCTTAAACAAATTGTAAGAGATAGGATTAATGATGATGAGGAGAATGATACCTTGATTATTATTATTATTAAGTCATTATTATCACCTTTGAAGCCCGAAAATTATATCTTTAAAAACAAACAAACAAAGAGTTTAGGTGAGACGTACCATTGCTAGTTAATTGCTGGTGCACTTATTGAACCTAATTTTTCATGCCCAAGTAGAGTTTAATTATTTATTGATCTATGTTTGATTGAGTATAAATAAATAAAGTTGTTACATGATTGCAATTTAAACAATGAATTCGAAGTTATAAATGCAATTGAATTGAGTTAGAGTTCAGAATTAAATGGTGGTAGGTGCTTATTATAACGTTTGCTAGGTGAATTATTAACGAAACAATACCAAAGATGCAGAGTCAAAATAAAACGCTCCATCTAGCATGCCTGCCTATGGTTTTTTTCTTTTTTTTTACTTTTAATGAGTTTAATGATTCGAATTTCGTACATGCCAAGCACTTGATAATTATAAATATTTCCGACAGTGAAATCAATTGCTACTTACATGGAAGGTTAACACATTATTATTGTACATGATTTTTAAAACTTGGCTCCACGCACAATGCTTTAAAACTGAGTTCTGACTAAGTCAAACGGTATGAACATACATTTTGAATTGCTTTCAGAAATAATTATACTGCATATCTACCTCTCATGCAATACAGTAGTAAAGTTAAGTGAAAACAAAGACTTGGACTTGAATCAATGAATCCTTGAAAATTATTAATGTTTGCTTTTAAGATACACAAAATCTAGTGGAAAAGTTGGTGGTCTTCCATCAATAACTTTATTTAATATTAGGATATTACTTGTGCAATAACTTAAAACACTTTTTAACTTGCAAATTAAAGCATGTACAAAAATCCGACCTGCATAATATGTGTAGCAGCCAAGTTGGAAAAATGTTTAGCACCAGTCTTTAGATCAATCATTTTTTCACCCATATCTCGGCAAGGCCTAACACAATCTTTTGTGGGTGCCACTTATTTTTCCCAGAATTTCATCTTTATAATAAGTCTGTTCGGACCTTTAATCTCAACATCACATGTCATTCGAGACAATGTTGAGTGACCACTTTTGTTTTTGTGTTTTTAGATAAAATTAATGGAATTCCAACCCATTGACATTTGCTCTATGATAATTGTTGTTTATCATTAAGTCAAGACATTAATCGATTTTTTATATAGACGAGATTTAAATTCCAAATCTCTTATTCGACTTTGCCAATTAGACTAATTAACTAAAATCCACAAAGGCCACTTTTGTTAGTTTCTATGGCATCCGAAGTAAAGAGAATTGAATTCAAATACAACTAACAATATTGCTGTGTGATGCATTGACTAATTAGAATTTGTATTTAAAATAAAATATAATTTTCATCAATATCACAAAATTGAACAATAACTTAGCTTATAAAAATAGAAGAAAATTTACCTTCATAAAACCAAATTCTTTATATATAATATTTGCCTTTAATTATTTCAGTTTTCAAACCTTTAGTAATCGAAGTATAATCATAATACTCCCTCCGTCTTACTTTTTTTGTCCTCTATTCCATTTTGAGATGTCCCAAAATATTGTCGTATTTCTAAAAATAAAAGTCATTAATTTACTAATGTTCCTATT